>NC_142583.1:3039423-3343365 GCF_965207765.1 Zootoca vivipara | reverse complement strand
ATCTTGGATGCGGTTTAGATAGGATTTTTTCTACTTACGAATTTTTAGATAGGGTTGCTTCGACTTATGAATTTTTTCTCCCAATGCATTCCTATGGGATTCGACTTACAATTTTTTTCTACTTACAAATGTGTGTTCGGAACGCATTAAATTCGTAAGTACTGTAGAGGTACCACTATATATATATGCAGTATATGTAAAAGGGGCCAGAAAGTGGGAAAATCACGCAGGAAGGGCTGTCCAAATTCTTGCAGGATCATTCCCAGAGCTGGGTAACCAAGGCGGGGGGATTTTATAAGCTCTCCACCTTGTTGTAGGTGCAGAGATACCGAAGGAATGGAAAAGATTGTTCCTGTATGCTACTACAGCTGCAAGGATGTTGCTTGCCCAGAGTTGGGTAGATGATAAGATACCTACAAAAGCAGACTGGCGGATGAAACTACTAGACTTAGCAGAGATGGCAAGTTTGACCGGGAAAATCAGAAATCAGGAGGATCAAAACTTCAAAAGAGAATGGGACGAATATAGACTGCATCTAAAAGAACACTGTAAACACTTGAACTCTTTGGCATGCTTTAAAGAACTCTTGCAATGTCACAAAGACTTTGGATATAATGGAGGACTGAAATTTGGACGAATTTATAAAATGCAGTTGACAAGGAGAGGCTGCTCCTACCAGCTACAGAGAGCTGGGGATAATCACATGGGACTGTTCTGGGGGTCATTATGGCTTTATGCGATTTTGCTTATACATACGGTGGCCAGGAACACAATTCGCACATAGGATGAGATCTAGCTATAGGAGCTATAGGAGATTAAAAAAAACATTAAAACATCAGTCATTAAAAGACTTCCCTAAACAGGGCTGCCTTCAGTCTGCCCTGATGCTGCACCAAGTACCCAAGTGGGCACAGCTGGGTGAGGCCAACTCTACCCTGCTCACACACACACACACACACACACACACACACACACACACACACAGGTCTCAGTGATAGAGACCAGATTGGCCGCCTCACCCACAATCAGATCATGGACGGAGGAGGTCTTGCTCTGAGCCGATCTGACATTAAACAAGGGCTGGCAGATAGGATAACCACAGGCTCAAGAAGAGTCTGGCACACGGCACAGTTACTAACGGCTCCCAACGGCTCCTCTCTTCCCAGGCACATCCTCCGTCCCTTACTTTAAAAACAATAAAAACTCAAACTTAAAAGGACACAAGTTAAAAGCAGTAAAAAACAATTAAAAAACATTTTATTTTAAAATAATTTTTATTGAACAAATTTACCAAAACACACAGTAATCAATATAACCCATTACATTTTCCCCCTTTTTATGCCCTCCCCTCCCTCCCTCTCCCAGCCTCAATGGACTTCCCTCAGCTCCCCCCCCCCTCTGGTTTGTTTGCACATGTTGTTCTCTGAAATTGTACCTATCCTTGCCTTATCTATCCTATATTCTACTAATAAATTGTGAATGTTTATTCAAAACCTGCCAAGGAGTCCAAGTCCTTTTGTCTTTTTAAATAGTTTGTAAAAAGTTCCCATTCTTCCTTGAAGTCACGGTTACCCTTCTCTCATAGTTTATACCATTTGCCAGTTCCGTATAGCTCATCAATTTTTCTCGCCATTGTTCTTTCATTGGGACTTCCTCATTCTTCCATCCTTGTGCTAACAAGACTCTTGCCGCTGTTGTAGCATACATGAATAAGTTATTTGTTTTCCTTGGCGGGTCTTGTCCTAAAATCCCTAACAAAAATGCTTCTGGAAAAACAATTAAAAACATTTTAGACAGAGCAATAAAGACAGCAACAGACTCCCCCCACAAAACCCTCTAAACAATACCCCAAAGCAAGGGTCTGTTTGGCCTCCTCAGCTTCATGTAGCTGGAGTCAGTCAGGGCCCTGCCCAACCAGGCTAGGCAGGAAAGGCCTGCAAGGCAGGGAGCAGCATAGCTGCCAAGTACCCCGTTTTCCCCGGGAAACCCCCGTTTTTACTTACCTTTTCCCGGTAGTCCCCCGTATCACTTCATCTCCCGTTTTTCTCCGTTATTTTCTCCTGCCGGCAGCCATTTTTTACCTTTCTGATTTGCCCTTCTATGGGCACCAAAAATGGCCGCTGGTGGCTTCAAAAGTCGCATCTACGCATGTCCGGAAGTGCATAGACGCGACTTCCGCTGTAGGTGGCGGCCATTTTTTGTGCCCATAGATGGGCAGAGTGACACCAGAAGTTGCGTCGATGCACTTCCTGACATGTGTAGCAGCGACTTCCGAAGCTGGCGGCGGCCATTTTTGGTGCCCATAGAAGGGCAAAGCAACACCGGAAGTTACGTCGACACAACTTCAGGTGTCACACGGCTGCCGGTCCCGGATTCTGCAGTCCGGGACTTGGAAGGTAAGAGGGAGCAGATCCGCCAGAACACAGAGGAAAAAGGTCTCCCACAAGGACTGAATGATGTCTTCGAGGTAGTGCCATGAATTAAATCTGTTTATAATTAATGTGGCAATGTGCAGCCCATTCCAGAATAAAACCAAAACGTTCAAATGATGAACCAAATGGGTGGGCCCCAAGGGATATAAAAATGACATTGAAAGGCAAAGCCTAACAGGTCAAAGACTTCTCAATGGATCAGGAGGAAACAGAGAGCCAACTTGATGTTGCCTTTACCCATAAGAAATTGGGCCAAACCATCTGGATGAAGCTGTCAAAAGAGGCATAAGGGATAGCATCATTGATAAGGTCCCCATGGAGGTATGAGAGATGGTGAATTAGAACTGCCCTTGTGCTTTTTTGGGCACAGCGCCCAACAGATATACCCACAAAGTTGGCAAAGGATGAGACAGAAACAGTCCCAGGACTCTGCCTTCCCAAATGTCCTTATCAAATTTGTCATTAACCACCTGCTCCGCTCCCTATAGCAGATTTAAGATTGTCTCAAAGTAGCCCTGGAGAGCGCTTGATGCAGAATGTGAAAATCACAAGTGAAATTTTCACACAGATAAATTTCAGCTTGAAAGGAACATGATGCTTCCAGTGAGTAGAAAATTTCAGCAATGTTTCCCTTGCCACATTCTCGTTAATAAGGGCTTCCACTCATGGCAAAACTGACACCAGCGCTCAGTAAGCCCCCCAAACCATGCTCCCAACAAAACAAGTTTTGAACCCGCTGTCCCATGGGTCTATGGGAAGTAGATGTGTTGTGGGATTAGTCAAGATGTGACCACTATCAGCTCTGTTTCCCTGGACTGGCTAAGCCAGTGTTATAAATGGCAGCTGTGGGTTTGGCTCTTTTTGTCCCATCTTATTGAGGTGTTGAAGGCTACCCATAAGACTTTGCCTTACGCCACTCATACAAATCCAATATCTTCTGAGTAGACCCAGTAAATTAAGAAAAATTCCCCCCTCCTTCGACTATTTCTGAAGCACCACATTCCAGGTGCCAGAAATCCAAACTGGGAGGGGGGGGATGGCACAGCACCAATTCTTCTGCATGCCTGGCATGATATGTGCCCATACTTTGTGCAGAGCATGTCCCACCTCCCTTCTCTCCCAGTTGCAACAATGCCCCACCGCTCAATACCAGACTGAACTGGGGAGGTCTTTGGATGGTTAGGAATATGACTGCATCTACTACCACTACGTCTAAGGATAATAATCATGATTTCAGTGAATTACTAGGGCACAAGACTTAAATTATGTAAGCAGGAGATTAATCAACTAAAGCATTAGTTGATTAACTATTGGGGGTGAAATGTGACCATGGCCATGTGTGTAGGCACGCATGCATTTGAGGAACTGAAAGGTAACTATTTTGCCTTTAGGCTATTAATGACAATGGAAGTGCCATGAGAGTCAAGTTGGAAAGGGCTATGCAAGGCTGCACTCCATCAGCCAGCTTCATATTTCCATCTTATAGGTATTGTGGCCAAACAGAATGCAAAAACTTTCCTGGGCTAGGGTGTGGGGAATCTCCATAGATAAAGGAGGTTCCCAACCACAGCTTCTATGAGTTGAAGATGCCAGAAATGATGATGGGCAGAGTTAGCATGCTCACCCTTCAGCTCTCTATATTGGACAAACAGGCCAAACCCTACGCCAAAGGATAAATGGACACAAATCTGACATCAGGAACCACAAGACAGAGAAACCAGTAGGAGAACACTTCAATCTCCCAGGACATTCTATACAAGATCTCAAAGCAGCTGTTTTATTACAGAAAAATTTCAGAAACAGACTGGAAAGAGAAGTTGCTGAATTGCAATTCATTAGCAAGCTTAAAACCATGGAGACACCTGGAATGAACAAAGACATAGGATTCTTATCTCATTATACATGATCATTCTTTCCTTAGCACCTCAGCCCTTGCTTTCCCCCCACATCAACAGGTTTACCACTCCTTTCAGCCCATCACCCATTCCCATCACCCCCCCCCCACCCTCTGAATATACATAAGGGTCTGGTGGCTTCTGTTTCAGTGTATCTGTTGAAGTGTGCATGCACACGAAAGCTCATACCAAAATAAAAACTTAGTTGGTCTTTAAGGTGCTACTGAAGGATTTTTTTTTTATTTTGTTTCGACTCAGACCAACACGGCTACCTACCTGTAACTACATCCAAAGAGGGTTGTTGACAGGGGCTTGTCATGTTCTTTGGCCTCAGCCATTCTCCATGACTCAAAGGAAAACTCAGATGGGGAGGAAGCGTCACATGGGGAGCCATTGCCCCTGACTTCAGGACCTTCCAGGTCAAAGGTTGTAGCTGTATCTGGTACCTCAGATGAAGAGGACACCCAACTCCCAGATGCAGCCCTCACCTCACCCATACTTTAGGACCCAGTGGCTGCAGAACCAGGCAGTGAGCCTTTAAGAAACAGCTTCTTAAGATGATAACAGCAGGTCCAGAAGAGCCAACATGCAGATGAGACAACTTCTCTCCTGGAAGTTTCAGAACACCACTGTCCAGGGTCCTGATATCATGATCCTGCATAGCCAACCTTGATACTCTGCTCTTTAGGACATGATCTTCCCCTTCCAACAACCTGGTCACCCCGGGAGTCCTGAGGGTTGTGAGTTAGAGCCCCACATTGGGTGAAAGAGTCCTGCATTGCAGGGGGTTGGACTAAATGACCCTTATGGTCCCTTCCAACTCTATGGTTCTATGATTTTTTTTGTGAGCAGGTATGAGTGTGCTAACTTCCACCTGCCATCATCTTCCATGAATTGAAGCAAGGAGCCCCCTGTACTCATGGATGTTTTCTGTGTGATTTAGAACCCTACAGCATTCAAAATTGTGCATGGAACTTCTATAAATGTAGAGGGCTCCCTGCTACAGATGTTCACCTTCTAAGTTATAAGACAGTGGTGGTGACTGGGAAAGAGCTTTTATGCTTGACCCCATTCTCTCTCACATGGGTGGGGGGTTAAGAATCGTCAAATAGGGCTATTGTCACACATCTCATTGAATAAATTGAACTTAGTTAATTTGTGACTTTCAATTGCTTACAATTGGTGATGTCTGACGTTTGTGGACTAAGTCCCTGCTGTGGCACATATGTCTATCAGCTATAAGCCAACACTGTAAGTATATAATTCCAAGTATAGAGTTGTGCATTAGCAAAGACTGGATTATAAATTCACAGTAGCATTGTAATAATAAACTCCTGCAAATGTCTCCCTTTTTATGCAGAGTAAAACCTGAGATGAGATCAGCTTGAAATGTACTACTGTTGCTAGAAGGTCATAAAATAATTTCTTCGATTGCAATAGCTTTATATGAAACAGAAAAGTGGAGGCTTTATATTCATGAATTTTAACTGCATAAAATAAGTAGTTTAGATCTGTATAAATTTCTCCAAAGGGGCCATAATCTGTTCAGATTTGATTTAGTAGATACTGAGCTTTTAACCTTGATTAATATCTGTATCAATATCCTCAGTTCTTGGCATGCATAGCACAGTATTACAGCTTAGTTAAATGTCTTAATTGGTATTACACTTCTGTTCATCCATTCTATGGCACCTAGTTATTTTTCCTATTGGCAGACCAGATGGCAATTTAAATTTAAAAAGATACATGTAATGTAAACCTAGAGATCTGCAATACTTCAAACCAATACTGTCAACCAATATGTCAATTCTGCAAAGAGAGAGAGAGAGAGATAAAGAGAGAGAGAGAAAGAGAGAGAAATATAAGTTATTTTAATACTGAGATCCAGGGAAGAAGCAGCACATGAACACCAAGTGTCTTTCAGGCTGAAAGCTTTTGCCTAAGAGCTTGAACCAATTTCTTTTTACAGTGTACGGTATGGCAACAATGGAATAAAGGCCATGTTCCTTCAGAGGCACTTAGCAATTTGAAGAACAGCTTATCCAGCACATTCTCCCCCCCCCCCCCAGTCTGGGACAGAAGCAGTCCTACCCTGAGGCAAGTTTTGCAGGTTTAGGAATCCATTAAAAGATGAGAGAGTGACAGACAGAACTAACCCGGTGAAGCGTAACCTCACTGAAATCTACTGGGTAAGAGCATGGGCAGTTCCCACTAATTTCAATGTGGCAAGAGATATTCCCAGTAGATTCTGACCCGTATGAATTAGTTGGAGGGGTTGCCATTTTGACTTTCTGGCTCAAGCACAAAAATGGCTTGGCTTGGGCCAGGCTTGGCTAGGGGATAGTTCTGATGATGTTAGAAACATCAAAGCGATGATCAAAACTTACCATCTCTCTCCCCCTCCCCTCAGTGGAGCAAGAGGGGCCACTCTACCAGATTAAGAAGCATGTGTGCAGGTATAAGCCATTCAACACCAAAGCTATCAGGTGCCAAGCTTCTGAGTGGGACAGTCTCTGTCCTCTGGGTGATGGAGCAGGAGTTGGGCCAGGGACCTGTGGAAGAGCCCGGTGGTTAAGGTGCCTGGAGGAATGAGGAGCTGGAAAGGAGGAGGAATTGGGAAGAGGGCAAGTGGAAGTGCCTTGGGGTAAAAAGGACCTTTGTAGTGTTGGTGAATAGCAAGAGGAGGAATCATTGGAGGGATGGAAGACGGTAGGTCCAGGAGGAGGGTAAGTGACTGTGGGGGTTTAGGGGAAGGGGGTTTAAGCAACAGCCTTCAGTTAATATGTGTTGTACTGATAAAAGAGAGGTGGGAGACTAAAGGGTTAATGTATCTAGGAACAATGCGTGTTTCAATTCTTGCACACCCACTGTCTGCACAGTTGTTGAACAACTCACAGCTGAATCTTTGAATCATCCCACATTGCTTTGGAGACCCCAACTTTGGTTCAGGAGAGATCCTGCTTCAGCTCCAACAAGCCCTCAATCTATCTGAAGCAGCCTGGTTTGGATTTGCCCCAATCCTCTGTGCACCTCCAGTGTAGACTGCAGAATTTCCTGACAGGCTCCCTCAGAACTTGGTGGGATCTCCTTTGCTACAGACTTTTAAGCAGAGACTAATTCTAATATAAATCCCGTTCTCTATCTTTCCAGAAGACTAGCTGGAGCAGAGGGAAGAAGAAGGGAGGCCATTGGCGAACATGACCAGGGGCAGACTTTGGTCTTTCAAATTTCAGTAGTGTCCTGTGTGAGCTCCAAATTTGGCACTCCTCTGCCTCTCACCTTCCATTCTGCTCAATTCACTACGTCATAGTTGTGATGCCCTTTGGAACCAGTCCACTGCCCTAAATCCACCTCTGACAGGGCAGGGGGGGAGAGAGGATGGGCAATATACCTTCGGCCTCAGTGTTTCATCTAGGTCCAGTCCCAATCCTGCACTGGCAATTATAAAAAGTCTGGAGCAACCATTATTATTAATTATTATTATTATTATTATTATAGCAGATCAGTGGCAAATTGTATTACTGGATTTCAAAACTATTGCACTCTGTCACGGTCTGGTCGGCGGGCGGTTGAAGCCCTGGCTGAGGACGTCAGGACCAGGGGCAAGATGGTGGTGTAGAAGCAGGAACAGGTGCAGGGTTGAGGGTCCAGCAGCAGGCAGTCGCAGGGTCAAGGAGCAAGGCAGAGGCGAAGGTCTGGGAGTCAAGGAGCAAGGCGTCGACAAGGCAAGGGTCCAAGGGTTGAGGATCAAGGCGTCGGCAAGGCAAAGGTCCAAGGGTCGAGGATCAAGGCGTCGGCAAAGGCGAGGGTCCAAGGAGCGAGACGTCGGCAAGGCAAGGGTCCAAGGAGCAAGGCGTTGGCAAGGCAAGCGTCCAAGGAGCAGGAGGCCAGATGCAACCAGGCAGGGATAGCATTGCTGTGGCAAAGAGCTGAAGGGAAATGCTGAGCTTTTATCCTTCCCAGCTCCTGCCACCAGGTGCAGTGAGATATCAAGTGGTCTCACCTGAGTGGTCACTCCTTGCCTCTCCAGCACAAGCTGAGGCCTCACCTGAGTGGCCACTCCCTGCTTCTCCAGCACAAGCTGAGGCAGGCCCCAGTCCTGCAAAGCACTACAGGCCCCAGAGCCTGACCCCTGCCCATACTCCTGACACACTCCTACCCAGTAACACACAGCTTATCCCAGGAGAACGTTTTCCTCTCCAGTGCTGCACATCAGTTCATGTTGTATGACTTACAATACAGTGGAACCTCGGTTTACGCCTACCTCCATTTATGAACGCCTCTGTTTCCGACCGACGCGGACCCGGAAGTGTTTACATCCAGGTTCCGCGGCGTTGGATGCCAGAAGCGATCTGTGCCGCGCACGTGCACACAGAAGTGCTCTATCGGCACTTCACACACGCGCAGAAGCATGCCTTCGACGAGCGAGCGCCTCTGCGGAACAGATTGCGTTCGCAAACCGAGGTACCACTGTAATCAGGATTTCACCTCTCCAACATTCACTGTCAAAAATGAAAGCTGGGAGTCACAAAGAGATCAAGCATCATTTTGAAAACTTTGTTGAGAAAAGGATGTCCTTGGGGTATTCTTATAGCAAATCCTATTATTCCCAGCTATTTAATTTAAACTCAAACACCCAAAAAAGAAATGACACCTGGGGGTCTGCAATTCGAATTGTTATCTACAAAAACTTGGTATTTCATTTAGCTCTCGACATGGTGTGCTGTGCAGTTCATATCCTTTTATAACCTTATTCTTCACTCTCCTCAGGAACACCTCTGACTTTACCCATCTTATTTTTTAAAAATCCTTGCTCACCGCATTACTATTCTTTGCACACATTCTCTCAAAAGAGCTCCCCAAAATTGCTTTGTTCTCCCTTTCAGAAGCCACATGATGGCAGATTCCTTGCATAGATGGAACTGCAAATATTCATCCTTACAAAACTGACAGAGTCGCAGCTGAATTCATTTATTTTGTGCGGTTCATAGATCAAAACCACCCAGTACTAAAAAAACTTTCAAGCATGTTATGTTTGTCGGCATCTTAGTATGAATGCCAATGTATTAATGGACTTGTACACACTTTTTCCGAACACTTGAGTACCATATCCTGTTAACTAGACAGGGCAATTTATTGTACTACCTCCATAGTGAAACCCTATGTAAACAAAAAAGAAATAGTGTCTTGCTGATCCGCATATTGTACAAGCCAAATCTTACTATTTTGGTCTCCTTTGCCACTGCTTGCTCCAGACTCCTGAGCTTCTTCTAGCAGAAGGCCTTGTACCAGCTCCTGCACTTGGCTAGTAGTTGTTTGAAGAAGTCACAGTGTTATGTCTTCACCAATCAAACATCCCCAAGATATTCCCTCCACTGACTTCCTACTAACCTAGGTTAGATTGTCACTCCTTCCATAAAACCCACCATGGGACAGGATTTCAACTATGTCAGCTGTTAATAGTTAGCACAGAAGAAGGTGCAAAGAGGCTGGATGTCAACAGTGCTATTTCTCCAGAAAAAGAGGTGCCAGAACTCATCATGAACGCCTCCCTTGTTCTCTTATAATGGCCATGGCGCCCACCCGAGAGATGCCAGAACTAAGTTCCAGTGAGTTCTGGCTGAAAAAAAAGCCCTTGTAGCAAGCCTAGCGGTTGTATGGAGAAATGATCTTTTCGCTACTGTCATTCAGCTATGGCGTAGTTGTAACATAATGATGAAGGAAAGGACATCCATTTAGCAGGGATACTACAGTATTGATATTCTGTTTCCTTACATGCACATGGTGCTTTTCCTTCTATCCCCAGTTGCAGGAGTGGAAAGAGGATTGTTGTCCATTGATTGTTTCTGGAGTCCTGTACATGTGAAGGATCTGAGAAGACAAGTGTTAGCAACATGCTCTTCCTTATCAGTTGGGTGGGGAACCTTCAGCCTATGGGCTTGAGGCAGCCAGCAGGGCCCCTCTAGCCAACCCACCAGCCTCTTTTCCAAAGCCCTGCCCACTCCCTTGCCAGCCCCATTTTTGTGACTCCTCCCCAGTGTGGCCTTCACTCCCACTGCTCAGCATGGAGGACTAAAACTCTTTATCCCATCAACAGCTCATCAGGTTTCTAGCAGTGGTGCATGGGCAGAGCCCGCCCTCTCGACAACAGTCTTGCTACTGCTGGAGCAGGCTGGGTTGATGCCAGGGACTGGGCAGAGGAGGAATGGTGGAGACCACCTCCCCAGCCTGACCCTTCCAGGGAGGAGGAAGAGGAAGACAGTATAGATTTACAACAGGGGGTTGTACAACAGATTTACAACAGTATAGATTTACAACAGGTATACAATGTATACCTGTAGGAGCGTCTCCTCCCCCATCGTTCTGCCCGGACACTGAGGTCCAGCGCCGAGGGCCTTCTGGTGGTTCCCTCGCTACGAGAAGCCAAGTTACAGGGAACCAGGCAGAGGGCCTTCTCGGTAGTGGCACCCACCCTGTGGAATGCCCTCCCACCAGAGGTCAAAGAGAACAACAATTACCAGACCTTTAGAAGGCATCTTAAGGCAGCCCTGTTTAGGGAAGCTTTTAATGTTTGATGGATTTCTGTATTTTACTGTTTTGTCGGAAGCCGCCCAGAGTGGCTGGGGGAACCCGGCCAGATGGGCGGGGTATAAATAGTAAATTATTATTATTATATTATTATTATTATTGGGGGACGTCGCAGCTCAGAGGCAGATGAGGGGGAAAATTGGGAAATCATGGGAGAGCCAGAACAACACCCGGTTGACACAGTGTCTTTAGAAAGCATTCCAGACCCTCCATTTTCCAGAATCCCAACAAGCCTTAAAAGTAGGAGAGCAAAGAGCTCAAAGACAGAGGGCATGTAGCAGCACCCGTAGATGAGACAAATGAGGAAGTGGGGGAGATGGAGGGTAGAGATTTACTCTGGACAACACCATTATCTAAGAGGCTGGGATCTATAGCCTCTCTCTGTAAAGACTGAAATAAAAAAGGACGGTAAGAAACTTTTCCTTGTCTATATAGTTTCCTGGGCAACTAGCTGGGAGATGCTGACAGTATCCTGACAGTTAAGGCAGTGGTGAAGTCTGGGCTATGGTGCAGTGGGTCAGTGCATGTGGCTGTTAACCAGAAGGTTGGTGGCTTGAGCCAGGGGTGGAAGGATTCCTGCATTTCAGGGTGTTGGATGGGATGACCCTTGGGTTTCCTTCCAACTCTACAATTCTATGAAACCTTTATCATTGATTAAAAATGCCATTTCCCTCTTGATTCCCTCTATCTCTGCTTTACACAAACTTCTGTTGTTTTAAACCTCCACTTCCCCCCCTCTTACTCCCATGCCACAGATACTGGTGTTGCGCAGCTTGCCTTCGCTTTTGCTCCCCTACCACCCCCAGACTTCGTGCAAACCCAGGACTGTGATGCAGCACTTGTTGTTGTTGTTGTTTAGTCATTTAGTCATGTCCGACTCTTTGTGACCCCATGGACCATAGCACTCCAGGCACTCCTGTCTTCCACTGCCTCCCGCAGTTGGGTCAAACTCATGTTCATAGCTTCAATAACACTGTCCAACCATCTCGTCCTCTGTCGTCCCCTTCTCCTAGTGCCCTCCATCTTTCCCAATTCAGGGTCTTTTCCAGGGAGTCTTCTCTTCTCATGAGGTGGCCAAAATATTGGAGCCTCAGCTTCAGGATCTGTCCTTCCAGTGAGCACTCAGGGCTGATTTCCTTAAGAATGGATAGGTTTGATCTTCTTGCAGTCCATGGGACTCTCAAGAGTCTCCTCCAGCACCATAATTAAAAAGCATCAATTCTTTGGCGATCAGCCTTCTTTATGGTCCAGCTCTCACTTCCATACATCACTACCGGGAAAACCATAGCTTTAACTATACGGACCTTTGTAGGCAAGGTGATGTCTCTGCTTTTTAAGATGCTGTCTAGGTTTGTCATTGCTTTTCTCCCAAGAAGCAGGCGTCTTTTAATTTCGTGACTGCTGTCACCATCTGCAGTGATCAAGGAGCCCAAGAAGGTGAAATCTCTCACTGCCTCCATTTCTTCCCCTTCTATTTGCCAGGAGGTGATGGGACCAGTGGCCATGATCTTGGTTTTTTTTTTTATGTTGAGCTTCAGACCATATTTTGCGCTCTCCTCTTTCACCCTCATTAAAAGGTTCTTTAATTCCTCCCCACTTTCTGCCATCAAGGTTGTGTCATCTGCATATCTGAGGTTGTTGATATTTCTTCCGGCAATCTTAATTCTGGCTTGGGATTCATCTAGTCCAGCCTTTCGCATGATGAATTCACTAAATATTCTATAACAGGGGCTGACGGGTGTCTGTCTTGCATTTGTATGTATATGGGAAGATGTGTTTGTGTGTTTGAATAATAAAGTGTGTTGTTATTCCAATCCCAGGGACAGGCAGGAATCTAGCTGAAACACTTTGTCTTCACCACTTTCTTTGTAGATGTGGCTGAAGTGAGATTTGAACTGGTGGCTACTTCCCAACTTACTACTCACATTTTTAGTCACTGTATGATAACAGAAAAAGTGGATTGTGCTCTTTCAGGGATGCCGGCGTATACCAAAAGATAATGTGCTGATGGTAGGTCTTTCTTATGAAGGAAGTGACTGAGTTAAACAAATGTGTGTGCAGTGAATTAAACAATGTGTGCAGAACTGTGTGTACATTGGCTAGACATCTCTAAGTCTACTTAATTCCATGCCAGCACACTCTCTGAGCTGGGTTTTACACAGAGATCTGAAATAATCGGTGAATATTTATGAGGACAAAGATGGCTACCCTCCTTTCACAAACTCCAAAGAGACAAAACTCTTGGATGCCTCAGAACTACTGTACAGTACTTAAGAATGCCTTCCCCATGAATCTGCCCACGAACCCTGAGATCATCTGATGGCGCTTCAAGAGAAGTTCAGAGTGTGGCAAGCACAGGAACGCTCTCTCCAGGGACACCAACATTGTCATTGTTCCTCAGTGCACTATATTATAATGTTAAATCTGTTTTAATACTGTTTATGTGATTTTATTATTGCATTTTTTTACTTTGGTTGTAAATTTCTTGAATACTTTTTTTTAACTGCAAAGCAATAAATGTAATAAACCTATAATTTTATAAAACCTGTAAACTGCTCTGTGATCTTTGTATGGAGGGAAGTATATAAATTTAAATAATAATAATAATAATAGTTGTGATAACAACAACTGAAATCCTCCTCTCTGGAATAGGAAGTGAGCTTTTTTAAACTTTACAGCTATAGCTTTCATGGTAACAAGTGTTTGGCAATTGGCCTTCAGCCCACAGAGGATTTTCTTTTTATTCTGCTAATCTGGTTGAGACAGAGGTTTTCAGGCACGAACATAAAATTGGTTCTGTGGGCCTCAGAAAGCAAACTCATTGGATTCAGACACAGTGGGGAAAAGATTCCACTTCAGAGACGAAAAGGATTTTTGTAAGCTCATTTAGCATTTGTCTTGGCACAAAACAAAAACCAAATTAAGCCCTTATTTAACTCCCTTTCGCTTTAGCAGAATTACACCATGTATGAATTTTGAACTCCATTTTTTCCTGGTGCTTTTTGTTATAAGATGTATGCTATAACACATATATCAGAAAAGGTATGCAAATATACTTACGTACATTATTGAATTGAAACGATCTTGAAAATAGCTTAATATTTTTAAAATTGGAGGAATTTTTTTTCTGGTTACCTTTTAATGATGGAAGTAAAGAAAACAAAATATAACTTGCAGAAACACAAGGCTCCAAATCAAGATTAATGAGTAGACTAGAGCCATAAAGACCAACTTGGCCCATATACATGTAAGGTGGAAGATTTAAACTTTCAGTTTATTAATATTTGCCCCTTCAGCCCGTAACCTGTCATCTGTAGGAGTGAGGAGACTATTTCAGCCCAAAGCCAGCATTTAGAACTTGCCCAACCATTTGGAGGCTGGATCCCAATGGTGTCTGGGGCAAAAGCAACAACAATAGGTAAAGGTAAAGGTAAAGGGGCCCCTGATCATCAGGTCCAGTCATGTCCGACTCTGGGGTTGTGGCGCTTATTATTATTGGGGGACGTCGCAGCTCAGAGGCAGATGAGGGGGAAAATTGGGAAATCATGGGAGAGCCAGAACAACACCCGGTTGACACAGTGTCTTTAGAAAGCATTCCAGACCCTCCATTTTCCAGAATCCCAACAAGCCTTAAAAGTAGGAGAGCAAAGAGCTCAAAGACAGAGGGCATGTAGCAGCACCCGTAGATGAGACAAATGAGGAAGTGGGGGAGATGGAGGGTAGAGATTTACTCTGGACAACACCATTATCTAAGAGGCTGGGATCTATAGCCTCTCTCTGTAAAGACTGAAATAAAAAAGGACGGTAAGAAACTTTTCCTTGTCTATATAGTTTCCTGGGCAACTAGCTGGGAGATGCTGACAGTATCCTGACAGTTAAGGCAGTGGTGAAGTCTGGGCTATGGTGCAGTGGGTCAGTGCATGTGGCTGTTAACCAGAAGGTTGGTGGCTTGAGCCAGGGGTGGAAGGATTCCTGCATTTCAGGGTGTTGGATGGGATGACCCTTGGGTTTCCTTCCAACTCTACAATTCTATGAAACCTTTATCATTGATTAAAAATGCCATTTCCCTCTTGATTCCCTCTATCTCTGCTTTACACAAACTTCTGTTGTTTTAAACCTCCACTTCCCCCCCTCTTACTCCCATGCCACAGATACTGGTGTTGCGCAGCTTGCCTTCGCTTTTGCTCCCCTACCACCCCCAGACTTCGTGCAAACCCAGGACTGTGATGCAGCACTTGTTGTTGTTGTTGTTTAGTCATTTAGTCATGTCCGACTCTTTGTGACCCCATGGACCATAGCACTCCAGGCACTCCTGTCTTCCACTGCCTCCCGCAGTTGGGTCAAACTCATGTTCGTAGCTTCAATAACACTGTCCAACCATCTCGTCCTCTGTCGTCCCCTTCTCCTAGTGCCCTCCATCTTTCCCAATTCAGGGTCTTTTCCAGGGAGTCTTCTCTTCTCATGAGGTGGCCAAAATATTGGAGCCTCAGCTTCAGGATCTGTCCTTCCAGTGAGCACTCAGGGCTGATTTCCTTAAGAATGGATAGGTTTGATCTTCTTGCAGTCCATGGGACTCTCAAGAGTCTCCTCCAGCACCATAATTAAAAAGCATCAATTCTTTGGCGATCAGCCTTCTTTATGGTCCAGCTCTCACTTCCATACATCACTACCGGGAAAACCATAGCTTTAACTATACGGACCTTTGTAGGCAAGGTGATGTCTCTGCTTTTTAAGATGCTGTCTAGGTTTGTCATTGCTTTTCTCCCAAGAAGCAGGCGTCTTTTAATTTCGTGACTGCTGTCACCATCTGCAGTGATCAAGGAGCCCAAGAAGGTGAAATCTCTCACTGCCTCCATTTCTTCCCCTTCTATTTGCCAGGAGGTGATGGGACCAGTGGCCATGATCTTGGTTTTTTTTTTTATGTTGAGCTTCAGACCATATTTTGCGCTCTCCTCTTTCACCCTCATTAAAAGGTTCTTTAATTCCTCCCCACTTTCTGCCATCAAGGTTGTGTCATCTGCATATCTGAGGTTGTTGATATTTCTTCCGGCAATCTTAATTCTGGCTTGGGATTCATCTAGTCCAGCCTTTCGCATGATGAATTCACTAAATATTCTATAACAGGGGCTGACGGGTGTCTGTCTTGCATTTGTATGTATATGGGAAGATGTGTTTGTGTGTTTGAATAATAAAGTGTGTTGTTATTCCAATCCCGGGGACAGGCAGGAATCTAGCTGAAACACTTTGTCTTCACCACTTTCTTTGTAGATGTGGCTGAAGTGAGATTTGAACTGGTGGCTACTTCCCAACTTACTACTCACATTTTTAGTCACTGTATGATAACAGAAAAAGTGGATTGTGCTCTTTCAGGGATGCCGGCGTATACCAAAAGATAATGTGCTGATGGTAGGTCTTTCTTATGAAGGAAGTGACTGAGTTAAACAAATGTGTGTGCAGTGAATTAAACAATGTGTGCAGAACTGTGTGTACATTGGCTAGACATCTCTAAGTCTACTTAATTCCATGCCAGCACACTCTCTGAGCTGGGTTTTACACAGAGATCTGAAATAATCGGTGAATATTTATGAGGACAAAGATGGCTACCCTCCTTTCACAAACTCCAAAGAGACAAAACTCTTGGATGCCTCAGAACTACTGTACAGTACTTAAGAATGCCTTCCCCATGAATCTGCCCACGAACCCTGAGATCATCTGATGGCGCTTCAAGAGAAGTTCAGAGTGTGGCAAGCACAGGAACGCTCTCTCCAGGGACACCAACATTGTCATTGTTCCTCAGTGCACTATATTATAATGTTAAATCTGTTTTAATACTGTTTATGTGATTTTATTATTGCATTTTTTTACTTTGGTTGTAAATTTCTTGAATACTTTTTTTAACTGCAAAGCAATAAATGTAATAAACCTATAATTTTATAAAACCTGTAAACTGCTCTGTGATCTTTGTATGGAGGGAAGTATATAAATTTAAATAATAATAATAATAATAATAATAATAGTTGTGATAACAACAACTGAAATCCTCCTCTCTGGAATAGGAAGTGAGCTTTTTTAAACTTTACAGCTATAGCTTTCATGGTAACAAGTGTTTGGCAATTGGCCTTCAGCCCACAGAGGATTTTCTTTTTATTCTGCTAATCTGGTTGAGACAGAGGTTTTCAGGCACGAACATAAAATTGGTTCTGTGGGCCTCAGAAAGCAAACTCATTGGATTCAGACACAGTGGGGAAAAGATTCCACTTCAGAGACGAAAAGGATTTTTGTAAGCTCATTTAGCATTTGTCTTGGCACAAAACAAAAACCAAATTAAGCCCTTATTTAACTCCCTTTCGCTTTAGCAGAATTACACCATGTATGAATTTTGAACTCCATTTTTTCCTGGTGCTTTTTGTTATAAGATGTATGCTATAACACATATATCAGAAAAGGTATGCAAATATACTTACGTACATTATTGAATTGAAACGATCTTGAAAATAGCTTAATATTTTTAAAATTGGAGGAATTTTTTTTCTGGTTATCTTTTAATGATGGAAGTAAAGAAAACAAAATATAACTTGCAGAAACACAAGGCTCCAAATCAAGATTAATGAGTAGACTAGAGCCATAAAGACCAACATGGCCCATATACATGTAAGGTGGAAGATTTAAACTTTCAGTTTATTAATATTTGCCCCTTCAGCCCGTAACCTGTCATCTGTAGGAGTGAGGAGACTATTTCAGCCCAAAGCTAGCATTTAGAACTTGCCCAACCATTTGGAGGCTGGATCCCAATGGTGTCTGGGGCAAAAGCAACAACAATAGGTAAAGGTAAAGGTAAAGGGGCCCCTGATCATCAGGTCCAGTCATGTCCGACTCTGGGGTTGTGGCGCTCATCTCGCTCAATAGGCCGAGGGAGCCAGCGTTTATCCGCAGACAGCTTCCGGTCATGTGGCCAGCATGACAAAGCTGCTTTTGGCGAACCAGAGCAGCGCACAGAAACACCGTTTACCTTCCCGCTGGAGTGGTCCCTATTTATCTACTTGCACTTTGATGTGCTATTGAACTGCTAGGTGGGCAGGAGCTGGGACCGAGCAACACCCCATTGCAGGGATTCGAACCGCCGACCTTCTGATCAGCAAGCCCTAGACTCTGTGGTTTAACCCACAGTGCCACCTGAAGGGGAAAAAAATCCTTCTCATTGAAAAAAAAATCTTTCTCATTGTGACAGACACATCCACCAGACGCCAGGGCCGCTTGCCCTTTTTCTCTCATGCATATATACATCCAGTTACACACACATACACATGCCCTCTTGCACCAGTTTGGCGGACGTGCATGCGCGCGCACACAAGCAACATTTCTAGCATATCTATTCCAGTGGTGAAATGGAAGTGGCTGGAAAGAACTGAAGAACAGGAAGAGGGTTTTATCTCCTCATTTTAGTACTACGTGCCACAGCACTAAGATGAACTCTCTGCCTGCTCAAAGATCTTAGTGCTGTGGTGCTCAATACTAAGCTCTGAGAGTAAAAGTAAGCATTTACACTCACCCTCAAACCAGTGCTGGAGTAGGAGTGGGGAAGAAGGCAGCCCTTTTGCTATTAAAGTGCAGGCAGAGGGGTTGTAGCTGATGTTAGTTCTGTGGCACTTAGCATAGCATTGCCATATTTCAAAAAGTTGTTGAGCTTTTCTTTTCTTTGCCAAAGTTGTTGAGATTTTCCTGGACATTTCAGCAATTGAGGGCTGAATACTGGCTATGTCCAGGAAATTCCAATGATAGGAGATCCCTCAGCTGTGGTTTACTCTCAAAGGGGGCTAATCTCCCATCTTACTGCTGTGTTGTTTAGACTGGTGATAAGTAATCCTTTTAATTGTCCTGCACCTCATATCATACAATGGCAGGTGATTGACAGGTGGGTGTGGTTTGTCCAAATACACTTGTGGGCCAAATGGAGAGGCCTGTTGGCTGGAGGTCCTTCACCACTGGGTTGAACAGAGAAAGGGATAGGAGACAAGAGTTCTGTCCCACTGGAATTAAATCCCTCTTATTTCTAGACAAGAACCCAGGTGGCGCTATGGGTTAAACCATTGAGCCTGGGGCTTGCCGATCGGAGGGTCGGCGGTTCGAATCCCTGTGACGGGGTGAGCTCCCGTTGCTCAGTCCCAGCTCCTGCCAACCTAGCAGTTTGAAAGCACATCAAAATGCAAGTACAGTGGAACCTCGGTTTATGAACACCTCGGTTTATGAATTTTCGGTTTATGAACGCCCCGGACCCATCTGGAACGGATTAATTCACTTTCCATTACTTTTAATGGGAAAGTTCGCTTCAGTTTATGAACGCTTCAGTTTATGAACAGACTTCCGGAACCAATTACACCCATGTTTCAGTTTATGAACGGTTCAGTTTAAGTACTCTGCGGACCCGTCTGGAACGGATTAATCCACTTTCCATTACTTTCAATGGGAAAGTTCGCTTCAGTTTATGAACGGTTACTCCGCGGACCGTCTGAAACGGATTAATCCACTTTCCATTACTTTCAATGGGAAAGTTTGTTTCAGTTTATGAACGCTTCAGTTTATGAACAGACTTCCGGAACCAATTGTGTTCATAAACCGAGGTACCACTGTAGATAAATAGGAACCGCTCCGGCGGGAAGGTAAATGGCGTTTCCGTGCTGTTCTGGCTTCACCAGAAGTGGCTTTGTCATGCTGGCCACATGACCTGGAAGCTGTACGCTGGCTCCCTCGGCCAATAATGTGAGATGAGCGCTGCAACCCCAGAGTCGGTCACGACTGGACCTAATGGTCAGGGGTCCCTTTACCTTTACCTATTTCTAGACAGCAGCAATAAGAAGAGCAGAAGTGACTGAAGCCACTGGCAGCAGATAGCCTGTGCATGTTTGCAGCGCGATCAGCCAGGTGTCTCCCTCCCTACCCTTGGGGAAGGAGAGCAGTTGGAAGGGCATGAACTAGAAGCAAAGCATCCACGTTCCCTTTTCCTTTTCTTGTGACCTGGACTTACTGGAAGACCTTCTTGTACTTTGCAGCTTTCATCAGAAGCAGAAGAAACAGCACAGGGTGCACTTGGGCCTGGCAAATGTCACCATCACTGGGGCTACATGGTTGGAACCTGAACTGTCTGTCTAGGACACATTCCTATTGTGGAGTGAGGTTTGGGGAACACAGTCTATTACCCAAATATCGGCACACAGAAAAGTAAACTCCATCCACAATAAAAGCTTTCCTTCCATTGCAAATAGTTGGGTGTGCCCTGCCTATGATTCAGGCTGCAGCAAGGACAAAAGCTTAAAGTCCCCTCCCCCCTCCCATGGCCTTGAACAATGTAAATAATATCACATCCTTGTTGGATCCACACGTCCTTCCACAGTGGGGACATTGGTTTCTGGGTGGGAGTTGATCACAGTGTGGATTTGCCAAGCGTGCCTTCCTCTTAGCACGTTTCTCCCTTGCGTCCAGAGTTCGAGTGTTTTCAAAGCCCATGACACCTTTGCTAAAGGCTGTTCTCCAACTGGAGCACTCACAGGCCAGTGTTTCCCAGTTTTCAGTGTTTATACTACATTTTTTTTAGGTTTGCCTTGAGACAGTCTTTAAACCTCTTTTGCTGACCACCAGCATTACGCTTTCCATTTTTAAGTTCGGAATAGAGTAGTTGCACTGAATTTTACCTTCTCTTGTTTTGTTGTTCTCTGAGTTGACCTCACAATGTGCTCTGCTCCACATGCTTTCGGGTTTAATGTGAACATTTTCTAAAATCAGCTTCGGTATTGGAATGTGCAAAGTTTGCTGCATGTTTCTGTTCCCTTGGCCCCTCCCCTCTTTAAGTCACAGTGCAAAAAGGAAGCACAATCTCATTAAAATCCATTATCTGCCATTTTTTAAAAGCAACACACATGCACACTGGCTAGAGGGGAAAAGGCATAAACTTGGAAGTACAGCAAACAAGTCCACCTGCAGCAGCTTGAACAAAATCCAGAGAAATAAAAAAGAAATGGAAGAAGGGCAGATTGCGAACACATTGATGCTGCTCTGAATCAGCTCAGGTAATTTAGAAGCCCTGTTCTCTGGGGAGAAATGGGCATGGGGAATTTTGTAAACTTCCCCAAGTAGGGCTAAGTTCAACTTTAATGACAATCTTACAGCACCAGATGTATCTCTGATAACACATCACAAGGCAAGATGTAGCAAAGAGTTGTTTATGTGCCAGAGCTAAGAAGAATTCAGAATGAACATCTTCCTTTTCATATGTATGAAGAGATTTGTTACAAGTCCTGCAGGGTTCTAAAGATTCCTTAGGAGAGAAGATCTGTGGAAACTTTCAAAAAACCATCTGTTTGGGGGCTGGGATCATCACCTTGTCAAGCTTTGAGGTACACTATGTCCAGTAGGAAATAACAGAGAGAGATTTAAAATTCATAGGATGTTTTTCTGATTAATAATGCACATATCTTTCTTTTCCTTCCTCATTTTAAAATCTGTTTCAGGAAACAACTGAAGTCTTCCATTCTGTTTTGAAGATTTTTGTTTCTTTGAAGAAAGCTGTCTTGAAATCAGAACTAGTTTTCCTTTAGATCTAAGCTTTTATTATCATTGCTGCTTATATTTTCCTTCTTCCTTGCTTTCTATTTTAAATTGATCTTAATTGACATCATTTGTCTCCTTCAGAATCTCAGCTCAACACCTTGCAAAGTAACGCTTCCAGAACTGCCATCATTTTATGATTAATACAAATGTGGGTTACACAATCTTCATAAACCAAAGTTGACATTATTTGGCTTTGAAACAGCACAAACACAAATAGCTTTATGATGTTACTGTCAAAGTGTCAAAATGTCACTGAAGCATTTACAATCTCTCTCTCTCTCTCTCTCTCTCTCTCTCTCTCTCTCTCTCTCTCTCTCTCTCTCTGTGTGTGTGTGTGTGTGTGATACCAAGTACTGACCATCCCAGCTAAGAAGTATATGGGCAAAATCCTAGCACTGTGGAAGACCCACAGTTACAAAGGAAGAGGAGAGGCCTTTTATGCTGGTTGACTTTCCTCCCTCTACCTGCCCCCCCTCCCCAAATTGCAAAATCTGAAAACCTCTGGAAGTGTTTTGGGTTGGGGATGAGAGCTGGAGGGAGGGGAGAACTGGTGAAAAAGTCCACCCCTACTTTGTCCTTCCTTAGAACAGGGCAGCTTCTAGCTGGATCCAAAGTGCTTTTGCTTGCACAGGGACGCCAACTGGATAAAAACTCATACGCTCATGAGCTACTTCATGGTTCCATAAAGAGCGCATCCATGCGCACAAACAGGAACGTACCTTTCTTCCCTCATGTGGAAAGTTCTCATGTGTGGACCATATACAGTCATACCTCAACATCCGAAGGTTTCGACTTCCGAAGGTTTCGACTTCCGACGTCGACAACCTCGGAAGTCTTTTTGCCATGTGCGCCCGGCGCGCGCGGTCTACACCTGCGCTGAACGGCTCTTGCGGTTGGTGCATGCGCAAAAGTGCAAAATCGTGCTTCGTGCATGCACACAAGCAGCGCTTCGACATCCGAAAACTTCGGCTTACGAAGATGGCAGCGGAACGGATCGTCTTCGTAAGTCGAGGTACCACTGTAATCACATGCGTCCTCTTCTGTCAGGTGCATTTCCCGGACACTCACTTTGTCACTGCTGTACCCTTCCTTCCTCCTCTTCATCCAGGTGTGATGCAGTGACTCAGCTGGAGGCAGGTTAGGCAGACCCTCCAAGTGTCCCTGTCTTCCAGGGACAGTCATGGATTGCCAGAAGCCGCCCTGGTTTCTGATTTGATCTCGGAATGTCCCACTTTTCCTTAGGATGTTCCTATTATCATCAGAGAAATGTTGGAGGGTATGGAGTTATGTGACCCCCCAAACCAAGGAGAGAAGTAACTAGACAACCTTTGGAAGACATCTGAGGGCAGCCCTGTCTAGGGACATCTTTTAATGTTTAATACTTTGTAATGCTTCTAGATCTGTTGGAAGCCGCCCAGAGTTTCTGGGGCCACACAGTCAGATGGGTGGAGTATAAATAATATTTTTATTATTATTAATATGGAAAATGATGTCCCTATGGTCATCAGAGAAATAAAGGAGGCTTAGGTGAGCCCCACCCTGCCTTCTGTTGCTGATTGAAAATGCTTACCAAACTTAAAAGATTTCTGTGCTTAAGAAATAAATGGTTATCAAAGACCATTTCAGCAATAATCTTTTAATAATAATAATAATAATAATAATAATAATAATAATAATAATTGTATTTTATACAGTTTTCCAAGATTATACAATCTCCAAGGAGCTCCAGGCAGCATACATGGGTCTCCTTCTTCTTCTCATTTAATCCCCACAAAAGCCATGTTTCTAATTCAGGGGTATCCAGGCAGGTGCCATCCAGATATTGTTGGACCACAACTCCCATGATTTGTTATCATTGTCCATGCTGACTGGCCTGGTGGGAGTTAAAATCCCACATCTGGGTGGCTACTTTCTGGCATGATAGTTCACACACACCCATCTATTGGCAGGAAACTTGATTAATCATTACGCATATAATTATGCAACACACCCAAATTGTAAATAAAAAATAAAAAAATGCCATCATAATTTAATAAAATAGGTCTGAGTCTTTACAGGATTTTGCAATAACTAGGATTTTGGCATTGTAACCAAAAATCTGGGAGTGTATCTGTCTGCAGAATCTCATTTGTAACATTTGTATATGTTTGTGTCGAAACTGATGCAATCGTGATAAGTTGCTGTTGATGGCTGCCAAGATTTCCCTCATTTTTAATAGCCTCTGTTTCCTAAATTGCTTCAGGTATTATTTAATTATTTTGAGTGCATGTGGTAAAACTGCTGCCATACAAATTGGGCCAGGCTTTTCATGGCAAAGTCTGGCTTATGAGGCATAGCATTAGTGTGACTTAGTCAGGAGCTTTTATACTCTGTCAGGAACGTGCCAACTCCTAGTGTAACTCCACAGCCTGCAGCAGAACAGAGAGAGAGTGAGTTAGATCTGACACAGACTGAACAGCGGTCAGTGCATAGTGCAAATCCCCCACCCCTTGGAATGTTGGTTGCGGACGGAACGACTGAGAGCGGTCTGGAACCCTGCCAAAGCTCTCAGGAACAAAACAAAAAAAATCCTTCCAGTAGCACCATAGAGACCAACTAAGTTTGCTATTGGTATGAGCTTTTGTGTGCATGCACACTTCTTGAAGAAGTATGCATGCACACAAAAGCTTGTACCAATAGCAAACTTAGTTGGTCTCTAAGGTGCTACTGGAAGGATTTTTTTTAATTTTGTTTCGACTATGGCAGACCAACGTGGCTACCTACCTGGAACTAAAGCTTTCAGGAGTTTCAGACAGGTGTGAACAGGAAAAGAGACAGTTTATTAGAGCTAGAAGAGGCGGGAGCTAATCCAATCAGTCCAAGGAGGGCTGCTAGATTGGAAGAAAAACAAGAGACATAAGGGGCGAAAGTTCAATATCTTCTGTCAACATAGGAAGGAGTCTTCAGAAGGGTCATCTTAAATAATGATGCTGGAGGCTTTGTTAGAGCCGTCTGGAGCAGTCTGTTTGTTTTTGCAATAAATCTTCCTTTTTAATTACCAACACTTACTGTGTTCTCAAGCTGGGAACCTGGACTCCTGACATACTCCCAGTAGATTAAGGGGGGGGGGTGGAGAGAGAAAACAACAGTACCAACACCCTGCCAACCACTTCCTCAGCACCCATGACAATGCTTCCAACTCCCACCAAACATGCCCATGACACCCCCATTGCAGCCAGCTATGGATGGAGCAAATCCATGCACAGTGTGCAGGGATAACAATGTAGATTAAAAATGTAGGGGTGCACACACAGCATTTGAATTATCGACAACACTTTCTATGCCAAAAACAGACCTTAATTTCATTCACATGACATGGCTATAAATCCATGAATTGCCCATTATTACTTCTGTTACTGCGTGATTTCAGCCTGTGCAGGTGTACATTGTGGGTAATATTAAGAAGAGAATTAAGCCAAACAAACGTAGCCCCAAAGGAAGATGTTTTGAAGGTCACATATAGCGACAGCTCTCTGTGGAGTAGAACTCTGTTCTTTTCATTGCTGATCAGTTTTGGAGCATGGATGCACTTGTTGAGATGCATAAAGAGACAAAGGGTGCTGTAAAATGCCTTTTAAGAAAGGGAGTTGGGCAGGCTACTGGCTAGGATATTGGACTTGGACTAGGAAAGCATGGATTTACATCCCCACTCAGCTGTGGACCCACTGCATAGTTTATATAAATTCCCTACAGTTTGGAAAAAAACACACTTTAGAATGGAATTCTAGTACCTGGACTGGGCCCAGTCATATCCCTCAAACCAGGGGGCAGCATTCTGAGGGCCAGTTTGATGGTGACTCGTTGCTTATATAAAAGGGGGGGCTATTGTGTTGTTGTTTTATTTTTATTATGTATTTTGTAGCTTTATATCTTGATTTTATTCTGTGAATTACCCTGAGACCCCCGGTATAAGGCAGAATATCAAATAAATAAATAAATAAATATCTAACTACAGACCTCCTTGTTTGTCCCTTACTGTTGTGGATTTTCTGATTTCATGGCCTCTTGCACAGCTGGGAAACCTGGCGCAGTCAGTTTGCATCTGTCCCTTTCAATAGATGATACTGATATTACCCCAGCAGTAACTCTGAGCTAGACAGTAAAGCATCCATGACAGATGGCTATCCAACACCTGCTTAAAAACCTCTAAGGAAGGAGAGTCCACAACCTCCTGAAAGAGACCGTTCCACAGTCAAACAGCTCTTACTACCTATCAGAAAGTTTTTGCTGAAGTTTAGTTGGAATCTCTTTTCTTGTAACTTGAAGCCATTGGTTCAAGCCCTATCCTCCAGAGCAGGAGAAAACAAGCTGGCTCCATCTTCCATGTGACAGCCCTTGAGATATTTGAAGATGGCTATCATATCTCCTCTCGGTCTCCTCTTTTCCAGGCAAAACGGAAGCCAGCTCCTTCAACTGTTCCTCATAGGGCTTTTGAGTTCTATGGCAGTTCCAGGTTGCACCTGGGTCTGCCTGGAGAAAGAAGCATAACAATGGCTGATTCCCCATTTCAGAACTGCTTGTCCTTCAAACTGGTTCCCTATCTCTAAAAACCAGGGCTGGTCCAATACATTTTGTGCCTGAGGCAAACCACAGAATGGTTTCCCCCAATCCTTGCCAGTGAAGAAGGGGGTGAGTAAAGATCTAACATCAGGAACAAGGAGGGAATAAAGAGCTACATCTGGACACACTGCGCTGTGGATCCTGTCGCCTGAAGCTGTTGCCTCATGGTTGGGCCAGTGATGCACGCGCACATGCACACACACACACACACACACACACACACAAAAAAAAACTTGGGTAACAGATCTATGCAAAACCCTGCAGGACTTTTTTTTTTTAGAATCCTTTATTGGTATATTCAAATAAAAATACATGTCCACATATAATTCGTACATGGCATGTAAAATACATATATATCGTTATCGATAACATATCACATAAGCAAACATGGGAAAAGGAAAAAGAAAAGGAAAAAGAGGAAAGAGAAAAAGAAAAAAGAAGAAAAGGACAAAAGAAAAAAGAAGAGGAAAGAAAAAATGAGAGAGTACAGAAAGAAAATAAGGTAAGAAGGAGATTAAATAGAGAACAAGGGACCCAGGTGGCGCTGTGGTTAAACCACTGAGCCTAGGGCTTGCTGATCAGAAGGTTGGCGGTTCGAATCCCTGTGACGGGGTGAGCTCCCGTTGCTTGGTCCCAGCTCCTGCCAACCTAGCAGTTCGAAAGCACGTCAAAGTGCAAGTAGATAAATAGGAACCGCTACAGCGGGAAGGTAAACGGCGTTTCCATGTGCTGCTCTGGTTTGCCAGAAGCGGCTTTGTCATGCTGGCCACATGACCTGGAAGCTATACGCCGGCTCCCTCGGCCAATAATGCGAGATGAGCGTGCAACCCCAGAGTCGGTCACGACTGGACCTAATGGTCAGGGGTCCCTTTACCTTTAAATAGAGAACAATAAAGAAAAGCTTATATACAATTTTCTTGACTTCCACCACGACTTCGTACAGTAATTAAGCTGATGAAATATAAGATATCTGTCTTTTTCTCAATATCTAGAATTCGCAAAATTGACAGATATAATTCATCATAAATATAAATCTACAATCCAGAAACAATGGGAGTGTCTGAATGAATATCTAGGAAAACAAGGTCTGGGAGCTAAAATCTGGTTATGTCTGAAATAACCTTACTGGATTGACAAACCGGAAAATATAATCAGTCACGATGAAAAATAATTTAAGATGATGATATTGACCCTGCAGGACTTTAAATCGTGCCAGAGACTCCATGGCAGGGAAGTAGATCTTCACCCCAAACTTTTTCCAGGAACTGGACAGAATAAAGATGATGTGCCAGAGAGAGAGTAGGGCTGCTGCTCTCTTTTGTGTGATGGCATACATGGGAGTCTGAGGAACAATTGAACAGGGCTAAAAAGAAACTGAAATATGTGGCAAACTGCACAGTTCTCTGTACAAAACTTTGGCAGGAAAAAACAAACAAACCCAATGTTGCATTGATTTCATTTTGGAAGCAAGACTGAAATGCCACAAAATCCAGGAAGAAACTCATCAGCATTCGACTTTCATTTTTTTTCCTTTTGGTCTCTTTCCCAGACTCCCTTCTCAGCACTTACTTTAAGTGCCTGGGCTCTCCTCTGTACTCCTTACCCTAAGTTTTCACATCGCCTCCAGCTCTCTATTTCCCCCCATACAGAACTATGTGGTGCTTTGCAGTAGTGTTGTTGTTGTCTTCTGCAATGCTAGGCTCTGAGCACTGTCAGGAAAATTTGTAAAAGCCCTGATGGTTGCACATGGGCACCTCGGCAGCCAGCATTTTAGTCAATTTTATTTGGCTGCCAGCTCTGTGAGATGAGAGCTGCATCAAGGGAGAACAATAAAAGGAGAAAATCCTACAAAAGATTTCCCCCAGCAAAAATGAGTTCATATGTAAGATGTGGTTGGCTCAGGATCAAAAGGAATGACAGACTCTGCAGGCTATTAGTTTTTGGATTCCTCCAGTTCCCTTTCCCTCTCAGAGAAGTTGGTGCACTATCTACCAACAGCCATTTTATCATCCTAAGAAAATTCAATTGATGTGCCCGATCTTTTGCTCCTCCTTATGCTCTGATTTTCTGTTAGTACTAGATGTGCCTTTGAATGCCATCTCGAGTAATTTTTGAAGCAAACATGAATGTTTCTGTTTCAGTTAAAAAGCTGAGAAATTTGAGGACAATTTAAAAAGAGTTTGATAAATTAGAACAAATAACATTAAATCAGAAGGCACATTATAGATCTCCATGCCACCACTAATTGAAAATTATCTATATTTAAGTAGCGTTGAAAGCTATGGCCATTTGTTTCTTTTTATTTTTGGCTCAAATTTGAAGGGCAATGAAATTTGGGGGCATGCTACCTACAGTGTCTGGGATTATTCTGAATAGGCAGCTATCCAATGTTTTGTTTCTGAATATACACCTTCAAATTAATCCTTCCCACAAAGGCTAACTGGCCCAAATTGGCGAGTTCTTTTGTAAAGTTCAGAGAGGTTAGGGTAGTGGAACGACCCTCTAAGTAAATTTCTGTTTGGCCAAATAGAGACCTAACATCAAAGATGGAGTGTGTCTTACTGAGTGGCTGTGGTATACTTCCTGAAGGACTTGTGCATGGAACATAGAAAAGCATGTTTCAAACATCTATAGAGACACATGTTTCAAGGAAGCTTTGTAGCAATGTGTTTGGCTTGTGATACCACAACTTTCCTTTTGACTTTCTGGCCATGGGAAGCAAGCCAAATGCCTTCCAATCTACAAGACAACATTTAAGAGGAACGTAAGAAGAAGAAAAGTAATGGTTGGAATCAGGGGGTGGTCTGAAAGTATATCAAGCCACTACCTTCCTGAAGCTCATCCAGTGAGATGATAAGGATAGTGATAGTGATAATGACAATGACGATAATATTTATACCCCTCCCATTTGGCTGGGTTTCCCCAGCCACTCTGGGCAGCTTGCAGAATATATAAAACATAATAAAGCATAAAACCTTAAAAACTTCCCGATACAGGGTTGCCTTCAGGTGTCTTCTAAAAGCTGTATAGTTCTTTCTCTCCTTCACATCTGAAAGGGTGCCACTGCTGAGAAGACCCTCTGCCTGGTTCCCTGTAACTTTGCTTCTCGCAGTGAGGGAACCACCAGAAGACCCTCAGAGTAGGACCTCGGTGTCCAGGTTGAACAATGGAGGTGGAGAAGCTCCTTCAGGGCTTTAAAGGTCAGCACCAACACTTTGAATTGTGCTGGAAAGGTACTGGAAGCCAATGAAGATCCTTTAGGACCAGTGCTATATGGTCCTGGCAGCCACTCCCAGTCACCAGTCTAGCTGCTGCATTCTGAATTAATCGTAGAAACCACATGCATGCTGCCTTGGGTTCCATGACAGAATAAAGGTGGGATATAAATTTAACAATTTCTTTTTTAAAAAAAACACACACACTCTCATACGGTGTGCCATTATATGTAATTGTAGATTACTTATAATTTTCCCAGCCAACTGCTTGTGCAAGCTATAAAATATACTATATTTTCTGGAGAATCATTTCCATTTGACCTGGTGCAGCAACTGCATGGAAACACAGGTTTTGTATGACCACATTCTGGCTGAGGCAAGGTGTTGTGTTATTAAGAGGTTCACGTAAGTATGTTACTGTGGAGACCATCACAGCAACAAATGGTTTATGGCCTTTAAAACATCAGAGAGATATTTGCTTCCCAGGAAAACTCAATGAACTAATGCACATTAAACAAATGTAGTTCCACAAGATTTTTGTGTTTTTTAAAAATGACTTTTCTGTATCATCTGGGGCAGCCTGTTCTATGCACACCTGCATATTTAAGAAGCATTGGGCTTACATTGAGAGAGCGGTTGCTGAACAGCTTGGTAGGTTTTAGATCCATTTCCATCTGGTTTCCATCCTGGTTTCAGGACTGAGACGGCTTTGGTCGCCCTAACAGATGATCTCCGTAGACAACTGGATTGAGTTGGGTCAGGACTGCTGATTCTTTTAGATTTGTCAGCAGCCTTCGACATGGTCGATTACGATCCTCTGGACCACCGCCTTGCCGATGTTGGAATTCAGGGCACAGCCCAACAATGGCTGCACTCCTTCATCTCTGGCAGAGGGTGGCGCTAGGGAGGGAGATGCCTTTGCGTCACTCCTTGATGTGTGGAGTCCCGCAGGGCGCAATTCTTTCCCCGATGCTTTTTAACATCTTTATGCGTCCCCTTGCCCAGATTGTCTGGAGCAGTGGTTCCCAACAGGTGGTCCGCGAGCTATGCCAGAGGGGTCCGCAAGATGCTATTAGAATAAAAAATATATTAAATATATTTTGTATGATAACAGATTTTTTGTTTTGGCCGCTTCCTGCATGAGCAGAGTCTAGCGCAAAACTAGAATTAGATAGAGGCAGTAGTTCTGCTGTATGCCGTTAGGTGGCGCTCTACAAACACTACTGTTTTGCAAAGAGGCAGCGCGCGCATTCTACTAACGCTCACCTCCCCAAGGTGCTTTGCGCGCATCGGCTTCATTTGTGCGCTACTGCGCAGGTACCCTGTCTTCTCCATTCCCCTCCCTCCTCCCTGGCACGCACTGCCTCTTTGCAAAACAGTAGTGTTTGTAAACAAAGCGTTGTTTTTCGCGGAAGCTACAGTTTGCGTAGTTAAAAATGGACCGTTGCTTAAAAAGTGGCTTGTTAAAACGACAAAGGCCTACAGATGAAGAGGAAGAACTGTAAAAAACGTATACTAAATATAAAATATAAAAAGACTCTTAATTTGGCTCTCACTTTTTAATTTTAGGATTAGGAATTAATGGGGGTCCTTGTCACAATAGCGGCTCGATGAGGGGTCCTCGAGAAAATTTTGTTGGGAACCCCTGGTCTGGAGCTTTGGGCTGGGTTGTCACCAATATGCTGATGACACTCAGCTCTATCTGTTGATGGATGGCCACCCCAACTCGACCCTGGACACACTGACCAGATGCTTGGAAGCTGTGGCTGGATGCTTTCGTGGGAGCCAACTGAAATTAAATCCTTTGAAGACAGAGGTCCTCTGGCTGGGTCGGAATGGCATGGGGTTAGGGGCACAACTCCCTTCTCTTGCGGGGGCTCAGTTAGTGCCAGTGCCTTCCGTTAAGAGTATGGGTGTAATCCTTGATGCCTCCCTTTCCATGGAGGTGCAGGTTGCAGCAACAGTATAGGCGACATTTTTCCATCTTTGCCATATCAAGCAGTTGGTCCCTTACCTTTCCCACCCCGACCTGGCCACAGTGATCCATGTGACAGTCACTCCCAGGCTTGACTATTGTAACTCGCTCTACGCTGGGCTGCCCTTGAAACTGTCCCAGAAACTCCAGCGGGTGCAGAATGATGCAGCGAGGCTCCTCACGGGGTCCTTGCCATGGGAGCATATTCACCCAGTGCTCTACCAGCTGCACTGACTCCCGGTGGAGTATCGGGTCAGGTTTAAGGTGCTGGTTTTGACCTTTAAAGCCCTATGTGGCCTAGGACCCTCGTACCTACAGGACCACCTCTCCTGGTATGCCTTGCAGAGGACCCCTAAGGTCCATGAATAATAATAGCTTAAGGGTCTCAGGTACTAAGGAAGCCAGACTATCCTCCACCAGGGCCAGGGCCTTTTCAGTGATGGCTCTGACCTGGTGGAATGCTCTGATCTCCTTCCGCAGGGCCTGTAAGACAGAGCTATTCTGCCTGGCCTTCAATTTGAATTAGCCTGATCCTCTGTTCCCTTTCCCCTTTCCTCTTCTATGAAGACACCCTTCTGGGACCCCACATTTAAATTCTTCCCTGGTCTCTTCACTGGCCCTAGTAGGATCAATTTGGCCAGTTAGCCCTGGTGATAATATGATGTCTACTGACTGGGTCCCCCCCAAAAAAATGACCCCTGAATTTTTGAATTTTATTGATATTGATGCTGCATTTTATGTTGTACTTTATGTTGTTTTATGCTGTTTTTAAAGTCACATTTTAATCAATGTTTTATATTTGCCGTTAGCCGCCCTGAGCCCGGTTTTAAACCGGGAAGGGTGGGGTATAAATAAAAATTTATTTATTTATATATTTTATTTATTTATTTATTTATTTATTATATAAATGAAAGAATGTCACCACACTGCAGTTTGCTAGGCTAGGGGCCAGTGGCACTGTGAACTACAGCATGATGACAGACGGTGGGTGGGCAGCCAAAGCAGACTGCAGCAGCCCCCCCCCCCAGCTCCACTGCCTCTTCCATGTATCAGCCTTGGCGTTGCTGCACCTGAGATCTCGATCTCAAGGCTGACCAGTGCCGCTAATGGCTGCCTCTATCCCCCACAGATGGCCTTGAACCCGTTGAGGCCATAAAGGAGCTGAAGGAGGAGGAGTGGACAGAGGATTAAGAAAGAGCTGAGAGTGGAGGGGAGCCCTTATCCCATCCTCTGGACCCCCTGGGAAACTCAACAAACCCACTTGGTGTGAGAGTGCAGCTGAATGGGACATAGCTTTGGGCAGCCTGAACAAGCACTGGGCCCAGGGCCGGCCCTATGGTCAGGCTGGGTGGCACAGGGCGCCACGGCGCAGGGCGCCACGATGCCGGCCCGCCAGGGGGGGCACATCGCAGCTGTGCCCGCCCGCCCGCTGGCTGCTCTTCCGTGCAGCAGCGCCCTTGGCAGTAGCGCTGTGGGCTGAGCTCGCTCGCCCGCCGCGCAGCAGCGCCCTCAGCAGCCGCGCTGCGCCTGCACACCCGCCCGCCGCGCTGGGAAACGGGGTGGGGGGCGCCGGAGGGATCCGTTGTACCACGGCGCCAGGGCACCAGAGGTGCTTAAGACAGCCCTGACTGGGCCTGCCCATTGTTTGGACCCTGTGTGAGAACCTGGAGGCTGAGAGGGAGGGTGTGCCCAAGTGTGTGTGTGTGTGTGTGTGTGTGTGTGTGTGTGTAACTTTGTATTAATGTACATTTGTATTAATGTAACATTTTCACATTTTCAGTTTTCGAACGTAATCCGTTCTGGAAGACTGTTCGAGTTCTGGAACATTGTGTGGCAATGTCCCTCCTTCCCATGTAATAAAGACACAAGATGCTGTAAATGAGTTTAATTGGGTGGTTAAGGCCACAACTTTATTGATTACGAACGTTGAGCGGAATTGGCTTAGGCGTTGGAACCTATCAGACTATATCCGACTCCAACCCGTGTGTTGGAGCCCGTGAGAAGTTAACCACCAGTAAGGAGCCCAATGATGTACATCTACCGGAACTCCTCCTGTGGCCACCGAAGGGGCGTGCCCTACGGCCCTGGCATCTCCAGGCTCAGGACCAAGCCCCGCCCCCGGAATCCTTTAACGGAATTACTTCTCCAAATTTGGGCAGTTGCTGACGTAACCTGCCCCTCCCTGTCTCATTGTTATGCAAATTTCTCAAAAACCAAAATGTTCTACTTCCGAGACGTTGGAAAACCACTGTATTTTTGTTGAATTGTCTGTTGTTGCTTCAGTTTTCTGTACACTGCTTGGAGATGTTGTTATTATATTAAGCGGTATAGAAATGGGGCAAATAAAGAGGAGAAGACGTCTCAGTAGCAGTGGCATGAGGTGGAAAGGGAAAGGTCTAAGCCACCTTACCCTGGTCTTGAAACCCCCAATGTTGCTGCTGTGGGAAGCATGAGAAAAGTTACCTTTTACAGCCCATTTCCATGACTCGCACTGGATAGATCTGAAGAGTGTTTATGATGTGTATACCCTTGTAAGTGTTCAACCTTTCATTGAGCTTAGGTTTAAAAGACTTCAAATATATTTGTGGTATAGCATCCCTACTGCTTTAGTGTGCAACGTAGCAAGTTTTACACCTAAATACACAGAGAAATCCAAATGCATGGTGAAGGAATATAACTATGTAGAGACTATGATCTATACGATTTGAATGGGAGGGGTAAGGGAACTGGAGAGGAAGTGGACAGTATGGGGGCTAAAAACAGCCCCCTTGAGATAAATTTTACGAAGCATTTATATGCTCCTCTAATTAGAGATATCCCCAAAGGAAGTGCATTCTCCTTCACTTCTGCAATAAGAGAAAAGATCCTGATAAGTCCTAACGGCTGCTTTTTTATTTTATTTTGCAAGCAACAGCATATGAAAATGTCAAGAATGAAGTCAAGCCTGAAGGAGGAAAAATCGCGCGGCATCTCAAGTGATTTCACATCAACCAACAAAGAAAAGGAAGAAAAAAACAAACAGACCGTCTATAACAAATATATTCAAATACAGTATTTTATTAACCTTAAAACCCATGACAAAGCCACTATCGGAAATAAAATGCAGACGGATCGACTGTTTCAAAGGAACTGAAGGTTTCTTGTCTGCTTTTTCAAAAACTGCAAAAACAAAAAACAAAACCCTGAGATTTGATTCCTTAGAAACAAAACTTTTTATTTAGCATAAATATCATACAGAAAAGAACCGTACAAAAAATATGTAGCTTAACTATGTTTCCTTACATCTTGGTCATTTTTCCTTCTAAACACTTTAAAAAGATCTTCACTACCACCCCACATGGAGCTGTGTTTGTTCAATATCAATGTTTCTCCAAAGCAGCATATCCCATTTCCTCACTTCCCCACTGCTCTTTTAATATAATGTATTACTGGGTCCCATTTATTCAGTACTTCTGCATTCCCCCCCCCCATTACGTTTTACCACAATTTTAATTTTTATCACACACAATTGCTCCCATATCTTCCTGATTAAATCCAATTTACTTAGAATCATAGTATCCTAGAGCTGAGAGGGACCTCAAGGGTTATACAGTCCAAACCCCTGCAATGCAGGAATCTCAATTAAAGCATCCATGACAGATAGCTACCCAACCTCTGCTTAAAAACCTCCAAGGAAGGAGAGCATGGTGCCTCAGGAGCTATCCAGCTGCTTTACAACTTCCATAAATTCTTTTATTAAAAGTCAATTACTTCCATTCTTTCAATGCTGCGCCATCTGTATCAATTTATCAGAAAAAGTGTGGTATACATTGCCCTCACCACTGATGAAGACGTAAGTGGAGATATGGAAGGAAACAGGACCACAACTTTACTCTTTACTATTAATACATCTATGAAATCTATTCCTATTCTCACCCACATTTTGGGTATTTCATCTAAGGAGGGGTGGGGAAACTTTTTATCTCCCTTGGCCAAATCCTTATCAGAGTCAGCTTCACGGACCATATCTGACAGGTTGGTGGCATTTTTCCATCATGGAACTCAAGACTGCATGCATGTGGTTGCAGACCAAGGCTTCGTGTTTCTGCCATCCCCAACAAGTAGAATAAGGGCACCACACACTTACTTTGGATTGAAAAAGGCCACAACTTTATTGAATCCAGATGAAAGAGGTTTAGCATAGGCATTAACTTTCGACCCGCCTGCCAGAAGTGATACCATGCGTCAATCCAGCAGTGGGAGTTCCTAAGACTTACATCAAATAGGGGGACCCCTCCAGGGATTGCTGCCTGGGGAATGCTATAGACCCTGGCCCCTGACTGGGCATAAGGGCATAGACAACTCTGCCGAGATCCCTTTAAGAGGATATCCAAGAATTAAAGGGGCGGGAATAGACTACAACCTCCTCTCCATCCAAGACTAAAATAAAAAAATTCTTTCAGTAGCACCTTAAAGACCAACTAAGTTTTTATTTTGGTATGAGCTTTCGTGTGCATGCACACGAAAGCTCATACCAAAATAAAAACTTAGTTGGTCTTTAAGGTGCTACTGAAAGAATTTTTTTATTTTACTTCGACCCAGACCAACACGGCTACCTACCTGTATCCAAGACTAAGATTGTCCCAATGCCTAACCAAGTTGTGACAACTGCCATGTGGTAGGCAAAACCACCAGGCTGGTGCCAATTTGCTTGGTGGACAAATTCCTACCTAACCATGAATATGGTGACCAGAATGGGATAGCAAGGTCAAAATATCAAGGATAGACCAGGTAAAGAGTAAAGAGTCCAGGTGAGGGCTAATTAAATGCCCCGGGAGAAGACCTGAGGGGAGCCTACCTGCTCTGTCAGTCGCACTCCCAAGGTCAGCCCCGCGTCCAAGCCTGCCTGCCATTGGCCAATCAGGCAGGTAGGCTTGGATCAAGCACCTGATAGGCAGAGAATGCATCACACCCTCCCTTCCCCTGCTCAGATAGGATTCCCTATGCTTGGGATTTCCTTGTTGGGTCCTGGAAGCCTCCGTCATCCCGCGATGCCACTGTACCTTGAAGGTGAACAGACTTGTCAGGATGTCACTGGTTCAGGTACTGATGTGACTCAGACCTGCTTTAGTTTCAGGAAGATGGTGGTTTCATGTGCCTTCAGATCATACTTTGGAACCATATATTTTATATCAAAGGGAGGGGGGAGAGTTATTGCCATTATTTGATTTCCCCATAATAAGGAAAGGAGAAAACACAAAGCTTGGTTTTTCTAAATCAGGAGTCAGATCTGGAACGAAACCATGCATCTTCCAATCCCACTTCAGAAAACTGGGCTGTTTTCTGAAGCACCAAAATGGCCTCTAAACCGAATCTTATAGCTTGTGCATAGTACCCCTAGCAAGTGTGACAGTATAGATCGAATTTCAATATCAACCCACATCAACCCAAACAATAGTTCATGTCTTCAGCTGCCAATAATCAAGTGAAGACCATTTTTATGTGAAACAACCCAAATGCTATCTAAATCTACATGCTCACATTCTTCGCATTAGTCTTCCCCACCCCTCCCTTTGATGTTTTCCCCTCTCTTGTAATTTAGACTGTGTTCTTTGGGAGCAGGGACTGGTCAGTTTTGCTCGTGTCACTATGTAAAGCACCAGGCACGTCAACAGTGCTTTATAAACAACTAGTGTATTTCAGCCCGTTCAATAACGGGCTCTAGAACATCCTGGGGTTCGGAGAAGCGCTTGCGCAGCGCTTCTCCGAACCCTGGGACCTGTCATTGCTGTCGGCGGCAAGGGGACAGGAACGGAGGAGGAGAAAGCGCTGCTTTCTCCTCCTCCGTTCCTCTCCCGCAGCCGCCGACAGCAAGGACACCTCCCAGGGTTCGGAGAAGCGCTTGCACAGCGCTTCTCCGAACCCTGGGACCTGTCATTGTTGTCGGCGGCAGGGGGACAGGAACGGAGGAGGAGAAAGCGCTGCTTTCTCCTCCTCCGTTCCTCTCCCGCAGCCGCCGACAGGAAGCAGAACTCCCAGGGTTCGGAGAAGCGCTTGCGCAGCGCTTCTTCGAACCCTGGGACCTGTCCTTGCTGTCAGCGGCAGGGGGACAGGAACGAAGGAGGAGAAAGCGCTGCTTTCTCCTCCTCCGTTCCTCTCCTGCAGCCACCGACAGGAAGCAGACATCCCAGAGTTCGGAGAAGCGCTTGCACAGCGCTTCTCTGAACCCTGGGACCTGTCCTTGCTATCGGCGGCAGGGGGACAGGAACGAAGGAGGAGAAAGCGCTGCTTTCTCCTCCTCCGTTCCTCTCCCGCAGCCGCCGACAGGAAGCAGACATCCCATGGTTCGGAGAAGCGCTTGCGCAGCGCTTCTCCGAACCCTGGGACCCGTCCTTGCTGTCGGCGGCAGGGGGACAGGAACGGAGGAGGAGAAAGCGCTGCTTTCTCCTCCTCCGTTCCTCTCCCGCAGCCGCCGACAGGAAGCAGACATCCCATGGTTCGGAGAAGCGCTTGCGCAGCGCTTCTCCGAACCCTGGGACCCGTCCTTGCTGTCGGCGGCAGGGGGACAGGAACGGAGGAGGAGAAAGCGCTGCTTTCTCCTTCTCCGTTCCTCTCCCGCAGCCGCCGACAGGAAGCAGACATCCCAGGGTTCGGAGAAGCGCTTGCGCAGCGCTTCTCCGAACCCTGGGACCCGTCCTTGCTGTCGGCGGCAGGGGGACAGGAACGGAGGAGGAGAAAGCGCTGCTTTCTCCTTCTCCGTTCCTCTCCCGCAGCCGCCGACAGGAAGCAGACATCCCAGGGTTCGGAGAAGCGCTTGCGCAGCGCTTCTCCGAACCCTGGGACCCGTCCTTGCTGTCGGCGGCAGGGGGACAGGAACGGAGGAGGAGAAAGCGGCGCTTTCTCCTCCTTCCTTCCTCTCCCCCAGCCGCCGACAGGAAGGACGCGCGCACTCTCCCCCCCCCCCGCCTCCTCCAACCGCCGCTCCTCACGGCCAGGGAGGGTTGTGAGGAGGCCTTCGCCGGCCTCCACCCCGGCGGGAGCGGCGGTTGGAGGAGGCAGAGTGGGGGGAGAGTGCGCGCGCGCAGTCTCTGCTGTCCAATCCCTGTATCCCTGGGGCACATGCGCAGTGACCCAGGGACACACGGGACATCTGGACGCAGGGACAACATGGACATTATTATATAGGATAATTGTTCTACTTTTAGATCAGGTAGAATATATTTCTGGTACCTACCTTTGTTCCTTGAGTATATGATGAATTAACTGAACTAAATGCTAGAGAGTCAGCTTGTTTGGAAACCTCCATTACTAACCTCCATTACTCCCTCAGATTTTGAAGAACTAGTATTTTGGGAGCTGTTTTCGGCATTTCTAGTTAGCAAAGAACATGTGCAGCTGCACAAAAAGTGGCAAAATAATCAAATAAAGGCTGTGCTCTCTAAATGCCAACAGAGAAGCTTTAGGGTTAGAAGTCTGATGCATCTCTCTCTGTGGCTTATAAATCCATTGTTTAGCTCTTATACTGCTCTGCAAAAGATATTTCTGTATTCATTCTGTCCTTTAGGGTTTGCTCAGGCTATTTGTTGCTGCTTTTGCTGCCCTCAGCAATTGTAGCAACTGCTGGTCTTTTGTTTGTTCAGCCAATGTCTAAATTGAGTGTATGGATTTCTTGAAAGCCAAAATTTTGAGCTCAGTATATACTGGTATAATACAGTTTTTCCTCACAAGGAGCACCTCAGATCCAAATAAAAATGTGAATACAAATACAGTACCGTAGAAGAAGCTGCAACATAGTAAACCACAGTAGTTACTAGTCACATAGCTGCCAAGTTTTCCCTTTTCTCGCGAGGAAGCCTATTCAGCATAAGGGAATTTCCCTTAAAAAAAGGGAGAACTTGGCAGCTATGACTAGTCATCACCTTTTAAAAAAGGAGAACTGGAAAACCATTTTTATACTATGCTCCCTTTACACTTCCCTTGCTGCTACTTAATGGTACATTTGCCCTGCCAGATTTCATTATTAATAGATATTAAAATAGCAGGTATTAAAGGAAAATCTATTTTCTGAATGCCTTTACAAATGAGGAATGTTTACAACTAAGGGGTGAGACCGTTTGCAGCACTTGTTGTTTTTAAAATTCCACTTGGCATTTCCATGAACATTTGAATGTCTATGATTCATATGTTAAAATGCAATAAAATTCTTTCATTATAATAAATATAGCAATTGAAGGAAGGGTTTTCAGCTTGGCCATATTCGTAGAATCAGAGGATTGTTATTCACTTGCAACAACTGCCCACTACTCGTTGAATTTGGCAAGGGCTTCTGTCTGCAAGAAGTCACCCCCAGACTTTTGGGATGCTACCAAGAGATCCTACAGAACCCTTCCCCATATTTTATATGCCCTGTACAGCCAAAATACAAAACCCCCAAAGCATCATTTTTCATGCATAAAATCTTCAACAGGTTAAGCAGGTTACCACTTGCAGGAGATGAGGAGCCACACTTAACAGCTTTTCGACCAGGGCTGGAGATCCTGTGGTCCTTCAGGTGTTGCTGGACTCCAACCCCCATCACTCCTGACCTTTGACCACGATGACTGAAGCTGATAGGAGCTGGAATCCAATGCCACCTGGAGGGCCCCAGGCTGCCCATCCCTGCTTTACATAGTTTGACATCGCAATGTACGTGTTTAAAAGAAATCAGGAAGAGGGGAAGGGGAAGCAGGGATTTGCTGTCAGAGCAGCTATTTGTGATGCATCCCTATTAACTTTTGTGGAGAGAGTGGAGAGAACCTACCAGAAGAAACAAACCAGCCCCAGAGTTTGAGTTTTATGCTGCTGCCATATTAACAATTCCTGGGAGTTGGTTTTCTACTGCTTTACAAAGAGGCGTCTTGTCACTGGCGATGGGTGAATTTTAGTTACAGGTAGGTAGCCATGTTGGTCTGAGTTGAAGCAAAATAAAAAAATTCCTTCAGTAGCACCTTAAAGACCAACTAAGTTTTTATTTTTATTTTGGGTGAATTTGTCAGTTTTGGTTTCTCTTCCTCATTTTTCTGTCCTTAATCTCCGTTCATCACATGTCTGCATGAATTTGTGATTGATTTGATTGATTTTAGAAAACATTCTAAGGAAAATTCAGCAACATCTTAGTGCAATTTTCTCTTAATGTACACATTTTTTGTCTGTCCCTTTGCCTAATCTACACATTTTTTGCAGGCTGTTTCCACCAACAAGTGCATTTTTCTCCTTGTTACTTGGCTGGTGTAAAATTGGACTGCAAAATTTGGAGAAATGTGATTTTCAGAAGACAGCTGCATTTAAGTCTGCCTCTTGTTTGGAAAGGTGAAAATGAGTCAGGTTTGGAGGCTTCCGGTTGACCACGCCATCTTGCTCAGACGGGGGTCCGCACAGCGGAGCGGACCTCGGCGCTTCAGAGGTGGAGGGAATCGTTCCAGCGAAGCGAAACCTCCTTAAAAGCCCCAAATCGAGCTTTTTGGGGACAGATTTTGCCTGGTGGCGCCAAAAGCGGGCTCTCTCCTCCCCGGATCGGCTTTGTTTAAGCCCCCGAGAGCGAGGAGGTGAACCGCGGCGGACAGGCTGACATTGCTGCTCTGAGAGTGCGAAGCTGCGAGTCTGGGAAGTGGAGGTGGCCAATTCTTCAAAGAACATTCAGCAAATGAATAGACTGTGAGTAATTTGGATTCTTTGGAATGTAAATTAAGGCAACAATTTGGACCTGGGAGAGAGGGGAAAAGAGGAAGCCACCCCCCCCTACGGTAACATAAGAGACAGTAAACAGAAACCCGAAGCCGTAAACAGAAGATTTCAACTTAAAAGGATTCCTCAAAGGCATCAAAGAGAATCTCCCCTAAATGCAGGGTAAAAGGGGAGAGAGACTGTGGTTGTGATTGCCCTGCAGAAAGAAGTTAAGACTAAGAAAGACCTTTCTGTTCCTCGGGAGCCGGCAGCCCAGACAATCCAGTGAGTTGATCAGGATTTATAGTTAAATTCTATTTCTATCTTTATCTCTGGACTTTTTGGAAATTCTTTTTTGGTTTATATACTTTTGAAATGTGAGTTCGAACTTTATTTTTAAGAATGCAGCCAGCTTGTTAAAATGGAGTCGAGAAAATAGACTGCGATTATATTCCACCCCATGTGACAAGTTTTGACCTTGACAGGACTGAACTATGTCAACAAAAAGGTACCCGCCTGAGTTTCAGCGGACTGTTTTGACCTTAATGTGGGAAGCAAGAATAGAACTATGTCAAGAGGAGACACAACGGCAAGTGTTACAGCAACAATTCCAGATGATGATGGCAGAATATGATTTCTTAGAAGATGAAGCTTTTGAAACTGAAGAAGACGAATGTGAGAATGACAATGATGAGGACTGTGATGACTTAACACAAAATGAAGCCCATCACGAAAAAAATGATGATTTTACTCTACAAAAAGTTGGATGGAGTGCCTCCCCTTCGAGGGGGGCACGATTGGACTTACTGGAACTCCAGAATGACCACAGGGAAGAAGGAAAAATTAAGCAGAGAAGAGAAGAAGCTCAGGGGTCTGATATGGAGGCCTGGATGGCAAAAGACTGTAAACAGGGGGTGGGGTGAAGGGAAAGTGAAGTTGTGATTGTAAGGATGGGTTAATAGGACTATAACTGGACTGCTGACTATGGAACTTGCTGGATTGGTGGGGTGGAGCCAGTACTCGGGGGGGGTGTAAGGTTAGTTTGGGAATAATTATAGGTTTAAAAAGTGAATTGATTCTGGAAAAAGGTGAAAATATGGAGGCCTATAGAGGGGTAAAAATTAGGCACGGGAAGAAAAAATGGGAGTTTGATTTCTCAGTGATTGGACAATAGGCGAAAATGATAATAGTTAGTTTAAAAGTGGTACAAGATATAAAGGTGTATGTTATAAAATATGAACTATGAAACTGTTGAAGATGATAAATAAGGGAGGAAAACCGGGGAAGGGGGGAGGGTGGGGAAGCCCACAAAATATGGTTTAACAATTATGAATTTAACAATTATGATGAATTTTTTTTGTCTTTTTTCCTTTTTGTCTTTTTTTTTCTTCTCTTTTTTCTCTTTTTCTCTTTTTGTATTTTCTTTTTTTTTGGTATGACAATAGATGGTTGGATGGATGAACTCCTGCGTACTGCCCTGGTTCACTGGAGCTCCCTGGTGGCAGGGGGGGGCTTCGGGGGCAGGGGAGGGGGAGGAGGACAGAAACCCAATCATAAAATGGACCACTTCTGACTGTTCACCTGCGTGGGATACTTCTGTGGCAGGGGAGGACCCATGGAGGGGGGTGGGAAGAAGGTGGAAAAGGTGTATATGTATGTACCATCTTTTGTAATTTGTAAAATCAATAAAAATTATGTTTTAAAAAAAAATGAGTCAGGTTTGCCTACAGATGCAAACTAAACCACATTTCTCCCCCATCTTTACTTGTCATGTGTGAAATGTATGGGTAATGTCAAGCATACTCTGAAGTGAGTTAACTGTCGATAGATATACATCCAGGTAGCCGAGCCTTATGGATTTTGGTGCTTCTCTTAGGGTAGTAATTGTGGCTTCCGTTGTTGCTTCCTCTAGTCAATGTATTCATCAGGCAGGGCATATAAGGAAAGGGGAGTAATTAATTTGAGGGTGCCAGAAAGATATAGCGAACAAGCTCTTTTGTCATGGCAGTGTGAGCAAATGTTGACTGCAGTCACAGGCAGCTCTAATAGAAGTAGCCCCCGGTCCAACCATAAGTACTCCACGTCCTCAGCTCCCCTCACTGCCAGGTTCTGATTGGCTAGCAGCAGGGCCAGCCCAATACATTTTGGCACCTGAGGCAAGCCACAGAATGGTGGACCCTCCCCACCAGGGTAGGAGGCAGGAGTGAAGATCTACATCAGGAACAAGGGGGAGAATCAAATCAACCTTACCCAATGGTTGAAGTGGGAATCAAAGGCTCATGGGCGTAGGCAGGGGGGCAGGGGGGCAGTTGGCCCCCCTAGAAGCAGGGCTGCTGGCCAGCCTGCCCCGCCGCCGCTGCCCGCCGCCGCCTGGGCTGGGTGGCACCAGGGCACCTGGCTACTAGGGCCGCTGTGGGGAGGAGGACGCTGGAGGCGATCCTCCTGTGAGGCCGCTGCTGCTGCGCGTGTCTTCCTGGAGTCATGCAGGAAGCTGCGGGCGCCTCTGGGAGCCGCCCCTTCCTTCCCGCTGAGGTGGCCGAGCGGGAGGAAGTGGGCGAGAGCGGGAAGGAAGCAACAACGGCATGGAGACTGCCTCCACTGCCCAGACCAGCAGCATGGGCTCTGCGCCCCGCCAAGACAGAGGACGCCAGCGCTGCCGAAGATGAGGCGGCGGCAGCGGCGTGAGTGGGCTTTTGGGAGGGGGGGTGCTTTTGGGAGAAAGTGGGTCCGGCCCCTCCTGCACCAGCTGAAATCGAGAGCAGCTGTGTACTGTTTCCATGACCCTTAACTTAGTGGTCTGCTGTGACCTGGGGGTGGGGGCTTGGAGAGGAGTTAGACACCCATCCTGCAGCTGTGCAGTCCTCCCATGGCAACCACTGAGGAGGAACACACATGCATGGGCTTGAGCCCGCCCATCTTCCCACTTTGTGGCCCCACCCCTTGCCCCCCCTAGTTTTGATCCTGGGTCCGCCCCTGCAAAGGCTGTCACAGGGGTGGGGGTGGGAGGTGCCCACGATGGAAGGGTGCAGAGCCCAGGAGAATCCAGAGGGCAACTCCTGCCATTTCCTCCCTAGAAATAGGAGGAGACCAGCAGTGCCTCCTATTTGCCAAGAGGCCACTATGCGGGAGGAATGGGGGGGGGCAATTGTGTAGGCAGCAGATCTGGCCCCCAAGGAGTGTGCTGCAGCTATTGTTACCACTGCATGGTAGTACCAGATTAATAATAATAATACCTATATTTATATGAATATCTACTGAGAAAATCCATAAAGGCAACTGTACCGAAAGAAATTATTGTGAAAATAAGAAACTGTCCCGCCTGCCCATTGTGACATTTCCTTCAGACTTACTTTCTCTTACTCGTTCAGTTGATACAAATGAATGAAGCAGATTACATTTGAAAAGGTTCTCCTAGGATGTTTGCACCACTTGAATAATTAAATTATCAAACAGACACCAGCACGATATGACATGAAAATATATGAAAAGGCCTCCTACAGCCATATTCAATAATAAATACCTTCTGGGTGCCATAGAACAGAAGCCCTCAATAAAGCTGTCAAAACTTGTGCTGTGTTCAGTTGGCTGAATCAGCAACACATCATCTAGACCACGGGTGTCAAACACAAGGCCCGGGGGCCTAATCCGGCCCGCCAGACCTCGTCATGTGGCCCGCGTAGCCGCCACCGACAATAGCCGCTGACAGTAGTTCTGGAGCCTGCAATTGGCCGAGGGTCAAAACCGGGGGCGGAGCTGCAGGCGGAGGCCGGGGCGCTGGAGCCGCGCTGACGGCCTTGGCCAGGGAATTTCAATTTCGAATGAGGCTGAGGGAGGCGGTGGCACAGCGGCCAGACGGGGAAGTGAGATGCAGGAGGAGGAGGAGGAAGCCCACCGAGGAGGTAAGAAAGCCCTACAGGCGCCACCGGCAAAGTTGGTGCCAGGACGGAGCAGCGCTGGATTTTTGGGGGGGCGGGCTTTGCTGTTGTCTCCGAGAGCGAGTGAGGCGGCACTGGGGAGCTGCTGCCCGCCGCTTCCCTTCCTCTCCTTGGCTGCATCCGGGAGGTGGGCGAGTGAGCGGGCGAAAGGGACGCGGAGTGAGCCTGAGGGGGAAGTAGGCGAAGCGCAACAGTCGCTCTCTTGATGGAGCCGGGTTTCTCTTCCCTCTTCCCCCGTTTTCTCCTCATAGACACTCGGGAGGGTGCCTGGCTTTTGCTCTGCCCCCCACCCCGAGCCGCCCTTTGGCTTCTCAGTTCCGGTGGAGCTGCTCCCCGGGGGGCGGCCGGGAGGGAGGCGGCAACGACGGCACGGGTTCCTGCTCTTCCCGCTCTGCCGCCGCCTCCTCTCAGCCCCTCGTGATGTAGGGCTCCAGATGGAGTCGCCTCGCGGTTTGAGTAGGTGGGAGGGGATTTGGGGGGGGGAGGTTTTCAAGCCTCCTCTGCCTGCAGTCCCGGTATGGAGAGGCGGCGGCAAAGACGACAACAGCGCGGGTGGGGGGAAGAGCAGCTCTGAGGCGAAGATGCACGTCCGCTGGGGCTGCCGCCACCTTCCTCCTCGGGAAATCCGCTGCCCTCCCTCAGCGCGAGGGGAAGGGACTCTGGCGCTGAGGAGGGAGGATGCAAAAGCAAAGCAGGGAGTTGGCGCTGCACCGCATGTTCCTGCCCCTCTCCAAAGCATGGGGTGGGTTGCAGCGTGTGGCATCCTGCCTAGCGGGGTTTGGGTGTGTGCAGGGCGGGAGAGGGAAGCCCTCTTTCCATATGCAGGTTTTTAATCCCAGCAGTGGCTTTCTCCTTCCTGCCGAAGGTTTAGTTGAGCCCCCCCCCCCCGGAAGCCGTCGATCCCCACCTTTTGTTCAAATTTCCCTCGTTTACATCCCCTCCCACACACGCGCCACGACGCAGGAATGTGATCCGCGTGGGGGCGGGAATGAGCTTACATTATTACAAAAAACAGTAATAATTGAATGCAGTGACAATAATTTATGATAATAAAGAGTGGACACATAGTCCTACAGACACAACCGGCCCTTTGAGGGTGACCAAACTGCTGATGCGGCCCCCGATGAATTTGAGTTTGACACCCCTGATCTAGACAGAAGACACACAGACACAGAGACAGACAGACAGACAGACAGACAGACAGACAGACAGACAGACAGACAGACACACACACACCTTACACAGATTTCTAATTATCTCTTGGTTGAAAGGGAGCATTGTTTCCAGGCCTTTGAGGAGGAGCCATTGATGAGCACCCTTGGATTGTTTATGGATTGTCTTCCATGAACACGGTTTTAACAATGGGTCCGTAAGTGACTGTGGAGGCCAATTCTGGATCCACACGTCCTTCCACAGTGAGATTGAACGCATTATTGACGCATTCAGATCTGGCAAAGAGACAGAAACTGTGCCACTAAGAAAAAAAACCTATGCCAACGCTTTTGTTGTTGTTTAGTCGTTTAGTTGTGTCCGACTCTTCGTGACCCCATGGACCATAGCACGCCAGGGTTTTTGGCCTTCTAGGGGAACAGTAGACATGATTTCCACCGCTCAACAGCTTCAAGAAAAATGCAGAGAGCAAAACCACCCCCTGTATATGGGGTTTATTGACCTGACTAAGGCTTTCGACACTGTAAATCGTAATGCCCTGTGGACTGTGCTTCTGAAAGTTGGCTGCCCAGATAAATTTGTAAACATCATTTGGTTCCTCCATGATAATATAACAGCAACAATCGCAGATAACAATGGCTCTCAAAGTGAACCATTCACAGTGGGATCTGGTGTTAAACAGTGTTGTGTTATTGCCCCAACTATATTCATTATTTTCATTGCCATGATCCTACACTTTATCAACAGGAAACTCCTCACCGGAGTAGAAATCATATACTGTCTTGAACAGATTGAAAGCTCTTCAATCTGAGCAGGCTGAAAGCAAAAGTAAGGTTACTGTAAGGTCAAAGGGAAGGAGCTAGACAAAGAATGATTCAAGAAGTCCTCAACGGCAGAGCAGGCGGATGATAACAAGCGGTATGTTACAATGGCTGTGAAAGCAGATGAAGGCTGCAGCAGATAGGAATCTACCAGTTTGTCGTGACTACTTCATGCCCAGGGCCGGTGCACCCATTAAGGCAAACTAGGCCACTGCCTAGAGCGTCAGAATGGAGGGGGCACTGAACAGCTCGACCCCCGCTCGTCAGCTGGACCCCCGCTGCCCGGTGCTGCCTGGGGCCGCCTCCCGGAGGCATGCAGGGAGTGTGAGCCTGGGGCGACCTCGCCGCGCCTCTCCTCTCAGCTATTCAGCGGAGGCGGGCGAGCGAGCGGTGGCGGTAGTGGCGGCAAGCGCCTGCAGCCGAAGCCTTCAGCTATGGGCACTGCCGCCGCCCGCTCGCCCGCCCGCCGAGGAGCTCACAGCATCCCCTCCATAGGCGGGATTGAGCGCAAGCCAAAAGGAGAGCTCAGCGCCCTCCCGCCTATGGAGGGGACGCCAAGAGCCCCCCAGCGGTGGCTGCAGCGAGCGAGCGGTGGCGGTAGCGGTGGCAAGCGCCCACAGCTGAAGCCTTCAGCTATGGGTGCTGCCGCCGCCCGCTCGCTCGTTCGCTGAGGAGCGCACAGCGTCCCCGTCCCCCCCATAGGCAGGTGGAGCGCGAGCCAAAAGGAGAGCTTAGCGCCCTCCCGCCCACGGAGGGGACGCTGTGAGCTCCCGAGCGGCTGCAGGAGGCAAGCAAGCGGCGGCAGCGCCCGCAGCTGAAGGCTTCAGCTATGGGCACTGCTGCTGCCTCCGCTCACTTACTGCAGCCGCCGCTGAGGAGCTCAAAGCGTCCCCTCCACAGGCGGGAGGGTGCCCAGCTCCCCCTTGGCCCGCGCTCCTCCCGCCAATGGAGGGGACGCAGGGGCATCAGCGGTGTTACGCATGCGTCATGACGCATGCACCTGGGGAGCTCCAGAAGCTGTTTTTGCCTAGGGCACAAAAAGCCCTAGCACCGGCCCTGTTCATGCCATCGGAACAGAGGCCAATGGACATTACTGTTATGTGAGCACACATATACCGTACGAAGCAGATGTGCAGAGTTGGGGTATGTGTGTTGGAAATCCCTGCCTTAGAAAGATCAGTAGTAGACAAAGGAAAAGCACGAAGAGATAGAGAATGTGAAGGGAGGGAGGACAGGTAGAAAAGAATGTGGGAATGGAGATTCTTCATGATAAGTAGAAGAAAATTGAACCGGACATGACAAGATACAGAAAGCCTAGCCAAGGATTGCTATAGAGGGGTGAGGTGATCAAAGTCAAGTGCAAGATAGAACGAGGCAAGAAGCACCATTAAAGAATGGTGGATGGGGCACAATAGAGATATGTGAAGTCTACCTAGCCAGATATTGCCACTAGTCAACATGAGAAACAATCCTATTGGACTCCGTTTTATGTTGTCTTTTTGTTTTGTGGATTATCTGACCAAATATTATTTTTTATTACACTTATATTATTTTGCCTTACAAGAATGGGCACCCTGAGGGACACTACAACCAACTCAGTTTGGGGAACTCAGGAACAAGGCAAAGGTATTTGTATTTTGCACAGTGCTAACATTCAAGCAATGTTTGGAATTCTCTGCTTGTTCACTTGGAAGTAAGTCCCACCGGTAATAAGATTTACTCCTAAGTAACTAGGATTGCCTTGGGTGATCATTCAGAATGCAGCAGTAGCTAACAAACAATTATATGCAACACTAAAGGTAAAGGTAAAAGGACCCCTGACCATCAGGTCCAGTCATGTCCGACTCTGGGGTTGCGGCGCTCATCTTGCTCTAAAGGCCGAGGGAGCCGGCGTTTGTTCGCAGACAGCTTCCGGGTCATGTGGCCAGCATGATAAAGCTGCTTCTGGCGAACCAGAGCAGCGCACGGAAACGCCGTTTTCCTTCCCGCCGGAGCGGTCCCTATTTATCTACTTGCACTTTGATGTGCTTTTGAACTGCTAGGTGGGCAGGAGCTGGGACCGAGCAACAGGAGCTCATCCTGTTGCAGGGATTCGAACCGCCTGATCAGCAAGCCCTAGATTCTGTGGTTTAACCCACAGAGCCACCTGGGTCTCATATATGCAACACTAGGTGGTATTAAAGTACCAGCCAAGTCACATTCTGCTTGCTCTGTATCAGGGCAATCTCGAGCAGGTCAGGCGCCCTGGCGCTGAGCGGCGGAGATCGCTCCGCCGCCCCTGCCCTTGCAGGGCGCAGCATGGTTTCTACCAGCCCGGCACCCTGGCACACCGCACCACCAGGACTCTACCTAGAGCCGGCCCTGCTCTGTATAAAACATCTGATTAAGACCAGCTGCTACCAGACATAAAGCTACTGTTCACTGCTATGATTCATGTAACTTATGCATCCCAGAATGCTTTCAAAAGCTTCAGCATATCTAGTGATTTTAGAGAACTTTGGTTGATGGGCTTTTACTGCTGTTCTTACGGGGGGGGTGTTTTGTTTTTGCTGCTCTCTTAAATATGGTAATAATATTTAGTGTTTTTGTATTTTGATTGCTGTTTTATATATTGTAATTTATTTTGTTAGCTGTCTTGAACTTTCTGGAAAGGTGGGATATAAATATTTTATATTTAAAAGTATATAAATATACTATCCTGCCAATCTAGCAGTTCCTGCCAACCCAGCAGTTCGAAAGCACGTCAAAATGCAAGTAGATAAATAGGAACCGCTACAGCGGGAAGGTAAACGGCGTTTCCATGTGCTGCTCTGGTTTGCCAGAAGCGGCTTTGTCATGCTGGCCACATGACCTGGAAGCTGTACGCCGGCTCCCTCGGCCAATAATGCAAGATGAGCGCGCAACCCCAGAGTCGGTCACGACTGGACCTAATGGTCAGGGGTCCCTTTACCTTTTTAAATATACTATCTAAGGCTAGAAAGAGGTTTATTCCCTCAGCAAATACTCTAAAAATGTCAAGGTTATCTGCTTACATGTACAATGAAATCAATTACTAACAAAGTATCTTTCAAGGGAAAGCAACTGAAAAGATACAAGTGTGGCCATTGCGTCACCCCAGCATTCAGACATTTTAAGAAAAGAATGCTTGTGAAAAAGAATTTGAAGAACAATTCAGTCACAAGTAAATGGTTCCCGACTGCTTTTATTTACTGATGTTCTTCCAAAATACTTGCCATTATCACCCATGGGGTGGAGACAGACTCCTCTGCTACAAGAACCTTTATGCTGAATAGAAGTTCATATATCAGTGTCAAGGACCGAGGTGGAAAAGTTTTGTGCCCACCCTAAAAGTGACTGCAGCCTGTTACTCGACAGCAAATGGTAGCTGCTCACTCATATGGGAGAAAATAAAAGGGTGTATTCATGGACATCATGTAGGACACGATTCCCTGTCTCAGAAGACTGGAGCTGATTCTAAACTCAGTAGGAGTCATTAGAAACCAAGCTTGCCTTTGTCTACATTGGCCCCAGTCCTTCATCTACAGTCTTGTTCACATGAGTTCCATTTCTTAGTCGTGCTGTGCTGAAAAGGACAGAAGATTAAGAATTTACTGATATGTATATGTAGTGACCAGATAGCCCCCTGTTGAATTATCCACTGGGGCAGCCCCCAAATTCTGGATACTTTACAAATACCAGTTTTCTAAAAAAATAATTTAGTCACCCAACAATTGTGATCACTTCAAAAGCTCCCTAGAAGTCAGTGGTGTCAACAATCGAGAGCCATGGCTGCCATTTCGCCCAACATGGTTGAGTTACCTTCTACTCTATACAATTGTTTCATCTCCTCTTTTTGTTCATTATCCATTTCTGGTTCATAGATACTGTTGATCGAGACAATATACCTGCTTATAGTTCCGTATTTCCTGAAGTTACTCCAGGAAATTTGTGGGCCCTGATCATCATCCCCAGCATCAATCTTAAGCAAAGGAGGTGGCAAGGACCCCATGCAAATGGAGGATGGTGCAGAAGAAATATGCATTGTGGCATTAGAGAAAACAGGAACTCCAGAACTTGTTCTTTCCTATACAGATGTTCATGTTACAGCCATGCAAATCTTACCTGGTGTGTTGCAGCTGAGCAGGGGCACCTGTACATTTTAATTTGCACAATCCTTATATGACTTATTTCTTTTTTTCTCCTCCATTCTATTTGCTTTAGATTTCTTTGGGAAAGTCTAGTCCTTTTAACAAGAAACATGTACATAATAACTTAGAACAGAGGTTGCCAGTTGGGAGCTCATGGGCCAGATTTGATCCAAAAACCAGTTTATGTTCCTCAAATTTAATGAAAATATGGTAAATATTTTACTCACACAGTGTTATTTGAAAGGAAGTAGCCAACAGAAAATATGAGCTTTCTGGTAACTGTTTCCTGGTGATATGTGATGTCACTGATGACATCACAGTATATATGAAGGGCCAACACCGTCATATCCTGCCCGGTGCATGAATTAGAACCATAATAATAAAACTAAATACTATCACTACTAATTATAGTGCTTCAACAGAGCTTTACTCACGTCTTTTTCTGTGCACACGCAGATCTCTCTTATTAGCTTCCTTCAGCATAATATACTGTAGATTATTTGTAATGACTGAGATTCAGCAATGTATGGACTGGTATCTTTCAGATAAAGGAAAAGTATGCTGGAATAAACTGCAGCATCTAACCCAAACAACCACAGGATTGAAGAAATGTACCAACTTATGAATAATAATGGCTGTTCATATTTATATACATATGGATGAAGTAAATATTAAAATGAAATGCATGCATTATAAGCCATTAATTGCAGGTTATGTTCCAAAAAATAGATAGCCTGTCAAAGATTCCACATGGCTATGAAAGGAAATCTGCAGGTTTAGACCATTTTATATAAAGCCACTCTTCTCAAAACCTGAGGCAGATCTCCGCACAAGTCATACATAATTGCTATAGGAAAAACTAGTTCCTCCTTGATTATTCACCCTGCTGGGATTGATCATAGCTGAGCCAACCTGGCCATTTCTTAACTGGGGTAGCATGAGTAGCAGACCATTCTGCCTCCCCATTCAAGGTTGAATAATTGACCTTGTGCCAGTAAGCCCTCATTCAAACCTGTAGCAATGCCCGCAGTTTTGTGGTGGACTGGCACATGTCCCTGAGACAGCTCGGATACAGCATTCATCTCTGCCAGGTTGGTGTTGGGGGTGTGTGTGTGTGTGTGTGGCGGCAGCATTTACCTTTGTTCCAAAGGATGTGATGTGTACCTGCAGAAGCTAGTCACAGACATAAGGGAGTGATAAAGGGAGAGACGTAGGATGCAGGTGAACATATGTGTGTGTAGACTGTCATCCACAGTTGTGGCTGTGTTAGGGTGTTAAGATACAGGACAAGGGACTCACCTGTAAACAGGGTCACTAGGCTGGATGAAACTAGGTTGCCATCACAAAATCTTTAGGGAACTGTGAGGTCAGGACATTTCTTCATTGAATTGTGGGCACAAACCTTCCCTTAGGCAGAGTGCTCGGCTGTGAAAATTTTGACATGGAAAGCCACTCCCATACCAATGCTAGCTAAGAGCTTAGTTAACTGACCATTTTATTCCATCTTATGCTTTGATTTGATATGACCGTAATGATAAATAAAGCTGTGGCCATTATGCTCTGAGAGTGCCGTCCATCTTCTTATTGCCAACCACAAAACTTCCATTTTTGCAGATGGTTGTGTTTCCTCTGATCACTTTGCTTCAGGATACAACAGACCACTGAGAGACCAAGTCCTGCCAGTGACTTCTTTGCATTTAAATGTGCCTTGCCCATAGAGTCAACCATTTGCTTCTTAGGCCTGGGAATCTCATGATGAAAAGCTTTTGACAACCATTGTCAACATGATACTACTACAGTAACATGATTTTTTTGTAAGATTGGTTAAGAATTCTCTAAATTACTGTGATACCACCCAAATGAAGATCATATGAAGTATCACTGAGACCTTGGAGTTGGGGAAAGGGGAAGCAGATATTGCATTTTTAAATGTATTTTATATCCACATAATCTCAAGATACTTTCTTTCATGAAATAGTTTTCCCCCCTCATATAGACATAAATACAGTGTTAACTATGAAAAACATTACAAAAAGTGTTTCTGTTTAATTTAACAAGTAGAAAAATATTACTAGCTTACATGGCAATTATGACTCTAATATTGTACAGAAGTAATTCATAGATTTTACAAATAAATTATATCGTAAATGCCCTCCTTTGCTAAATGTGCCCTGGAGCATTTAGGCACACCAGATGCTTGTCTCTATAACTTAGGACCACATTCAGTGCCAGTCAAATGTTCTGCCAACAAGCTCAAAGAATTTCTGATTAGGTTCACGAAAATATCCGCGTAGCTTTTCAAGTAAAATTGGATCTACTTTGGGGTGTGCTCTTCCTTTTGACTCATGTAAACACCTATCCCTGCCACTGTCCCTTAAGCAGTAAAACCCTTTTGTTTTATTGAAGTAAAAGTTTGAAGCATTTATCTGAGGTGAGAGATTCAGAAACCTTTCCACTTTGACTACCTCTGGGAAAGGATCTTTGATTAACTTATCCCCATCAACAATGTGAATGTGATCCAGAGGAAAATATTTCAGCCAGTTTTGCATGTGAAAATAATACAAGCTCCTGTTTATTGCTTTGTAGTTGATGTTGAGTTCACCATCCTTAACCAGGAATTCTTCGATGGAGGGATATAGCTTATGTTTTTGCATGTGATTAAAGAACACTTGCGTATAGTCTGATAGCACTCTCTCTGTTGGGTCTCGTAAGATAAGGAGCAATCGGATAAGTTTGTTCATTCTATAAACTCTTTCAGGCACTTTTAGTGAAGTGAAATATGCTGGAGTTTTCTCCACTGTTATCTGGTATGGGTACGAGAATGGCATTTGGCTCACATACCATTGCAATCCATTTGAATAATGCTCTTCCCAGTCAAAGAAATGGACTTCGCTTTCTGCTGCAGCCATATCCGGATGGAGGCTTAGCATCTCTAGTAAGGCTCTTGTTCCACCTTTCCGTACACCAATGATGATAGTTTGTGGAAGCCGCTGGAGTGTCCCATTGAGGTGGATGCTTTCTTTGAGGTCACTTTTCCTAAAGGGCTCTTTCTGAGTAGCAGCCTCAGCTTTAAAACTGGCAACAGGCCCAGAAGGAACTGCCCGAGGTTGAACAAAAAGCAATGCTGCTCCCAGCAGAAAAACAGCCATGACAAAGGTCCAGTCTTCTCTTGCACTACCAGCAAACAGGACATGAAGAGAACATCACTAGGAAGCTTTTTGTGCAAAAATGTATTTCTTAAGCAGATGATTCACTAGGAACATAAAAGAAAAGAAAAAAAGCAGGTTATAAATGTCAGTTCAAATACTGCACCTGTGCTCAGTATTATTTTTACTTGACCATTAGAGCTAAGAGGTTTTCTCTAACTTTCTTGCACTTAGGAATATTCAACCACCCCTGGGAGAAATATATGGTATTTACTACACATTTAGAATATCATAATTTCCATTTCAGGTATTTCGTGAGGATCACAGCTACAAGAAGCAAATCTGCTCTGTGCCCGTATTCTCACAAACATTTAATATAATAATAAGGTGAACACAAGTAGCTTGTCTATTGTATCTCTGGGTCTTTGGGAACCCAAATGGAAAATATAACATGCAGAGGGATAGCCATGTTAATCTGCTGCACCAAATACAACTAAGAGTATTGTTATATATTTAGGAGTAAAACATTTCCAGAAGTGTTGGACGTGGGAAAAATGGTTCCCTGCCAACTTTCATGGGGGGAAAAATGAATTTTTTGGGGAAAGAAGTCACTTGAAAGCTTATGTTGTGGTGGCCATAACTACAAGGCAACACAATCTCTTGGTGGCAACAGCACTGCTGAAACCCAGCACTACCAGATACTGTACTCACTTCCATGGATTTTCAAATGACTGGAGAAACACTGGTAATACTGAGAACACCATGTGCCAAGTGCTAGAGGTCACCACTTCTCAATACAATGCATCTTTAAATAACTACTGCATTGTTAACACACCGCTTGTGGCCATCTTCATATTCAGTTCAAAAGCCACTGGTAGTTTTACTAGATGTTAACATCTAGGGCAGTAATTCTGCTGTTTCAGAAATGATATATGAATCTACAGTATATGTAAGTCTCTATATAAAGGTTCTTAACAAGCATTTAAGAAATCAAGATTAACATAACTCTCTTCATTAAGGCAGCTTGGAATATATTTTTGTGCATTCTTCAATGCACTCCCTTAAGGGATTCCACACAGTAAAGTGTCAGAGCAGTGGAAATGAGCATTTATGTAAATGGAAAATTCCTAAGAAAGCCCAGCACAATCACATTTGACTTCAAAAGATGAAACTTCTAAGAAGAACAACAATGAAGTAAATACGTAGCTGAAAGGGAAAGTCAAGGGGGTCAAGTTGCTCCAAAATGCTTGCAAGTTAGTTAAAAATCACAAAAATGAACCTCGGCTAGAACACATAACACAGAGATGTAGGAAAGGTACTTTCAGGGGACCTCAGTACAGGGAGCCTCCGCCCATCCTCCACACCAGCACCTCAACCAGTGAGAGGAGCAGCAGCTGGTCAGGTGGGGGAAAGGAAGTTAGCGGGATGGAGCAGTTAAGGCTCAGCGATGTAGGAGAGCCCTTGCTCCACCAACAGGTGGAGGGGAGCAGGCAGCCGCTTCTGTCACCTGATTTAAGGCGTGCGCCTAAACGTAAGGTTGGGGGCGGCGTTTTGGGGTTCCCAAGCTCTTATGCTGGACGCGTAACAGGAGGCATCCACTCCCGGATTCTGTGAGTGATTGAGAGGTCATGTTCTTTACCATCTTTGCGCTGTAAATACTATGCACAATAAAACTTTTAAAGACAGCGCAGACTCGGGCGTTGTTACTCAAGAATAGCGGCAACAGCACCCTTACAGGTACTATCAACCTGAAGAGAATGCAAGCATGGTTAACAATCAGAGTCAACAAGGCTAAAAAAAAAGGCACTAAGACTTCCCTGAGAACGTGAAACCTTTCCCCAAATGTGGAGTTCAAAAAAGAAACACAAACTCTGGCGAAACAAATGTTAAGAAAATAAGAAAGGCCATGCTGGATCAGACTAGAGGCCTATCTGGTCTAGCCTTACTGCAGTGGATAACCAGATTCTTAAGGGAAGTCCATCAGCAGAACATGAGCACAACAGGATTCACTCCACTCATGTTCCCCAGCAATTGGTACTCTGGTGAATGCTGGACAAGTCAGGCTAGATAAGCACATAATTAAGCTATAAAGGTTTCCTGTAAAATACTATTGAAAATACCACTGATATGTGCTTGCATATGATGTTGATTGGGATGTTTAGAAAAAGCATACAGGTACACAGAAAAGTCCATTAACATTTTAAATATGTATTCAGTTTTTAAGAGCTCAAATACTCCTTTAACCTTTGGCACACTTTTTCTCAAACTCTCATTCTCTCATTTTTTCCCCATTGCAGAGACAATTGTGCACATCTTCCTTACACATCTAACAGAAATTTGCTTCCTCAGCTTTGCATCATATCAACAAGCATTTCACATACAGAAATCTTGACAAAATAAAAGGGGGATCATGGCAAAAACTGTGATTATACACAAAACTGCATCACCCTTTGGGGTGGCAAGACTCAAGAATTCATTACACAAATTCATGGCCATGATATCTATATGAAACCCCCCAGGTTCAGTGGCAGCAATGCTAGCTAGGAATACCAGCTGCTGGGAAGCAAAAGCAGGACAAGAGCAAATGCCTTCAATCCTGGCCCTCTTCTAGGTTTCCAACAGGCATCCAGGAAGCAGGAGGCTAGATCCTGCAGGGGTCTTCTTAGGACACAGCCGTTTCCTTTTTCCTCATGAGAATGAAGAGCAGTCACTCTTCTGGGAAAACTGAACGATGCAAGTCAGGCGTATTTTCTTTTAGGATTTTTGAGTAAATGCTTCCCCTGATCACAGAACTGAGTATTGCTCATTGTACTGTATATTAAACCCCAGTGACATCATCAGGAATGCAGATCAATGCTCCGTGAGAAGTGGTTACACAGGGAACTAGGCATAGGGCCTTCTTGGTAGTGGTCCCTGTAAAAAACCCTCCCATCAGAGATGAAGGAAATATACTATTTGCCTTTTAAAAGACATCTGAAGGCAGCCCTATATAGGGAGGTTTTTAATGTTTGATGTTTTATTAAGTTTTTATATCCATTGGAAGTTGCCCCGAGTGGGCTGGGGCAACCCAGTCATATGGACAGGGTACAGTAGTAGTAGTAGTAGTAGTAGTAGTTGTTGATTGCCTGAATAATGTAGGAAAGCAGTAGTAGCAAGATTGTCCTGGTGCCTCAGAAAGCGCTGTCCGATCCTGAACAGACATTTGGCTTAACGACAATTTGGCTTAACTGGGTTATTGGTATGTGTGCCAAACTAGTTCGTTCTATTTAATTCAAATATTAACTTTCTTCCTACTCAAGGAAATATATACAAAATGCCAACTGTTTGTGCAACTGCTAGGACATGATTAACAAGATATATGCAAAATATAGCTTATTTGTTTCCTATATAATTACAAGTTACTGTAAATTATGGTATTTTTATCGGGACCCATTTAGAAATGCAGATTCTTGTAAATTATTATATCCTCAAGGAATAAAATAGAACAAACAACTAGCAGATTTTGTTTGGTATGATATGTTTTATTCAGAAATCCATTATTTCTATATTTAAAACATTCAAGAGAACACTTCAGAATTGGACTATTTGTGGTTTCAAAACCCTGCCAGCAGAAAAATAGAACTCGCAGTACAACCAACACAAAAAGTACTTTCAGAGAGAACTGCTCTTGAAATGAACAGTGGGAGACATTGGGTCGCATCCAACAATGCTGTTCCACTCATACAACACACTTCCACTTGCACAATGGAATTTCCCCTTCCTCTCCTCCTGCCATGCACCTTCAAATGTGTTTCACAGCATTGGAGACTCTCTGGAAGAGATTTGGGGTGTGTGCATTGGGGAAACACAAGAAGGGGAAGTTGTATTGCATGAGCCAAACTCCACTTATGCAATGTTGGATACAACCCAATCATTTTGAGAATCAAGAGTATTTTGTCCGACAGTTTTTTTCAGTTGTACCCATGAGAAGGCTAATTAGCTAGGATTTCACAGTCTCCACGATAAACGATTAGACTTATTTCTAAGGGTCACTTCAGAAGTTCTGCAGTGGCAAATCTGTCTTTGCAACTAAGGACTGCTGCACATATTACATTATAGGTGCATAAGATGTTTGACATATTTATTTTATAACATCATTTATGCAATGCATTCTTTTTACAAGGCAGCTTACAGAAAACCATAAAATAGTGTAATACAACAAACTATCAAGGCAGGATAAAATGCAGAAAAGTTAGCATGTTTATTATTCATATTCCACTTTTCCCATTCTATTTTGATTGGATACTTGCCTCCCCTCCATTTCAGCTGCTAAGGAAAACAGTAAATGAAAGAAGTCAACCTCTTTCAGAGACTGAGGATCAGTACAGTATTGTCAAGCACAGGATCTTCCATTTTTACAGTGAATTTTGCAGTCACCAACGAGAGCTTTAATATGATGGTGAATTTGTAAAAAACCTGTGAATTCAAAGGGATCCATTTTAATTCTACTAGATCTGGCTTCTACCTAGTCCCCATAGAAAAGGAGTGTGTGTGTGAACTTTCTGTCCTTTTTGGGGTGTGGGGAGGGCAGTTGAGGAGAGAGGAGTAACCAGGAGATTGGTGGTCATGGCACTTCCCTCAAAATTCCAGATGTTCCTTTGGGTCCAAAAAAGTTGGTGACCTAGGACTAGGTTGCTTTTTGCACTTAAAATCGAACCTGGAAACAAATTAGTAATGAATGAAGGCAGTGTAAAATTAGTGTAGTGTGCCAACGGCCTGGAACTTCACAACATCCTAGTGTGAACATGACCAACCATGAGCTGGTTCAGATGTAACACCAAATCATGGGTTAGGGACATGTGCACGAGCCTGATTTCCACTGCTGGTTGTAGAGCAGGACAATCCATTGCTTGTGAATTCAGCAAATTGTGGTTTGCCTCAAATAAAGAAAGGAAGTAGGGAATGACTGTACTCAAAGGGAAATGGGCACAGCCAGGTTCACGTAAAATTAAGTTTTGATTTTGCATTTGAGTCACCTCAGTGTACAATAAAGGAACGAAAGCCAGGATTAGCCACATATTGTCAACTTTCTATATGATTGCAAATCCAGATTTGCTGCTGCTAAAGTCTGGAACAGCCTTGGGCTATTTACTATTTGAGGAGTTTCACAAGTTCCAGCACTGACATTTTATGGCTGCCCTAAGGAAAAACACACTTAAGATCAGAATGTCCCTATGTTGTTTTAGCATAGCCTCCCAACAGCTATGGTCCCTTCTGCTATGGTACATAAGACATATCCTATGCAGAAGTACAATTAAGAGCCTACATTTATTAAATGCTATTATAGGCAAGATTCCAATCATGCCATCTTTTACATTGTATACAGTTTACACTTTTTAGCCCATTAAGAATAACTCTGGGATATTGCAGTATGCTCTTGACATCAGTACTGCAAAAGTCCCAAAATACAGGCTTTCCTTAGCTTCTCATCTCAACAACATTTTTCCGAAAAATGGCTTTCCCCCTCCACTCAATCTATACATTTTATCCTAAGTGTTCTTTTATTTTATTTTTTGCAGAAAGATCCAATCGTATTTGTGAATGAGAACCAAGTTGTGAAGTACAACATTAACATTTCAATCTTAAATATATGTGTGAAAAGCATCTCCCTGAATTAAATGGAACTTAGTGAAGGCAAACTGACAAATGAATATCATGTCTGCGGGGCAGACTAAGGGCAGAAGAGCTTTCATCTAAAGTTTGTTTGAAATGTATTATCAGCTCCACACAGCTACTTTGGAAACCAGGGAAGTGTTCTGAGATTATCAGTGCTCCTCCTTTCCTCCCCATATAATTTCACTACACCTGCTTTTACTACCTCTGTGAGGAAAGACACAGAGATTATTAGTTTAAAAGAGTTGGTGTAATGCTGTGGTTAGTGTGCCAAACTGGATCATGAAGCTCACTTGGGCCAGTCACCATCTCTTAGCCTACCCCACAGGGTTGTTGTAAAGGTAAACTGAAAGAACTATGTACACTAACCTGAGGTCATTGGAGGGAGGATAGAAATGTAATAAATAAAATGAAAAAGACAAAAAAGTGATGCTCATCCATGGAGCTATTTTTAAATGTCAGCAAATAATGTTGTTTCTTTAAAAAACAAACAAACAAACAGAAGTATTTCTTCTTCATAGAGAAAAAAAACACACCAGCTATATTAGAACAAGGACCTCACAAATATTGCACACACTGACATATAATAAGGGTGCCTGTTACAGAGTCAGACTACTGACCCATCGAAACTTGCACTACTGCAGTGACTCTCAAATTCCTAGCACCCAAACCCAAAATCCTTTAAGCATAAGTTTACACATCTTCTATGTGTACAACAACACTCTGCTATAGTGGGTGGATTTACACATAAGAGAAACACAGGGTTCCTAACTCTGTCTCTTAGTGGCAATGTGGGCACCACTGCAGAGGAGAATTCATGAACACCTGGTTGTGGTTAAGAGAACGTAACGCAAGAATAATGTGCAAAAAATGTCACCCAGACTGAGGACCAGACAAAGGGGACTTCGGCACTATCCAATGCCCAGTATCAGCAGTATGGTGGCTGACAAAATAATACATAAAAATGCTTCTCAGACTTCGTTTTGTTTGAAAGGCTAGAAGAGATGATATTATGCAAATACTGTTGTTAACATCGCATATCATCATCAGGAGACTGATACTAGAGATGGTGGTAACATAATAGTTAGGGTGATCCCAGATTATCTGACATTCTATTTATTATAGATGTTAAAATGGAGCTGGAGGCCAGGATTTTTACTGTTTCTCTGCCATTGCAATACAGTAATGCCTTAACTGGATTTAAAGCAAGTTGACATTAGGATGAAATTATATCATGTTACACAGTTGCGCCATAGAGCTTAAATTCAGATCTGAACAAACTCTCATATGTGGATACATAACATGGGGACATACCGGTAGCTAAAGCTAAGCCAAACAGAATTTAAGAAAAGATACACTGAAAGACTCAATCTTTGGCAACTGAGACAACAGGTTTGCCATGTTTCATTTCTGTGTAACAATTTTTGGTGCTGTATCCATCTGCTTGTGAAAAGATGAGTGTGAAATTCACCTTCTGTCATCTTCAGAATACTGTGTTCTCTCATACAGGCCATGAAGAAAACCACCAGCATATGCTTAGGATGGATTTGCAGTATGGAGACTGCCAAACATAACAGAACTAAGATAGCAGTATCACCAAGGAAGTTCATGGACTAAGGAAGAGCCACCTTAAAAGCGCCCTGGCTGGGTCATAGATCTGAGACATACATTTGAAAAACACCCAAAGTATAGCATTTCTTAATTTATCATCACTCACATGGATTACCACCTTCCAGTGTGCGGGAATGTGAATGTATCTCTTCATACCTGTGGCTCTTAATTACACAACTATAATTCATTAAATTGATAGTTGCTCGCTAAGCTGGCACCACACTCTCCTCCTTTTCTTGCAACTACAGTCCAACTCAGCTATTTTTCAAATACAGTATGCTGATACTCATGGGCTGTTTCTCTTCACAGGGGATAAAGGACAGAGTTTCCTCTTTGACACAAAGAAATATCTAAGTGGCTGTCCGCTGCGACTACACACCACTTGAACATCTAAGAAAGCCAAAGGACTCCGTAATTTTGCTGCTAAGGGACAATGGCTGCAATCCTAACCCTATTTACCTGGGAGAAACACACACACACCCCGGATATTTATAGGACTTATTTCCGAGCACAAATGGTTAGGATTGTGCTGCTAGCTCCGAATCAGAAAGTTCTCCAATTCTAACCTTATCTCTGCCAAAAACTCACCATCAGGCAAACCACCCTCGTTTCAGCAATATTGATTTACCCGGTAGGGACTGCAATTAGAGCGTTTCTGCGGGACATTCCGAATGTTCTAAAACTGCTGTGCAAATGCCAGGGATTTTTAATAGTTCCGGAGAAGGCGGTTTGGTGGCAATTTCAGTTTCATACACCTGTCCAATGAAATCAACTTTCTCTTGTGAACCTGTTTCGGATCGAGTCTCGCTCTCCCCTCTTGCATTGGGCTCCCTTATACCCCTTACAGCGGGAGCGGGGCAGGGGGGTCAAGTGTCGGAGAGATCGAGGCCGGTGAAAACCCCCAGCTGCTGAGAGAAAGCCGCGAGCGCGCGCCCAGCAGCAGCAGCAGCAGCAGCCCAGTCTGGCGCGCGCCCAGCCGCTCGCGCAGGTGCTCTTGCTAAAAGTGATCTCCGCAGAGTCGCCGCCAGCGGGTTCTCCTCAGAGCTCTCGGTCAAGCTCGCACTCCCCGCGGCTCGTGTTCGGCAAAAACCAAAGCCCGCTTTTCGCCGCCCCATTTGCTTCCCCCCACAGTCGTATCTGATTCCCTCACACCACGCAGTCCAGCACTCCTGTTCCGCTTCATTCTGCTCTTTGTGGGGTTTTTTTTTTTTGTGTGTGTGTGTGTGTGTGTGTGTGTGAGAGAGAGAGAGAGAGAGAGGTGAAGGGAGTTGTTAATGTATCCCTAACGCATCCCTAACCGCCAGCCTTCACCTCCCTGTCGCCGTGTGTATCGGGCACACCGAAACCAACCTAGTTCCCCGCTCGCCTCTCGTCTCGCCCGAGGTATTACCTCACGGAATGCTCCGGTCCGGAACCCGCTACCTGGGCCGGGTGCGCGCGCGCGGACCATAGCTGCCAAGTTTTCGCTTTTCTCGCGAGGAAGCCTATTCAGCATAAGGGAAAATCCCTGTAAAAAAGGGATAACTTGGCAGCTATGGCGCGGACGCCCCAACTTCGCCGAGTTACCTGCCTGGAAAGCGCTCACCTGGGGCAGGAAGCAAGAGCCGCGTCCCGTTCCGCGTGTCGCGCTCTGGCGAGGTGAGTGGCCGCGCGGCTGCGGTGGCTTCTGTGTGGCGCTCGCGCGCGAGAGAGAGCGCAACTGACCAGGTAGGCGAAAGCAAGACGGACGCAGCAGCGTCGGCAGCGAGAGCCCCAGTGCCAGGCAGGCAGAGCGAGCGAGCTCATCCCGGAGGGGCGGGACCAGGCAGGCTGGGCTGGCGCGGCGCACGACGCGTCGAGGCGGCAGGGGAGGAGACGGAGGAGGGCGCTCGGACTGCCCGCCTCGTTCGGCTCCAGGCGCCGCCGGCTGCTCCTCGCCTTCGCCGCGCGGTGTGGGGAGCCGCTTCCGGAAGAGGCCGCAGAGTCGCGGGAGGGGCCTACGGAGATCTCGAGCGGCCTCTCCCGACCATCCGCTCTCACGGGCTGAGGTGAAGCCTCTCCTCCTTCTCGGCAGAAACCACAAGGCTGGTTCCCCCTTCCAGGTCCTTGTTCGGTCTAGAGAAGCATCATTCAGCCAGGCCAGCTTCATGGTAAACCCATGTGTACAGTACTGCACGGCTCCTTCTCTCCCCCTCAGAACCGAGTCCTCCCAGTCCTAGGCCTTTGCCGCCAGGTCAACAGGTGTGTGACAAGAATCCCAGAAGGAGCCTTGGGCAGGAACTGAGAAGCAGTTAAAGGATCCTTTAGCTTAGGGCAGGCTTCCTCAACCTCGGCCCTCCAGATGTTTTGAGACCACAATTCCCATCATCCCTGACCACTGGTCCTGCGAGCTAGGGATCATGGGAGTCGCAGGCCAAAAACACCTGGAGGGCTGAGGTTGAGGAAGCCTGGCTTAGGTGCTGCTTCTGCTATTCCATGGCAGCTGTGCTATCTCAGCTCACCTTAGTTCAGACCCCATGCCATGTTTTCTCTCAGGGCATCCTCAGCGCCTTTGTTGTTGCTGCTTTGACTGCTTCAGTCACTTGTATCCGTGTCCTCCTGGTTTGTAAGATCTAGCAAAGAGAAGAGGACTAGCTGGATCAAGGAGACTATTAGTACCTCTTGAACAGATCGAATGATCCCCAGCCACATGAAAGGGGTGGCGGTGACACTATTTTCCTTAAAATAAGCCCTCTTTGGGTTGCGACGATCTTTAAAATTCTAGGCTGGTTGCCACATGCCTCCTCTCTGGGCAAGGTTCTGGAGGAGCCAATCTGATCCAAATGCTCTTGGCTGAAACTGATTCTCTGGATCAGGATTCAGACCTGCCTACAAACGGTGGTGCTGGGGGCCCGTTGGTGAGCCTTATGGAGCCTTGAGTTCTGCAGAGTTCATTTTGATATGCCAAGCTATTTAACATCCACATGAAACCACTGAGTGGGGGCACCTACAGCTTTGAAGTGTGTTGTAATCAATATGCTGAGAACATACAACTCTCTCCTTTTCATTGCAAGTAGGTTTGGCATAGGATGTGCGGAGCCATGAGCTGTAGGCAAGAACAAACCTTAAGGAGAGAGCTTAACCAGGAGCCTGAATTCAGGTGACACACTAAGCCAATCCTTGGCTTAGCTCAGCACAGCGCAGGGGTAAAAATGACACAGTGGTGGAGGAAAGCAAAGGAGTTACAAGCTGATCTCCCTGGAGCTTGTGTATTTGCATGGTCCCAATAAGCCATAGTTTGACTTACCATGTCTGTTGAATAGCATTCATTGTCAGTTAAGCCATCATGTGAAAGCCACTTACTAGCATCTGTTTAGGCTCAGATCCATTTTTGGAAGCTATGCTCTCTGCCATCAGGAATATCAGCAGCTCTTATTCCTACTGAATCCAGGTGGCCAACAATTAAGGCAAGAGTGATTGTGCTCAGTTAAAGTAGGGTATATTTTAAAAGTTGCTTCTGTGCCTATTGAGACTCAATACATTGTTAATATTTTCTGTCCATAGCAACTGTTGTAAAGTTGCAGTCCTAAACATGCTTATCTGGAAAAGATTTCAGTTAAAAAGTTCTCCTTTTTATAGCAAATGTGTTTAGGATTGAGGTGCAAATGAGGAAAGTATGATGAATAAAACCTGGCAAGCAGTTAAGGGTGGTAGCATCAACAAATATCCAGAGACGGTTATTTTTCCAAATCTGGGTTTGCTTCAATTATATACCATTTAAAAATGGCATGTTCCTGAACTATATTTGTTCCGTTTCCTGACAATTTAGTTTTAGGTACAACTGAGGAAAGTGTCATATTCACGATTTCTCTTCAACTGTTGTATTGAAACTGACTGGAATTTATGTCTCCCAAGTGTGTTTTCATGATATAACTCCCTGATGTGAATCTTGAGTTGTCTTGAAAAGAAGGGCAAACTTTGTGGCTTTAGAGAAGAGATTTGGGTCAACAACTTTATAACAAAAAATATATAATATTTTACCCAAATTCAAGTTATTGAAAACATGCCACACATACATTTTTGTGCAAAATTTTAAAAAGTCAAGCTTAATAGAAACAAAACAAATGGGGAAATTCTCCCCTTCATGCTGAATAAAAAAATTGCTGATTACAACTAGAGTAAAAATATTATAACAGAGAAGAAAAGACCTCTGGCTTGTTTACCCTATCGGTTTGAAAAAGCAGTTTCAGTAAGTGTAGATCCATATTGTATGCCTATCCTCACAGATCTTTTAAGATCACTTAGATCTTAGGGAAGGGTACCCTCATCTAGCCAGGAGCCCAGATCTTTATCTCTCCTATGCCTGTGGTCCAGATTTGATAGATGAGGCCTCGCACCTGTCAATCACCTGGCATCACTTTGATGTTAGGTGATGATCCTTGGGACATTGGGCACTATGTAGGGCTTGCAAAGAGCCCTGTGTGTCACTCTGAAGCACCATACTGCTTAATAAAGCTTTAAAATATTAAGTGAAGTAGGAACACATCTAAAGAAATAAAGATTCTGACTAGATTCAATCTGCATCATATCATGTATTCTTCATGGTGTTAATGTTAATAATGAATGAACATCAACTTTTGAACAATATGAAGGATTTTTTTATAAAACAGTACCCTTTGGAATTTCTTCTTTGGGTTCCAAATTACTTGATATTGTTCAACACTGCACATTTCTGATTTTTATTTCTGGTTTTCATCTAACCTGCTGCTCTTATGCTGTTTGCCACCTGCATTTTTTTCAGCTTGCATTCCTTTGCCCCTCTGCCCCAAAGATGTGTACATTGAGTAAATCACAGGGTAAAATGGCAGCCTCAGGCCATCACATCAATATTTCATTTTGCACTGCTTTATACAATGCACATATGTGCTGTTACATAGGTACCTTTTTAGTTTTGTGAAATCAGATCAAATGTAGAAGCCTTCATGAGTTCTACTGTCGGCACACACTGGGTTCATCATGGCTCTCTCTTCTTTCACGCCCCACCCAAATTCCACTCACACATTTACTCATCGATTACACAAGACATCAGCTGAAAACTCTGGAAAACAGGTTTTTATTAAACAGCCACTGACACCACCCCATTCCACATGGAAAACTAATTCTGACAGGAATTTTAACAGCAGATTAAAATGTGGCATCAAAGTGGTCCACTGTTAATTTTTTTAATAAAACATTCTTCTAGGAAAAGCCTGAAACAGCTCTTTAGGTACTTACCATAGTGACACATAGTGACACATAAACAACCCCCTGTATCACAATTAATTATATAAATAAAATATTAACTAGAAATTATCCTGATACTTTCAATTCAGTAATCATTTGAGGTAGTTTAAGGGAAACAGATGTGCAGAGTTGCTGGACTGAATCAAGTGAACAAGAAATGAATTATTGTAGTTGTAGTTGTTATAGCACAGGAATGTAGTGTTGTTCCTATATTTGCAGCATAAGTAAAATGATTTATAAGTAGTCAATAAATTACATTGCAGACAAAGGTCATGAGAAATAGATCAGTGCAATAATACAAAAGTCTAAAAAGTTTACCCCTCTGTGATAACAGGAGTACTAGGATACATAATAAGGAAAAGCTTTAATTCATCTTAAATCTCTAATTTTTTGCAGCAGTTTGCAGCAATTTTATCTAATGCAGGCATTAGTATTACTCAAGAGAAAACAAACAATTTCTGCAAGTTTAACAATACTCCCACTGCTTTATATTAGTAACCAAAAAACTGGAATATGAGAAAATGTCAATTGCAAATAGGATTGCCCTTGAATTTGTTTTATTCCTTCTCATTTAAAATTTTAAAAGGATGAGAGAAAGCTATACAGCCAATACAGCACCATTTCATTTTGCAAAAAAATAAAATAATTGCAAAGGCAAAAATTACTAGCCTCATAATAATTTGCATAATTAACCCAATCAATGCCAACATTGATTGTTTTAGTTAGTAGAACTTCATCCTATGTGTTGTGGAGAACCTCCTTTTATAAGGAGAAAGGGATTGTGATTTGCCTGTCATCCCAAAATCGTTTGAACCATTTCTAACCTAATTCAGACTTAGTACAAGTGCACATTCTCTGACATGTTCAAATAGCTCAGGTTAATTTTTCAGATTTGTCATATCCCAGCTTATCTGAGTCTCTGTAGCTGTGCTCAGGCATTAAAAGAAAGGTAGACGGCTGTGCGTGTTGACTCCACACTGTATCCTTCATTGGAAAGAAAGGTATGAAGTGGTCTTGTAAGTGCACTCAGTTGAATGTCCTTGGACGCTTCCCTGCAGTTGCAAACCCTTGCATTATCGAGGTTCCTGATTGTTTGAAGGCTTGTAAATTCATTCAGCTGCATGTGCTAACCAGCACCCCTTAGGTTTTCCTCCTCAATGCAACAAGGTCCAAAGTAGAGCAGTGCTGTAGATGAGCGTCCCATGTCTTCATGTCCTCACATGCTCTTTGAACATCTGAACAGGGCTGGTATCTGATTTGTTGTTGGGTTTTTTTTAAAGTATTTGACACAAGCAGTTCAAGCTTCCACAGTTAGCTGAGAAGTATCTCTTTATCCTAAGTCACTTGCTGTTTGAACTACATTTACAAAAGCATATTGGACTCAATAGATACCGTAATTTCTCATAAAGCATTCTACTGAAGTTAGAATTTGTTTTCAATACCTCTTAGCTTTCTTACATTTTCACCAGCATTCATCACATCCCCCTCCCATTTAAGTGGTTTTTAACAGTTTGCCTGGAGTCATATTAACAGTTTTATTTTAAAGATGTAGTGGCTGTATACATGTTTATCTGTTTCCTCATATATTGCCACATTTCTGTTTATGTATCTGTGTGAAAATTTCTCTTTCATTTTGTGATGTATCCTTAAAGTTCAATAAAATATAATAGATCTGGGACTACATTGGTGTTTAACTACGATTTGTTCTAACTGGGCCTGTAGTCTGAGGCTGCCACTTCTTTGTTCAATCCACTGTTGCAGAAATGGCCTTTTCGGGAAGTGCTCTAAAAGAGTAATCTGAGGCTGTCCATCTCTTCCTCAACTTCTGTATCCAGTGTCTACACCAGGCACCCCCAAACCTCGGCCCTCCAGATGTTTTGGACTACAATTCCCATCATCCCTGACCACTGGTCCTGTTAGTTAGGGATCATGGGAGTTGTAGGCCAAAACATCTGGAGGGCCGCAGTTTGGGGATGCCTGGTCTACACTAACAAAATTCCTGCTTATTAAGACATGGGAGAGATCTGCCCAGCCTTATTGCAGCTGGGATTTTAAAAATGAAATTGATTATTTTTCTGAGCTTATTGCAGCTGGGATTTTAAAAAGGAAATTGATTATTTTTCTGAGCTATGTCTGTCCCATATAATCAAAATATTTTAAGGGGGGGGGCTGAAGGGACCTCAGCCCTGCTGCTTCTATGTTGTAATAACATGGGGTTGTGTGTTCTTCCCTTCCCAAGCTCCATACGGCTGGCAATGGCATGACATCACAACACATTACTGTAGGTCCATTTAGCAAGACAATTACTGAAGGGGCAGACCAAATACATATATAGGGGATACCCTATATCACACAAAAAGGAAGTGGGATGCAAGAGGGGCAGGACACCTGTGACTTAATATGCTGCTCATTTTGTAGAACAAAGTATTTAACAATGGTCAGGAATCTGTTTTTCCATCTGTAAGAAGTTGTTGCGTGGCAATACCCAGATCCCTCCCGGAGTAAATAAAAACACAGGACACGTTGAATAAAGTTAATGGGCATAAAAAGGCCACAGCTTTATTGGTTATGGATGTAGAGAGAGGCATTGGCTTAGGCATTGGATCTAAACGACTATATCCGACTCCAGCCCGCTGTGCTGGCAGTCTGGGAAGGGTTGACCACCGTTGGGTGAGCCCTGCGATGCAGCTCAACTAGGAACTCACCCTGGGACCACCGATAAGTGTGTGCCTTAGGCCCTCACTTTGCACGGCTTCGGACATGGCCACACCCCTGGACTCCTTAAGGGAGTACCCCTCCACATTTTGGGGGAGGTGATGGCAGCAACCTCCCCCCACCTGTAACCTTCCAAAGATAATCCAATGCCTAACCGCCAGAACCAAAGATGTGACGAGTTGCTACGAGGTAGGCGAAAACCACCAAGCCAGAGCCAATTTGCCAAGTGGGACAATTCCTACCAGGCTCCTCAACGGCGACCAACAGAAGTCCATAGCAATGTCAAACGGAAAGCCCTGCGCCCCCCCCCCGGACGTCCAGATTGGATGCACTGGGGAGCATCACACCCAGAGCACAGCCAATGGCTGGGGGATAGCAACCATCCCCCCAGTGCGTGAAGGGCTCGTGGGTGCCCACAACCTCCCCTCCTGCTTATGCCGGAAGGGACTTTGTTGTTGTTGTTGTTGTTGTTGTTGTTGTTGTTGTTGTTGTTGTATAGCTGGTTCTTAATTTTGACTTATATTAGAGAATTGAATAAAGAATGTCCAGCTTTTTTTAAAAAAAAAAATGTGCACTTTCCTGTCCCTGGATGGCTGAATCTGTCCAATTTGGTCCTCTCAGTTTCTCATTTTTCCAGTCTTAAATTCAGTTTTCCATATTTCTGTAGCAATTTATGAATAAAAAAGGTCTCATGAAAATTATCAGCATTTTAGTGAGAATTTCTCACAAGAAACACATTTTTGTATACAGCTTTGACTAATTTACACATTTTCCAGGCCATTTTCCCTAATACAGTACAACGTGTTCCTGTATGCTATTCTCACTAACATATGCATTTATATCAACAATGCACACTAATATATACATTTTTGTGCACATTACTTTGTTGGAGAACAGCATTGGAAAATTCAGATGGTTTCAGGTTAGGTACATCCATGTTTTACTGTGAACTTAATAACATCTCTTCTCTACCAGTACTCAAACTATAAACTGATGGCTTTTACAAATACCTGCACACGTTTGACCCACAAAAATTTACACAGCCCAACCAATCAGATATGTACAGTGGTACCTTGGTTCTCAAATATTATCCATTCCAGAAATCCGTTCCAAAAACAAGGCATGCTTTCCCATAGAAAGGAATTTAAAATGGATTAATCTGTTCCAGACTTATAAAACCAACCCCCAAAACAGCAATTTAACATGAGACCACTGGTCCCTAAAATGAAAGCAATAATCAATGTACTGTACTATAAAATAAATAAGATGGTATTGTAATAGTCACTGTTTGGATGGGGGGGCTTTTATCCATTTCCGCAGTCAGACAATCAATCCACCAGTAGCTGAACTGGGTTCCACATAGTCACAAAAACAAATTAACTGAAAACGTCTCAAAAACAAAAATGCAAAATCAATAGCAAAAACAAAAGAGCCAAACTTAATTCATTCCGGAAGTCCGTTTGACTTCTGAAATGTTTGAAAACCAAGGTGCAGCTTCTGATTGGCAGAGGCGCCCTGGAAACAATAGCTAACAACATCAGACATTCAGCTTCTGAAAAACGTTCGGAAACCAGAACCCTTACTTCCGGATTTTTGGTGTTTGAATGCCAAGGTACCACTGTATTTTCAATCTGCCTGGTCCTTTAATGTTGCAGTTTTCAGGCAGGCAGCGAAACTGGAGGCCTATGAATGCTCTGGAAGGTGACATATGTGGCTGTGATCATTCTGATGGGTCATACGTTATTCATGCCTTTTACACGTCTAATACCAGCACTAAGTTAAGATAACAAGTTGTATTGCAGTTAATACGGTTGTCAGAAAGTTAGTGGGTTGCAGTGAATCCACACTTGGACTGGAGTTACCTGCATTCAAAATCTTCACTTAAACCATAAAACCTGAGCCAGTAATTCAGTTTAATTGGCCTCCCAGGCTTGTTGCAAAGATAAAATGGGATAAAGCACTGTAGTTACTTGTGGGGAAATATAGGATGTAATTTACTGAGGCACTTGCAAAGGTCACAAAGCCAGCTTAATAATGTAATATAATAATAGGATAATAAGAGTCTGTGAACATCCCATGTGCTGTAAGTATATCATTGGCAACACTGGGTCCCCTCAGCCCAAGGACCGAGGGATTTCAAAACCTTTGTAAAAGAATTCACAGGCCTTTTATCACTACCACAAAAAAGCCCATTGTAAATTATCTACAAATGATGTATTTTTATGAGCTCCCTTTTATCACTACCACAAAAAAGCCCATTGTAAATTATCTACAAATGATGTATTTTTATGAGCTCCAAAGAGCAGCAGTTGTGTAAATTCAAACAATAGCTGCTTCAAGCAGACTTGCTTCATATTTGTTATCTACAATTATCTATAATTTTATATCCTTATTTTGCTTGTTGCAAAGAATGAAAAGCAAACCTCATATCAGTTTGCAACAGTGTAGAGCTTTGAGGAAAACGGTTGCTTCTTATATGCTGTTTACTTTGCCTGTTTCAAGCAGGGATTCTTAACCTTCCATTTCTAATCCACAGACTGACGCCACGTTCTGTCCCAATTGAAGTCTGCTATGTCTCCTCCATGGGCGTGGGACTAGATCGTGATGTTCTGCAAGTATTTAGGTGTCTGCTGTTTATTTTATTTATTTTATAAAATTTATATACTGCTTGATTGTAAAAGGAAACCACAACCTACTGGGGTGCTCAGTTGCTGATCCTCAGTTATCTAGCCAGGGAATTCTTAGAACTTTTGTTTTAGAAGGGAACCCAGTTTTAAATGGGTGGCAACCTAGCAGACATCCCAGGTGGAATTTTATATAATACAGGATGAATTGTCCTAAATGTAAAGAGGCTTTAGAAAGATTTGACATTGATGGTGTTATGTACTAAGCTTGGATCCTAGAACAATAGGCAAGTAGGATCCTAGAATGCAACAACTGATTGGCCTGCAGGAAAAGACCAATCAGGTTCCAGGAGGGAAGCAGAATCAGCCAATCAGACGGGACTATAATGTATATAAAAGCCTGAGGTTTGGGGGACATTTCATTCACTGTTTTACAAGCTGCAATAAGGAGTATGAAGTCACTACAGGACTCCGAGTATATTTCAAAAATCAACTCATCCTCCCACAATAACGAATAGGGCATCTTCCAAAGCATTCATGTTGGTAGTGACTCAGAAGTGCATGCACTTGAGAAATAGTGTGTTTGTTTTCCCATTAAAATGACTGATTTTAATATCCTGAGTTGTTGAATGGGACATATTGAAGTATAAAGTGATATTGACAAAAGAATTTTGTCTTTCTTTCTCAAAGCTTCTTGCATAAAATCCAGAATGCTGTGGCTCTCTGCGTTTGTGTATCCTGTTGAGTGGCAAGCCTTTGTTATCTCTCCTCTCTTTATCTTGAGGCCAAAACAATGATGTTATACATCAGGGCAGCAGCCCTACCTTCATTTCCTGAACATCTTTGCTCAGGGCATGTGTCAGAGAAAATTGTCTTGCAGCTGTCTATTATAGAATGAGTGCTCTGAAGAGTATTTATTTATATCATCTATGCTAAGAAATTGTGATGTTAAAGATGATGATGATGATGATGATAATAGTAATAGTAATAGTAATAGTAATATAATTAATAAAGAGAAGAGAAACAGCAGCTTGCTTTCTTCTTTACTCTGTCCAAAACTTGACCTGCATGTTAGCAAACTGTCACCATGAATTAGTTCTCTGCTTCATTCCAAAGTCTGAGAAATAAGAGCAGCCATTAGTGGAAACTACCGTATTTTTCCGTGTATAACACGCCCCCATGTATAAGATGACCCCTATTTTTTGGACCACAACAAAAGTTTTGCCTATTATTTCAAAAGAAAATATGTTGCCTTATATACAGAAAAATATGGTATATGATTATATTTGGGCCAACAACTGATGCAACTAAATTGATGAGGGAGAAGGTGCTTTTCACAAATGGCTAGTTCAGTGGTCCCCCTCAACCTGGGTTTCTTTTTCAGAAGGGGCATGTCCACCTCTCTATCTCATAATGCAGTGCTTAGAACATGCAAACAAATAGTTACTATACTACTACAGTTAATAGATCTCCTTTTTTAATTGTTGTCTTGCTTTAATGCAATTGGTTTATTTTGTATTTTAATTCTGGATGTTTATAGTTTAATGTTTGTGTTGTTGGTAGTCATCCTCGTAAACGGCTTAGAAGCATAGTTTGGCATCAAACGATATAGAAATGTAAAAATAAATATCACTGTTGCTATCTCAACTGTCTCATCTACTTGTGGCTGGCTGTGGGGGATCAAATGTCAGTAGGACCACAGAGTATGGGTAAACATCTGCAAGTGTGTGTGGGGGGAAACCACCACCCCCCAGTATATTTCTAGGGTCATGAGCCATTTCATGAGCTGGGCTGGAGCCATATGCCTGAAGCAACTACATCCCAGTTAGCGTTCCTGGTGCCAGAAGTAGTTTTACCAGCTTTCCTTTGCACTCTTCCTTCTGGGTTGCTGGTGCATTTCCAACCCCATATTAATGTTTATGGCTCTTTAAATCTTTAAATGGTTTGTGACATATTTATTTGAAGGACTGTCTGCAACCATGCCAGCCTGTCCTCAAGATCAGAAGACTCTACGGTCTCTCCTCTGAGTCTCTCTTATGATCCTTTTGCTTCAGGGTTCAATAGTCGGAGAACAAGCAACAGCATTTCTTCATACAGTACAGTCTCATCTTACACAGGGGTTCAGTTTCAAGGGTTCTACCTGGAGCCGCCCCACAGCTAGTGGGAGATAGAGAAAATTCTAGTACTCCTAGAACCCATGAGCCAAGCAAGCCTTGTCCCCCAGGCAAGGTGGAGAGCTGAAAAGCTCTTTCTCTCCCCCCCTTTTTTGCACTGGAAGGCCAGGGGTGCTCATGAGATATTGCTATCATTGGTTTATTAATAATTGCCATGGCATTACATTGTATGTTATTGCTTTATGTATGCATTGAGGCAGTATAAAGGTGGTGTGGCGCTGTGGGTTAAACCACTGAGCCTAGGGCTTGCTGATCAGAAGGTTGGCGGTTCGAATCCCTGTGACGGGGTGAGCTCCCGTTGCTTGGTCCCAGCTCCTGCCAACCTAGCAGTTCCAAAGCACGTCAAAGTGCAAGTAGATAAATAGGAACCGCTACAGCGGGAAGGTAAACAGTGTTTCCATGTGCTGCTCTGGTTTGCCAGAGGTGGCTTTGTCATGCTGGCCACATAATGGCCAATAATGCGAGATGAGCGCGCAACCCCAGAGTCTGTCACGACTGGACCTAATGGTCAGGGGTTCCTTTACCTTTACCTTACAACTATTTTAAAATAAATAAAAATAAATACAGAGATTTCTGGTTTACAGCTCAGTCTCCATTACAGAGCATGCTAGCCACATCTACTCAGATGTAGGTCCTACTAAATTCAATGGGGCTTAACCCCAGCTAAGCAAGGTTAGGACTGCAGCGGTAGCCACTGCTATATATATGCCAGCTCTGTTTTGGAAGCAGATAAAATATGGAGATAAAAGATTGTGGAAGAAGTGTAAAAATCTCCCCACTCTCAGCAACTTAAATTGTATTTTTCAGTTCACTAATCTCTCTCTCTCTCTCTCTCTCTCTCTCTCTCTCTCTCTCTCTCTCTCTCTCTCTCTCTCTCTCTTGAGAGGTTAGTGGGGAGTTGATCTGTGGGTGGGAAAGAGATGCATGTACTTTGCAGTTGTTGTTTTTAATTGAATGTTTCTGATATTTCTGCCCTGGTGGGACTGAAAGAGGTATAAAAAGGGGAGCTCTTTAAGCTTTCACAAATAAAAATGGTCATGCTTTTTATAACCCTAGAACACTCACAACTATAAGCAAAGCCCAAATGGCAATGCACCACACACACACACACACACACACACACACACACTGCTTTATAGGTTTATAAATATCAGGGTGAGTGCTTTGAGAAATGTATTGTGCCTCCCTGCTTTTATTAGAGATTAGAGACCACCTGAGAAATTATGGAAATGACTTCAGCAAATGATGGGGGGGTTAGGTAATGAAGGCACACAATACTGCACAGGAAATGGAGGGATGCAGCCAGTTTACAGTCAAATGCAGAAGTGGCTGATGGGACAACGGCCAAGGCAGGTAGTGGTAAGCAGACAACCAAGGGTAACAGTAAATGACACAACACACTGCATACAAACCTTACCTGGGAGTGAGGCTCATTGAACTCAGTGAGACTTGCTTCTAAGCAGACATATACAAGTAGGATTGCTCTGTGAATTTCATCCACACCTTTCTCAGGTAACTACATGCAAAACAGAGTACGGCCCTTGCAACTAAAAAAGATAAAACAATACCCCGCCAAAAAAAATTTGAGCCATGATTTAAGACATAAGGTAAAGGTAAAGGGACCCCTGACCATTAGGTCCAGTCATGACCGATTCTGGGGTTGCGGCACTCATCTCGCATTATTGGCCGAGGGAGCCGGCGTACAGCTTCCAGGTCATGTGGCCAGCATGACAAAGCCGCTTCTGGCAAACCAGAGCAGCACACGGAAACGCCGTTTACCTTCCCGTTTGGAGTGATACCTATTTATCTACTTGCACTTTGACGTGCTTTCGAACTGCTAGGTTGGCAGGAGCAGGGACTGAGCAACGGGAGCTCACCCCATCGCAGGGATTCGAACCGCTGACCTTCTGATCGGCAAGCTCTAGGCTCTGTGGTTTAACCCACAGCGCCACCTGCGTCCCAGCCAATTTAAGACATACAGGAGGTTAAAACCACAATAAAATAGGCCAAACAACTTAAAACACAGACATTCTAAACATCTGGGTAGGCTTGCCTAAAGAATTTCTTCAGCAGGCACTGAAAAGAATACAGCCAAGGTACCTGTCTAATATCAATAGGTGGGGAGTTCGACTTCTTACAGAAGTGTTTGGCATCTCCTCAGTGTGACCAACTCCTCTCCCACAAATCGTGCAGCTTTGTGACTGGTAGTGGACAGCTGCTCCCCTTCTCTTGCTGTCATCTACTCTGATGAAGAGTTCTAGGCAACTTGAAAGTTTACACACTATTTTGTCTCACTTTGGTGGGCCTAATCCAGGTATCGCCTTAATATGGAGCTTGGAGTCAACACAGCTACCTTGCTTTTTGCATGGCTTGGAAAATAACAGAATTTAGATGCACAACAGTGGGATCCTAAGATGGAGGAGGGGGATCTTATACTACCTGAAGAAAGGACTTTATTCTCTGAGGGAACATGTCTTGAGTTGATAAATAAAGCTGCCAATTGGGTTCCTATTGATTTTGTTTTAAACCTAGTGTACTGCCCAAAATGAAACTTATGTAATGACTGCATAGTATTTTCTTTCTTTCCTTTCTGCACCCACCCAGGGAACCTGTGTGTCTTGTCTAAGAACAGAGACAGAACTGCGTAACAGCTTGTGGTTGCATTTGTAGAGCTGAGGGATCAATCATTGTGTGTCTTCTTCCCAGAAAGCCTGGATGTAACCTGAAAACACCTGAAAACACCTGAAAAAGCCTTTGAAAGTCTGCTACTCTCTCCCACACTTCCTCTTAAGACTCTTCCCAGATGTAGACTCAGGTGGCTTGAACAAAAGCCCCTTTCTCCCTCCTCCTGCCTTCATGTTTTCTTTTCTCCTACCATCCAGCCTTCATAAGAGTTCTAGAGAACTCACATGCTTGCATACCATATTGTGTGCCCAAATAATGGTAGTGTATTTTGGAACTCAGTCATATGGATGAAGTCATACAAATGCCAAATGAACCCCCCCCCCCTCTGTGGCCTGTTCCTGAACAAAGTCCCCTGTGGAATATCTTCTGTCATGTGAAAGGATGGGAGGAGAGAGAGCGACAGGTGGTAGTGGCTAACACCCATTCCGTCCTCTGCCTGAAAAAGTCATGTGTGCTTAGCGGGGCTGCTGCATGCATACCGCAGCGTGCCGCTGCTCTCAGTCAGTCTCCTCCCTCGCCCCTTGCACATTCACACGCTCAGAGATAAAGCTGGTCTAATGGCCTCAGGTGTTTGGAGCAATGCCCTGAATGTCTGGTGGGGTGGGCCTCACACTTTGCTATTCAACTTCATGGCCTGGAGCAGTGCTCCCCAACCTTTTTAGCACCGCGGACCAGTCAACGTTTGATAATTTTACTGTGGCCCGCTGAGGGGGGGGGCGTTTATTGTTTATATTTTATTTAGATTGTTTTGTTTTAATTTAATTGTATTTAATGATCCTTAGGTGGCCCGGTACCAATTGATCCACGGACCGCTCCCGGTCCGTGGCCCGGGGGTTGAAGACCACTGGCCTGGAGGACCTCCTCAGTGGCTCAGCACAGCAAGTGGGCATTCGCAGGTAGAGGGAAGGCTTTTCCTGCCCCCCCTTCCACTAGGGGGGACTGAAGCAGCCGCCTCAGGTGGCAGAATCCCCTGCCTGCTCCTGCCGCTGCTGGAGAAGCGAGGAGAAGCAGAAGTGGCTCCGGCAAGATATTTCACGAAGGAGGGGGCAGCACCTTCCCGTTTTGCCTCAAGACGCCTCAGACCCTTTTCTTCTCTGAGATGCTGAGCAATTTATTCGAGAGGCATCTGGGGGGGTGCAGCTTTTCCCTACATGGGGTGTGGCAGGAAAGCAAGGGCAACAAACTCCCCTCTTTCTCCACTGCCTCTTTGTCAGTTAGAAAAGGTGGTGATGACTGCTCAATGTGGTTTTTTTGGGGGGGGGGCAGCAGCTCTATGTTATGTGCAGAAAAGAGGAAAGAGAGCTGACTGTAAATCTGAAAGAACTATGTGGTTACTGTCAAGCCTTGAAATTGAGGGAGGTCTTTCTTGGCGGTGGTGATGGGAAGAAGGAGTTTAGGTGAGGCTTCATCTAAGGCTGCAATCCTATATAAGCATACCTAGGAGTACGTCCCATTGGACTTCGGAACAGACATGCCTAGGACTGCCCCGCAAGCTAATTGAAGAAAGGGAATTGACTCTGAAGAAGAGAAGGGAGCTCTTCCAAGGCACAGGGGAATAAATGGGCTTCTGGAAGTTTGTTTCCTTTTTTGAGAATCAGGAGTTGTGGTGTTATCCACTTAAGCTGTAATTTTAGTTGTCAAATCTGGCTTGTCACGCTTTTGGGTAATGGCTTGAGGCAGCCTTTGTTTTAGCGCTGATAAAGCAGCACTTTTAAACAGCAAGCTGAAGCAACAACAAAGTAATCTAGCAAGGCTTGATTTCATCCCCTCTAAGATATGTTGCATTTTTACAAACCTCTTGGCCAGCACAAGTCCAGTGATTGTTTTCTCTCTGTGTATACACAGACACAGACACACTAAACACATGCATATATATACATATACACAGTTTCTCATAAGATTATATGACTGAAGGTTTTTTTGTCAACATGTAGATACTTATCAGAATGCATTGTGTGTAGGCATTTAGGCACACATTTATTTATTTATTTTATTTATTTATTTAATAAGGTGTACACCTGCAAATGTAGACAGGTCTTTGAAAACAGCATGGCTTCCAGTTGAGGGTACATTTGTTGGCAAACTCAAGTTTGGTGCTGTATAATGTGTGAAATGATTCTCAGATTCCAAAAACCTTCTGTTGTTCTTTTAATATGTAGGTGGGGCTGGACTTGAACTTACATGGCACTTGAAGCTCCTTCTTAACATCAATGCAGATGCAACGCCAGGGTGCAAATATCCGCCCAGTATCCAAATTACCACAGATAGTTGGGGGGGGGGGACGAAGCTGTGCACTGCCAGCCATCGGGGGGGGGGAACTCTCCCCCATGCCGCTGTGGGAGAGCAATCCCCGCAGAGGCTTGGGAGGCAAGCTGCACTCCCACCAGCCATATGGTTGGCAGGGAGCAGCTGGCGGGTGTGCAGGGAAAGGGGAGGCCATCGGCAAAGCCGCGCAGCTCCTCCACTCGTTAGGGCGCCCCTGAGAGGCTGGCGCCCTGTCGCGACGCGCCACTAAGCCCTATGGAATAGATGGCTCTGCATCAATGCCAAGAGATGTCCTCTCTGTACAGCAAGGGGGCGTTTCCTCTGACCAATGGCAATGGCAAAATTAACGGCTTCAGTCAGAGGCAGCTCCAAGCAAAAGGTTAAGAGAGAGTGGGAGTGTGTAGAGACATATATGGAAAAATATGGAAATGGAAATAAATTTTAATATAAACATAAAAGGAAATACTCACAAAGATACAAGATAATATTACAAAGGATAGAATCATTAAGTACAAACAATTGTTAACACAACAAGAAACAATAATATAAATCCCAATAAGATCGCACATGGGTGGGGGGAAGTTGGGAGGGAGGGAAGTAGAAGGTGGTATTTGAAGAATTATTAAGAACCTTTAAGAACGTGATATAAAAGCAAAATGATATATGTAATTGGAAACATGTTGATTGATTGTGGCTATAAGCTTTTTATTTTCAAATAAAAATGAAAAAACCCTCACACTTTACAGTTTTTCACTCAAAAATGCATATATTAAAATCTCCATAAAAATGCATAAATTGGTGAAAATAACATGCAAAATGCATTGTATTAGCCAGGGAAATTGCTATGCAAAAAATTGTTTATTGGGAGAAAATCACAGGAAAATACTGATTAATAGTCACAACGTCTGGGGTTTTTTTATTTAAAAAATGCAAATGGTTGCAGAAATGTGAAGAACTCATTGAAAAAATTGAAAAATGAGAAATTTGGACAAAGCCCATCCCTATGCACACAATTTCATCTTTAGTGTGATTGCACCTCTATCTCATGGTGCCACCAGCGCAAGGCTACAAGACGACGCCTCATTCTGCAGAATGAACAGGAGGCCCACCTAACAGAGCAGGGCTGGGTTACTGTGCTTTGGAGTAAGTGAGCTAATATACATAACCACCTGAAGTGGGAGGGGGGAGGTAGGGAGATGTTTCAGTCGTTTTGTGGTCTGAATATTATGGTTGTTCTTTTGGTTTTAGAGACTCTTCTGTTCTAGTAGGTGGGGGAATAGCAACACATGCACCGACACATATAAATTAAAGGTAAAGGGACCCCTGACCATTAGGTCCAGTCGTGACCGACTCTGGGGTTGCACGCTCATCTCGCATTATTGGCCAAGGGAGCCGGCGTATAGCTTCCAGGTCATGTGGCCAGCATGACAAAACCGCTTCTGGCAAACCAGAGCAGCACATGGAAACACTGTTTACCTTCCCGCTCGCTATAGCGGTTCCTATTTATCTACTTGCATTTTGATGTGCTTTCGAACTGCTAGGTTGGCAGGAGCTGGGGCCAAGCAACGGGAGCTCACCCCATCACAGGGATTCGAACCGCCGACCTTCTGATCAGCAAGCCCTAGGCTCAGTGGTTTAGCCCACAGCGCCACCTGGGTCCCTACATATAAATTAGTACATTCAAATGTTATGCAGATTTGTTTCTTATGGGACTGGACCATGACCTGAATCTTTTAAGCACCCAGCAATGTGCCTGTCCACACACTCCAGGAGCATTGCTACTGCCAGCCCATGAACGCTCTTCCCTGACTGACATCTGCTCAGTTGCTGGTACTGGATCAAGAAAGATGGTGGGAACTGAACCTTAGTGGGAAAACTGGTGCTAACTGGACTTCACAGGGCGCCCCCAACTTCAGATTTCTCTTTGCCTTTTACATGACCCAGAAACTCCACCTCTCCTTCTGCTACTTGTCATCATTGCAATGCTGCAAGCTGACACATGTTCTCACATGTCTTACACTTTGGGAAGAGTGTGATTCTGTAATAACAAATACAAGGAAGTACTAACAACATTAAATAGTGCAATGAAATACTGCAAATACTCACCAAAGCACAGCAAGAAAGGCTGCAAACACAGCATATATCTAAAGCATGTTTCTGCTGCCCCACCCCCAAAGAACCATGGGAAATGCAGTTATGGATGCTGGGAACTGTAGCTCTGTGGGGGGCAAACTATAGTTCTCAGGATTATTTGTGTGGTGCTTTATTTTTTTTTAAATCTTTATTGAATGTTACGATTAAAAGTACATATGAACAGTTTGCCCATACATCACATATAAAAAAAGCTAACAGATCATATATACAGAAATATATATCACAGAACATAAACTAAAACGCAGAAGATAATGAAAGAAAAGACAAAAATTAAGAAAAAAGAAAAGAAAAAAGAAGTAAAGAAGAAAAGAGAGAACAAAAAAAAAGAAAAGTGAAGAAAACAGAGAATTCTACAAGAAAAAAAAAACATGACTCCCACCGCTTCATCGTACAGTAAATAATTTACCATTTTTCCAGCTTGTCTGTCTTTTTCTATTATACTCTTGTTTTGGAACAATTTTTCCCTATATCTTTCTTTATTTTCTTTCGTTTTTCTTTTTCGGCAAGGTTAATCCAAACATAGCCAGGTTTTTGATCCCAAACCTTGTTTCCCCAAATAATCGTTTAGGTATTTCCACTGATTTCTCACTAAATTTTTTGATTTGTGGTGTATTACATCTGTCAATTTAGCTAGCTCCAAATACTCACACAATTTGTTAATCCATTCTCCCTTTGATGGGATGTTTGTACTTTTCCATTTACCCGCAATTAATATTCTGGCTGCTGATGAGGCATACATAAATATATTCACCTTTTCATTGGCAATCTCGTTGTTCTGAATACCTAGTAGGTACATTTCTGCCTTTTTGGGGAAAGATGTTTTTAATAATTTTTTAACCTCTTCGTGAATTAATTCCCCAAAATTCTTGATTATAGGGCAGGTCCACCATACATGAAAAAAGCTGCCCACTGCATTGCTGCATCTTCAGCATTTATTGCTGCAGGAGTTATTGATTATCGCCAATTTGCTGGGTACCATGTACCATCTGTGATGCATCTTCATATAGTTCTCCCTTAATATAAGACTGGCGGTGAATTTTATATTTTTAGTCATAATTTTTTTCCATTTATCAAATGTAATTTCGTATCCCAAATCTTTTTCCCATTTTAACATCCATTTTCCTTTCACATTTTCTTCTGCCTCTGTATCTCCCAATAATCTATACATTTTTGCTATTGTTTTTTCATCATTTAGAAGTATTTCTCTTTCAAATTTGGTTATTGCAGTTACAACTCCTTTACATTTAATATCCTTCTCATACGTCGCTTTTAATTGAAAAAATTCTAGCCAGCTTATTCCTAATGTTTTGAGTACTTCATATTCCTTTAACCTAGCATCACCATCTATCACCTCTCTATAGGTTGGCCATTTTTCTTTCTTGTTAACTTTCAGCGTGGCGTTGGCTTCTATTGGGGATACCCAGCCCGGTATCTTATCTATAATTTTATCTTTGGTACGGTCCCAGACTTCCAGCAATGCTTTCCTTACCAGATGGTTTGTGAATCTTTTATGCATTTGAATTTTTCCGTAAAACATATATCCATGCCAACCATGGTGCTTTAAATGTAATGGTGTGCATTCCAATTTTCAAAATTAGATTGGGCAGGGGCGGCAGGGACAGAACACACACAGAGAGAATGTGGCCTGTGCTTCTAACCGTAACCAAATCCCCACTGTGGTCCAACCAGATCTTCATGTGATTATTCTCATGCAAGTAAATGTTTAGCTGTAGTGAGAGTGATGGTGAACTTCTCATGCTAACAGGAGCAGGCAGGAGAGGGGCCACTCCAATATATGCTCCTTTTAGCCTAGGAAGCTAACTTCCGTCCCACGCTAATAAATATAGGCAGGTTCTGGTTTGACTCTGAAGCAAATGAATGGCACCAGTCACTTAATGCGCAGGAGCAGACGGCAGGGAACACCCATCTCCCTGCTGTGCTCGGCGCAGAGAAGCCCCGCCAAAGCTGCTCTCAAAGACAGTACAACAATTTAATTGATGCAGAAATGGCTTCACTTTGCAACTAATCTTAAACCAATACTCTCTCGAGGCTCAGTTCCACGTTGGTCCCTGCCAGCCTATATTGCAGGCTTGAGGATGTAGAGAATCGGCTGGGCCTTGGTACCAATAGTACAACGAGTATTGAAAGGAGGAGGGGGAGGCGTCGGCTTTGCCCAATTCCTGCACATACTGATTAGCACATCATTTATTTATTCATTATATTTGTATTCCCCAGAGGTAACAAACACAGGTGGCTTCCAGATGTTTTAGGGTACAAGCTGTTTTGCCAGCAGGGCCAATGGTCAAGCATGATGGGAATTGTAGTCTGTAATATCTGGACAGAACCAGGTTGGCTTTCCTCATACGCTCCTTGTCAACAACATCCTTAAGCTGCCAGAACAAAGAATACACCCAGAAATTCATGGCATCCTATGTACAAGTTCTTGAGATATTTCCAAACAGATAGGTTAGAAAGATAGTGCTCCCTCCCTCCCTCCTCATTTTCCAGTGAAATATTCTGATGAGAACTATTTCCTTTCCGTCTTAATGTTTTATTTTCAATTTCCTTGGAGCACATTTCCATGCAAACATTCGTAACGAATGCGGTATAATGCCTGGCCTGTTTTCCCTCCTGCTAAACTGCACCTCTTCTCTCAGTTCACAGATACCAGGGCACCAGGCTCTTGTAAGCTTGCCAAGCCCAGCTTGCTCATTTCTGCTTGCATTAGTGACTTCACATTGCTAGCTGTATGATCCAGGCAAAACGCCAAAAGAATTGCAAGATGGTCGCTTGAGGGTGAAAGATCAAAGCGACTTTCAGAAAACTTTCCTCTGCTTTCAGCTCCTTCTAGGCTTGTCATGGATGTTTGTCATAGCAGGAATGTGTCACTCATGTGTTATCACACACATTTTAGTATTATGTGGGAATTTATTGCATCCTTCCGTCAATCCAGTCGTCAGCCAGTGGCTCACTGCTAAGGTAAATAAATATATGTTGTACGGATCAACTCTTCAGTGATTCATTAAATGACATTAGCATACCTGCATTTCAGTCTGGGCGTTGCTAACTGGGAAACAGTTGCTTAATGCTGAAGTGTAGTCATGCACGGTGACCCAGATGATTCTTGATTTGCATTATGTGACGTCCTTTGAAACACATGACTGGGAAAGCAGCATTCTTACGTTGCATTGTGCTTATGGGTGTGAAACCACACTATGAAAAGAGCATATTCCAGCCTAGGAAGAGGAGATGGAGGCAGAGACTTGGTTGAAGTCTGGTCCTATGCAGGTTTACTTGGAAGTAAATCCCACAGAATTCAATGGGACTGGTGCATCAGGGCATCATATCACAATCTCTACCTGCCATGCACTTTTTTTCTAGGGGGAAAGAAAGAGCAGATGCCACAAAGCTGTCTCCCTGCCACCAGTCCCCCTGGTCTCCAGCATTTGTGGCTGTCTTCACAAAGAGGCCATTTGTGCCGCCAGAGCAAATAGGGAGATACGTCCTTGCAGAGGCAGCCGCAGTTCGTGCTGAGGTCCAGACAGAGAGGTGTGGAGGGGGACACAAGAGTTGCTTTTTCATTTCCAACCTAGACAGAGTATAAGACGACAACAAAGAAAAGCAACCTTATGCACAGTTACATGGGAGTAATTAAATACATGCACATAAGATTGAGGTGCTCTACCAGCCAAAATATGGGTTGTTGAACCCTTGATCATTGTGAGCAACCTAGTGTTTATATAAACAGGAGCACTCTTTACAAAGAGTGACCTAAAGTTGGTTTTGAACTGTTCCTTCTATTATGGCACCTTTCCCGAGCTTTTTGTGAAAATCATAGAATCATAGAGTTGGAAGAGACCACAAGGGCCATCCAGTCCAACCCCCTGCCAAGCAGGAAACACCATCAAAGCATTCTTGACATATGCCTGTCAAGCCTCTGCTTAAAGACCTCCAAAGAAGGAGACTCCACCACACTCCTTGGCAGCAAATTCCACTGCCAAAGAGCTCTTACTGTCAGGAAGTTCTTCCTAATGTTTAGGTGGAATCTTCTTTCTTGTAGTTTGAATCCATTGCTCCGTGTCAGCTTCTCTAGAGCAGCAGAAAACAACCTTTCACCCTCTTCCATATGACATCCTTTTATATATTTGAACATGGCTATCATATCACCCCTTAACCTTCTCTTCTCCAGGCTAAACATACCCAGCTCCCTAAGCCGTTCCTCATAAGGCATTGTTTCCAGGCCTTTGACCATTTTGTTTGCCCTCCTCTGGACACGTTCCAGCTTGTCAGTATCCTTTTTGAACTGTGGTGCCCAGAACTGGACACAGTACTCCAGGTGAGGTCTGACCAGAGCAGAATACAGTGGTACTATTACTTCCCTTGATCTAAACAAAAATAAAAAAAATCCTTCCAGTAGCACCTTAGAGACCAACTAAGTTTGTCATAGGTATGAGCTTTCGTGTGACACACAAAAGCTCATACGTATGACAAACTTAGTTGGTCTCTAAGGTGCTACTGGAAGGATTTTTTTAATTTTTGTTTTGACTACGTCAGACCAACATGGCTACCTACCTGTAACTAGTTCCCTTGATCTAGATGCTATACTCCTATTGATGCAGCCCAGAATTGCATTGGCCTTTTTAGCTGCTGCATCACACTGTTGACTCATGTCAAGTTTGTGGTCTACCAAGATTCTACCAAGAAAATGGTTCTCCATAAAGTCATCACAGGAGAACTCTAGCATTTCCCAAGCAAGTGCCAGTCAGACTCCAAAAGAAAAAGAAATAAAACAGGTAGCCCTCATTTTTGTGCTGGTTAGAGTGAAGAAATTATGGCACTACAAGAAAGACCAATATAAAGCCAACGTCAGACAGCTACACGTGCACACAAGCTAGGCATTTAAAGAAAACAACCAGTTTGCTGAGCAGAAGCAAGCAGGATAAGAGTAGTTCTGAGTTTTCCAGTAAGAAAGGATGGCTGGGTGAGAGTGGGGGCACAGCTGCAGCGATTTTCCAATTGGGCAAGTGCTGAAAGAAACTTTGCCTTGGCTTCCTAATAAGAGTTAAACATTTCTGGAGTAAGACATGTTGATCATGGATTTGCAGGAAGGATGTCTAGTCCTCTTACCTACAAGGAATGCCACTGAATCATTTCCTGAAGTGAAATTTCAAAGGGCATTTGGAGGTTCATGCTTGAAGGAAACTTCCCAGAGATTTCTCAGCCAGTGGGATTTCTCAAGGAGTTCTGCATGTCCCTCCCTAGAGCCCACAGAGAACCCCATCAGAGACAGCATATTACTAGCACGGATGTGCTGTTAGGAGTCTGGAATGGTCCATGGCATGGGCAAAGATAATAACACAAGGTAAATTTCACCTATTTTGATGGGGATTTGAAGGTTCTTGCAAAGCACTAACATTCCAAGGGAAACAAACAGAGCTTTTATAGCACGAAAAAAGTTCCAGGGAGGGTGTTATACAGAGACTGTAACTCAGAAACAATGCAAAACGGATCAAGCATAAAGAAAGCAGTGGATTGAATACCACAAATGATGTCTGGCATGGTATGCAGAGGATGAAAATTTGGGCCAACCACTCCACCCCTTTTATTGTTTAAATGTCACGCTAGGGACACTGGTAATTGATACTTTCCTTCTCTGTTTTCTGTTCCTCCCTCCTCGTCGTTTCCTGCTAGCAGCCACTTTTTATTTATTAAGCACGATCTCATAGGACAAATGCTAGCAATCTTTAATAGCACAGGAGACTTGCTGGATTAAGCAAAGAAAATATAACACTATACCACCCCTCCACCCCAATAATGGGCAGCCAGGTTGTTCTGTTAAAAGCAGGGTATTTCTAGAGCCCTGGTCTACTTCACAAGCCATCCTAGAGCCACAGATCTGGGAACAAGGACCCGCAGTTTATTTTATTTCAAGCTGCTTTCCAATATATTATATATATCCCAAACTGTATTGCAGAAGTAAATATAAGCATAATTATCCCATTCCTTTTCTCTAAAACAAGTACTGTAGTCCATTGTTTTCTATAGCTTATAATCAAAACAAATGGGACTTAATCAATCAAATCCACATTTCATTTTTCTGAATTCATCTAACCCTTCTTCAGTTTATCCTACTTTTCCTTAAAAAAAAAAACCCAAAACTTTCCTTCCAAAGAATTTAATTCTGTGATGCATTGGACATAATAAAACATTTAGGGACTTTGGAAGTCTCTTTCTTTATAATTTTTTCATGCCATAATTAAAACTGTTTTAGAGGTTTCTATTGGTTTGCTGAATAATTTGTATACTTGAAAAATCAATCAATCAATACTCTAAAAAACAACTAAGATTGGGAGGGAGGGGAAAATATAGTAATGGGCATATAAACTTAAGTTTCTTTTTAGGCTTACTGATTGAGCTCTGATTTGAACTTTGGTTACCAAAAGGGAACACAGAACTCATAATTAATGCCATATCTTAAGTAGTACAGGAAAGTTGGGGGAAGGAGTGCTTATATTTTGGAATTTCCTGCCAAGAGACCTGAAAAGAAACTTCCCTTTCCTGTTTCCAATTGGTAGGTAAAGTTTTTTCTATTTATGATTTCATCAAGCACAGATTATTTGAGTCTTGCTTTTAATTGCTGATTATACCTATTTTAGTATAATGCTTTATGTTACGGTTAGTAATTGGTTGTAACAGTTTCTTTCTGTTTTAAAAATCTATTTTGTCTTTGAGCGTCTTTTTTGATAGAAAAGTGGCTGCGGAAATGTTAAACACACACACACACACGTCATTTACCTCACTGCCATTTATTAAATGGTTAGGAATGGGCATAATGACTTGATATATGATTTATTGTATTTACTTCAAAAACCACTGGTTTCAAACAGAAGTATTCAAGTGAATATTTCTTTCGGTTGGCTTTGACTAGCAAGCCCTAAAGTGCTGTGGAAGGCTGATATGCATATTATGTGGGGTAAAGCTGGATTTGTCATGCAGAATACTCTTTAACAGAGAGTTGCAGGTATATACCTAAACTGAGATGTGCCAAGAAGCTCTGCAATTTTAATTTCCTTGGTAAGGCATTCACGCTACTCTACAATAGCCGTTCACACTCGTGTTTGCTTAAGCGACTTATTTTGTTAAAAACAATCAAAACTGTTTGCAAAGTTTTTATCAGATGACCTTACAATCCTATATAATAAAGTCCCTGTGTCTCTGCATCCAGTCCCTGTGTCCCTGTGTCCGCGCTACTGCGCATGTGCCCCACAGACACAGGGATTGGACGCAGAGACTTGGAGCACAGAGACCGGCCCCTCCTCCGCCTCCTCCCCTGTCCCGAGTGGCGACGGCCTCCTCCACCTCCCTTCTCCTGAGGAGAAGGAAGAAGCCTCTGCTGCCGCCTCCCGCAGCGCGCCTTAGGTAAGTGCGCCGCCCCTCGCTTTCCCGCCTCGCCGCCCCACGTCACTCTGCCGCAGCAGGGAGGTGGAGGAGGCCGTTGTCACTCGGGACAGCGAGAGGAGGCGAAGGAGGGGCCGGTGGGCCTCAGGCAGGGCCAGCTCTAGGTAGACCCCCAGTGGCACGGTGAGCCAGGGTGCCGGGCTGGTAGGCGAAAACCGTGCTGCGCCCTGCGAGGGCGGGGGCACCAGAGCGATCTCCGCCCCTCAGCGCCAGGGCGGCCGACTTGCTCGAGACTGCCCTGGCCTCAGGCGCTCGCCGGCGAGTGGGGCGAGAGTGGGAGCTGCGGCGGAGTGACGCGGGGGCGGGGGCGGCGAGGTGGGAGAGCGAGGGGCGGCGTGCTTACCTGCGGGAGGCGGCAGCAGAGGCCTCTTCCTTCTCCTCAGGTGAGGAGGAGAAGGGAGGTGGAGGAGGCCGTCACCACTCGGGACAGCGGGAGGAGGCAAAGGAGGGGCCGGTGGGCCTCAGGCGCTCGGCGGAGGCGATGCCTGCACGGTCCCAGGGCTTCCCCTCCGTTCCCGCCCGGCTAGCGCCCGTTTACTGAACGGGCTGAATGACACTAGTCTGAATAATATTTGCTGACTCTCCAAGCTCATTGGGGCACAGCAGCTGCTTGACAGCTCTTGCAGCCAAACCAGTTTTATCTGTCTATCTCTCCTTATCTCTCCTTTTATCTGTCTATCTCTGCTTTCTTTACCTGGCTGCTGCCTTGGATTGAGACCCATGCTTGCTTTTGACCTTCCACCTGCTTCTGACCCCTCCAATCCACCCCTGTAGCTGCCATATTTAAAAATGGGGCATATTTGGGATGAGGGGTGGTGCATTCAGTCCCACCATCACCACCTCCCGGTCACTGGTGGAGAGCATGTGGGGACCAGGCCAGGGGAAGTGAAAGGCAGTTACTTTCCCCATCGTGGGTTCCTCCTCCATGCAGAGAGAGTGTTAACTTACACAATGGGGTACGTCAAGGTCAAGTTAACCGAAAACATTGTACGAACTATGAGTGACATATATTTTGTTTCACAAGAAAACAGGATGTTAATGATAGAGTGAACAAGGGGATACCAAAAGGTGTAAAACAAAAAGAGTTCATGCTGTAACTGTTAAAAACTGGGGTGAACCTTGTTTTCTTAAAAAAACAAAACAAAAAAACAGCTTTAATATTGTATCATGATAACCAATGCCAAAGCAACAACAGCCAGGTTTAGAAAGCACATTACAGTGCAACCAGGGAGAGTGAGTGGGGCTGAGAAAACTCTGCATAACTTTCTTGTTAAAAACAAAATAAAAAAATCCTTCCAGTAGCACCTTAGAGACCAACTAAGTTTGTCATAGGTATGAGCTTTCGTGTGCATGCACACTTCTTCAGATAAAGAAAGCTCATACCAGTGACAAACTTAGTTGGTCTCTAATGTGCTACTGGAAGGATTTTCTTATTTTGTTTTGACTGCGTCAGACCACCATGGTTACCTACCTGCAACTTTGTTGTTCAAGTCAAAGAAAATTTTGTAATTTATTGCATAAAAGACTTCATTTTGTGAATGTGCAAAACTGCTTGATAAACTTGCAGGAAAACTTTCTGAATGGTAAGTTCATAATGCACCTTTTCATAGGAATTCTAAGGTCTCAAATATAGAATAAATGTCGATAATCGCACAGGGTAAACACACATACCATAAGTACAGTATATAAACCGCATGTCTAAAATATTACAGGAGAGCAGTCCAAAGCCATCTTGATTCTCCCAAAGGCTCTAAATATTTCCTCTGCCTCCTTAATCTCCTTTGCCTGAGAACAGGTAGGCAGATAGCAATCAGGAGAAGTTCCTGAAGGAATTCCTCTTCCATATATATATGAACCTCCTTTGTATTAATTGTCATTGTTTGCCCAGAGGCTCTGCATTGAGGGATGTCTTACGAACATCCCAGTTGTCTTATTAAACATTAATGTTTTGTGTAAACTGTGCCTGGAACTATGTAAAACTTGCTAAATCCTCAGGAACATCACACTTTGGCCTGCCTGAGCCACAGTAACCCCACCTTATGTGTAATGTAATTTCTGACTGCTTGTAGAGGGGATGTCCATCTCTATGCCAAAATGCAAACCCTTAAAAGATATGTTTCTTCTTGGTTCCGGGTCTCTCTCGCCTCCTTGCTAGGAGGAGAGGGAACTCTGTTGCAACAGAAAAAGAAAGATCTGTATTGCTTTCACTGCATCCTGCCTCCATCCATTCATCTCTGACTGATCATGGATTTAGAGAACTTGGTCCCTTGGGGCAGCAAAAGCCAACCACGCCTATTTTTTCTATATCATCAGCAAGAAGCACCTAACCCTGCTCAACTCAATGTAGTAAGTGCAGAATAAATGCAGGCAAACAAACTGGCTTCTATATTTGCTGCATAGATAGAGAACACAACTGAAACCAATAAGCAGAGCAGTATAACCAGTGCAGTCACAAGGAAGAGATGGAAGCGTGTGCTTCTGTTTTCAACTAACTACAGTTTGTCATTACTTCTGAATCAGAAACTGTGGTTAGCATTGTTCTCAGCAAAAATCTGCTCTTATTCCCTTATGGGGTACACAAGAGCCTTATTGGGTTCTCCATCGGTCGGAGAATATATAACAGAGGCCAACCAGACAAGTTTGAGAAGCAAAGCCTTTATTTACTGTTGCAACAGGGTCCTTCCCCTCACGCAGGAGAACAAGGAAGGAACCCAGAACAAAAGAGAACCTCCACTTTTATCAGTTTTCCCATCACCCAGAAACACCCCCAATACATCATTCCTACATCACAGCTATGTAATCAATACCTCACAAAAAAGGAGGGTTCAAGGTAGAAATCTGAGCACTTTTGACACCTCTCCTAGTCCTCCTATCACCCCTCCCAGGTGTGAATTCCTAAACACAAAGAGAAATTAACATTTTCATAAGTTGATCACTGTCTTTTGTTCAGAGGAGTCTTCCATTGTGAATGAGATACCATTGACAGGGAATTATGGCTCCCAAGTTGCTAGTCATGTGGAAATGTGTGCATATGCTGATCCTTAAGCCTTCCTTAAGGCAGGGTTGAGTCTGGAGTGGGTGCGGGTCTCTGGAGTGGAGCAGAGGCGAAGAAGGTGGTGTTGCGAGGGATTCTGGGTAACTGCAGCTGTCAGGTTCAGTCACCCCTCTCTGTTCATTAGTAATGGTGTTCTGCAACCCCCTTATAATTTTCTATAACAGCATTCACCATAGTTGATCTTTACAAACAAGCCAAGACAATTAACCATGGTTCAAACTCCGTTGGTTTGGGCAAATCCTTAGTTAACTGACCACAGTTTGTCCTGTGACTAGCAGTGACACCCAGTGACTAGCAAAAATAGAAGCAAATGATTTGTAGCCAAAGCAGAGAGAAGTGGGGAGATAATGGGGTCAAGGCTCATACGCATAATGCAAAACTAATGTTTTAAATTATATTGTTATGAGTCTGGGGAGTGAGAAACAATATCCAGAAGGTCAGAGAGCAAAACCAGTTCCTTTGTTAAGGTAATGGCTTTGGCTAACCAGTTAAGTACTGCGAATTGTAAGTCCAAGGAGGTTGCCATAGAGACAAATGGGCCAGCCTTTTCCCACCTCACCTGGCTGAATATCACATCATCCTAAGAGGAATAGGGCAAGGAGGGCTCTGCATCTGAAAGTTGTATTTGTGAGTTGGGCTGGTGCTAGAGCAGTGGTTCCCAACAGGTGGTCCGGGGACCCCCAGGGGTCTGCGAGCTATGCCAGAGGGGTCCGCAAGATGCTATTAGAATAAAAAATATATTAAATATATTTCGTATGATAACAGATTTTTTGTTTTGGCCGCTTCCTGCATGAGCAGAGTCTAGCGCAAAACTAGAATTAGATAGAGGCAGTAGTTCTGCTGTATGCCGTTAGGTGGCGCTTTACAAACACTACTGTTTTGCAAAGAGGCAGCGCGCGCATTCTACTAATGCTCACCTCCCCAAGATGCTTTGCGTGCGTCGGCTTCATTTGTGTGCTACTGCGCAGGTACCCTGTCTTCTCCATTCCCCTCCCTCCTCCCTGGCGCGCGCTGCCTCTTTGAAAAACAGTAGTGTTTGTAAACAAAGCGTTGTTTTTCGTGGAAGCTACAGTTCGCGTAGTTAAAAATGGACCGTTGGTTAAAAAGTGGTTTGTTAAAACGACAAAGGCCTACAGATGAAGAGGAAGATAATGCATTTGATGTTCAAGCAAGTAAGTCAGTGACTCTCGAACCGATCTTGTCAGTGTCCATTGAACCTAAATCGTCGGCGTCCCTTCAACCTAACCCTTCCAAGATCAGTGTTAAGCTTACTGGAAAAATTAGATTAGGAATTAGATTTAGGATTAGGAATTAATGGGGGTCCTTGTCACAATAGCGACTCGATGAGGGGTCCTCGAGAAAATTTTGTTGGGAACCCCTGTGCTAGAGGCTGGAGACACTGAGACATGTCTTGTTGTTAATTTCAGTTGCTGTCTTCTGAGTTTGTGTTAACATACTTTGTTTTCTGTAGGAAACTGTGCCTCCAAGCCTTCCATACTTAACAGCTGTATTCTGTCTTTCCACTAGAGAAAGGAACAGGATGACCTCAGAAACAAGGTTAAGTTGTCTCTATCTGAATATTTCTCCTGACTTAGGGTTGATTAGGAAGTAGAGATATCATACTCTGCATTAATCACTGGCCCACGTAGAGCATATACTGTATAATGATCACAGGAGCAAACATCTTTCTCTGTTTATCTTATAGATGAACCTGCTATGGAAACAATGTAAGCAGATAATACTAAGAACAGTGCTAACAAATGTGAAAAGCTTTATCATTCTGGCAAACTTGAGGGCATGAAGAATTGAACAATAAAGCTCAGACTCAAGAACAGTAAAGCTTGCATTTGAATTGCAAAACACAGATGATTTGTAAAAGATACCATAATGTATGAAAGAGGTGTGACTCTCGGATTGAATTTCTGTACTCTTGAAAGTTCCCACATTATAGAATTGTAGAGTTGGAAGGGAACCTGAGGGTCGTCTAGTCCAGCCCCCTGCAATGCAGGAATCTCAACTAAAGCATCTAGGACAGATGGCCATCCACCCTCTGCTTAAAACCCCCCAAGGATGGAGAGTCCACCACCTTCCAAGAGAGTCTGTTCTATTGTCAAATAGCTTTTACTGTCAGAAAGTTCTTCCTGATGTATGGGCAGAATAAATACATTCTTCTTCTTCTTTGGCGATCACTCGTAGCCGAGTAAGATTGTCTTCCATAAACACGATTTTAACAATGTAAGTGACTGTGGAGGCCAATTCTGGATCCACACATCCTTCCACAGTAGGGACATTGGTTTCCAGGTGGGAGTTGATCACAGTGCAGATTTGCTAAGCATGCCTTCCTCTTAGCACGTTTCTCCCTTGCATCCTGAGTTCGAGTGTCTTCAAAGCCCATGACACCTTTGGTTAAGGCACTCACGGGCCAGTGTTTCCCAGTTGTCAGTGTTTATACTACAATTTTTTTAAGATTTGCCTTGAGACAGTCTTTAAACCTCTTTTGTTGGACCACCAGCATGACGCTTTCCATTTTTAAGTTCGGAATAGAGTAGTTGCTTTGGAAGACGGTAATCAGGCATCCGCACAATGTGACCAGTCCAACAAAGTTGATGTTGAAGAATCATTGCTTCAACACTGGTGATCTTTGCTTCTTCCAGTACACTGATATTAGTTTGCCTGTCTTCCCAAGTGATGTGTAAAAATTTTCAGACACACAGTTGATGGAATCTTTCGAGGAGTTGGAGATGGCATTTATAAGTGGTCCATGTCACTTCCGGTCTACCGCCAGCACTGTTCGGCGAGGAATCCTCGAGCTCTGAGGTTCCTTTTTAAAAAAAATAAAATAATTTTTATTGCAGTGTTTGGAGTGCAGCGACTGAGGAGGGACCACGAGGGGAGCTGAGCTTGGGAGACACTCTAGCTTCTGCCTCTTGGATTATTTTGTGTGTGTGTGTATGTTTCTGGCTGGTGACCTGTAGGTGACCTTGGAAGTGAGGGGTGGGGCTTCTGGTGAGTCAGTTGACTAGCTGTGGACGGAGCTAGTCAGTGTTTCGAGTGCAGCAGTGCGCGCCGTTAGCCGTGCGCAGTTTGACCCATCTTTTAGATTTAGGGTAGCAAGTCTCACACATTTATTGGGGGGGCTAGGCCTCATCTTCATTCCCCCCTGACTTCAAGCTTTTCAAGATGGAGGGCGAGGGAACAACTGTAGTCACCTGCAATTCCTGTGCAATGTTTGTGTTCTTGCCAAAGGATGTAGGCAGCTACACCTGCAGCAATTGCAAGTTAGTTGCCCTACTAGAAGACAAGGTTGCCCTACTGGAAGGCGAGGTCCAGCAGCTTCAGGCCCATGTATCTACGCTCCAGGGAATTAAAGAGCTGGAGCCTTCCTTGGATGCAGCAGAGCGCACTGTCTGCACCAAGCAGGAGACAGGGGACATCCCTTAGGAGGAGGTCAATTCCCCTTCATTGTCCAGAAAGTGGGAGAAGCAACAAGAGGATCAGCCATTTTAGATCTGGTCTTAACCAATAGTGATGACCTAGTTAGTGGGGTAGAAGTGGCAGGATCATGAGGTGGGAGTGACCATGCTCTTCTGGAGTTTATTATACAGTGGAAAGGACCAATCAAGCATACCAAGACTCAAATCCTAGACTTTAAGAAAGCCGACTTCAGAAAACTTAGGGAAATGCTGGTTGAGATCCCATGGACAGAAATACTAAAAGGGAAGGGAGTTCATGATGGTTGGGAGTTTGTTAAAAGGGAGATATTAAAAGCACAACTTCAGGCAATACCAATGAGATGGAAACATGGAAGGTACCTAAAGAAGCCAGGGTGGCTATCTAAAGCACTTTTAACTGAATTAAGATTTAAAAGGGATATGTACAAAACATGGGAAAATGGGGAAATCACCAGAGAGGAATTCAAACAAATAGCCAGCACGTGTAGAGACAAAGTCAGAAAAGCTAAAGCACAGAATGAACTCAGGGTTGCTAGAGAGGTTAAAAGCAACAAAAAGGGCTTTTTATGGGTATGTCCGTAGCAAAAGGAAGAACAAGGAAACAGTGGGGTCACTTAGAGGAGAAGATGGTGAAATGCGAACAGGGGATAGAGAAAGGGCAGAACTCCTCAATGCCTTCTTTGCCTCAGTCTTCTCCAAAAAAGAAAACAATGCCCGACCTGAAGAATATGGAGCAGATGATTCAGCAGGGGAAACACAGCCCAGAATAAGTAAGGAGGTAGTAAAAGAATACTTGGCTAGTTGAGATGTATTCAAGTCTCCAGGGCCAGATGAACTAAATCCAAGAGTATTAAAAGAACTGGCAGAGGTGATTTCAGAACCACTGGCAATAATCTTTGAGAATTCCTGGAGAACAGGCGAAGTTCCAGCAGACTGGAGGAGGGCAAATGTTGTCCCTATTTTCAAAAAGGGGGAAAGAGAGGACCCAAACAATTACCGCCCAGTCAGCCTGACATCAATACCAGGAAAGATTCTAGAGCAGATCATTAAGCAAACGGTCTGTGAGCACCTAGAAAGAAACGCTGTGATCACTAAAAGTCAGCATGGGTTTCTGAAAAATAAGTCATGTCAGACTAATCTGATCTCATTTGTTGACAGAATTACAAGCCTGGTAGATGAAGGGAACACTGTGGATGTAGCCTATCTTGATTTCAGCAAGGCCTTTGACAAGGTGCCCCATGATATTCTTGTAAAGAAGCTGGTAAAATGTGGGCTAGACAATGCTACCATTCAGTGGATTTGTAACTGGCTGACTGACCGAACCCAAAGGGTGCTCATCAATGGCTCCTCCTCATCCTGGAGAGTAGTGACTAGTGGGGTGCCACAGGGTTCTGTCTTGGGCCCAGTCTTATTCAACATCTTTATCAATGACTTGGATGATGGGCTTGAGGGCATCCTGAGCAAGTTTGCAGATGACACCAAATTGGGAGGGGTGGCTAATACCCCAGAGGACAGGATCACACATCAAAATGACGTTAACAGATTAGACAACTGGGCCAAAGCAAACAAGATGAATTTTAACAAGGAGAAATGTAAAGTACTACACTTGGGCAAAAAAAATGAAAGGCACAAATACAGGATGGGAGACACCTGGCTTGAGAGCAGTACATGTGAAAAGGATCTAGGAGTCTTGGTAGACCACAAACTTGACATGAGTCAGCAGTGTGATGCAGCAGCTAACAAAGCCAATGCAATTCTGGGCTGCATCAATAGGAGTATAGCATCTAGATCAAGGGAAATAATAGTAGCACTGACCCTCTGGTCAGACCTCACCTGGAGTACTGTGTCCAGTTCTGGGCACCACAGTTCAAGAAGGATACTGACAAGCTGGAACGTGTCCAGAAGAGGGCAACCAAAATGGTCAAAGGCCTGGAAACGATGCCTTATGAGGAACGGCTTAGGGAGCTGGGTATGTTTAGCCTGGAGAAGAGAAGGTTAAGGGGTGATATGATAGCCATGTTCAAATATATAAAAGGATGTCATATAGAGGAGGGAGAAAGGTTGTTTTCAAAATTCAAAACATGAAGCATTTTCTGATCGTTGGTATTTGAGCAATTAAGGGTATTTCCCAAACTCAGCAGCTAACAATAAATAAATAGACACAAAACATGCTGAGGTGAAAATGTCGATCCTTGGCATGATAGCCATGTTCAAATATACAAAAAGGATGTCATATGGAAGAGGGTGAAAGGTTGTTTTCTGCTGCTCCAGAGAAGAGGACACGGAGCAATGGATTCAAGCTACAAGAAAGAAGATTCCACCTAAACATTAGGAAGAACTTCCTGACAGTAAGAGCTGTTTGGCAGTGGAATTTGCTACCAAGGAGTGTGGTGGAGTCTCTTTCTTTGGAGGTCTTTAAGCAGAGGCTTGACAGGCATATGTCAAGAATGCTTTGATGGTGTTTCCTGCTCAGCAGGGGGTTGGACTGGATGGCCCTTGTGGTCTCTTCCAACTCTATGATTCTATGATTCCAATTTAATACATTCATCATACCCTCATAACACAATTTTTTTCTTACATACAGCACAAAAAAGGGAAAAAAACGAAAAAAACATTGCTTGAAAAAGCAACACAGCAAACAAGAAAAAAGACGAAGACAAAAGACAAAAAACAAAGGAAAAAAAGAAAAAAAGAAAAGAATTTCAATCTTATCTAGATATTCATCACACATCATCGACTTCCCCGTCCATCCCTTCCCGAGTCCATTTTAATCCCAGCTTCAGCAATCTTCTCCAATTAACAAAATCTTCTATTTATTACTATCTTGACCTTCACATAATCATCTAATTTTATATCTTATAAAATTCCTTTAAAACCAAAAAGAAAAATATTCTATCTATAAAAACCCCTTAGCTTATAAGTTCCCTAAAAAATACTCCCAATTATTGAATCTAGTAACCTCAAGCTTTATCTCTTGCCCATAGAATTTTTTATTATTACCCCCCTCCCTCCCCTGGTTGGCAATCCCCTGTAAACCCCGACCAGCTCCTTATAACAATCCATTTTCAAACCATTTAATCCATCCCTTGTTAGAAACGTCCTTTATCTTTCACCCCACTCCATCTCTTGCCCACTCCAAAACACCCCACACTCTCCACCTCTCCTTCAGTTGTTCCCATCTCTGTCCCCAATTTCTTTTTCCATTTTTCTTCTTCTTACCCCCCCCCCCAAAGCCAAATCTTGTTTGAGTCTTTTGTCTTTGCCTGATTGAAAACCTCTGTGTCTGTCTTCTATATTCCTGTACATCCTTCGTCAGCTCTTGAAATTGCTCTAGTAAATATCACATACTGTCATTATCCAGTTGAGAGCTCATCCACCACTGGTCCTGTTAGCTAAGGATCATGGGAGTTATAGACCAAAACATCTGGAGGGCCGCAGTTTGGGGATGCCTGCTCAAGAGTCTTCTTCAGCACCACAATTCAAAAGCATCAATTCTTCGACGACTAGCTCTCACTTCCATACATCACTACTGGGAAAACCATAGTTTTAACTATACGGACCTTTGTCGGCAAGGTGATGTCTCTGCTTTTTAAGATGCTGTCTAGGTTTGTCATTGCTTTTCTCCCAAGAAGCAGGCATCTTTTAATTTTGTGACTGCTGTCACCATCTGCAGTGATCATGGAACCCAAGAAAGTAAAATCTCTATAATTTCTGATATGGTAAGCATATACTTTGTTGTGGGTCTCACGGATGGTGGGAGAACTGTAACTGTCTGTACCATGTGCTATGCACATGAATGAATGCTTCTCCATACAATATAAAAATAAAAACAAATCTATCCACACAGAAAAATAACATGTCATGCAGAAGGGTTCAATTCTAGCTCTGCCTTACTAGCTAAATGCATATAGGTGAAAGAACATCCACTGAACCTAGCCCACACCGGAAGTCTTAAAAGCTACAGTCCAGGCAGAGGTTTACCACGTCATTGAGGACTAAGGTCATGTTACTGACACTCTCTGTAACTTGAATATACTAGAAATGTGTATGCTGTAAGGTCTTTAAGCAAAGTTGCTAGAGGATTCTTCATTGATTTTCAACTTATTGTTAGGTCACCTTTAAACTCTCACAGCACTAGTTAAAATTCAAACACTAATGAGTAAGTATGAACAATTGAGCCATTGTACAGCAGGTTCCTGCAAATATCCAGAAGCTCAGAGAGCCACTATTTCCTTACGCCTAGGGTGGCGTTGCCTCATTGATTGCGACAACAGCATGGCTCAGCCACCCCAAGACTATTCTCTGCATGGACTTTTTTTTGTACTAATCATTCCTCTGCATAGACTCTGCAGAGTCTATGTATTTACAGAAATCAGCCTTGGCATAGCACAGGTGTAGGAGGTTGAGCTGTCATTTGCCCAGGCTGATGCTTTGCCCACAGACTTTGTTGCCAGCAGCTCTTGCTGCTTCTTCGCATGACCATTGTTGCTGGGAAGAAAGCTGACAGGTGAGTGAGCAAGCCAGAAGGTGGTGGCAGCTGTTCCTCTTTGCTCTCGCCACCATCACCCACTTGCTTACCCCCTATGAGCCAGCGAGAAAGCTTGAGCAAGTGAACATGGAACGGGGACAAGGGGGCTCTTGGCTAGGGAGGAGAGGCTTCCGTTGTTACCAACCACATCAATCCCTGACGCTGCCCTGCCTGTCCGATTAACCATGCCTGGCCACCATGTTTCCACACGTCAGCAGCAGGTGTGTGGTGAAGCATGTAGTGAAGTGACTGTCGCAACCCAAATGGGTTGGGGGCATTTGTAACCTAGGACTCTAGATGTGTCTTCAGCGAAGCTACTGCATGACAGCATTGGAGAGACCAGTCTTTCCGCACAGTTGGCCTAGAAATTGCCATGGATCAGTAAAGCCAAATTAGTCATTGGCCAACACACCCATGCCTTTTATGAATCTGCTGGCCTATCCCTGTGCCTGGGGCGTACTCCAATACACTTCTGCTTGGTCAGAGCATGGAATTTTACAAAAACAAAATCACTTTTGATGATGATGATGATGATACCATCACCTTTCCTTTCAATGAAGTTGCACTGAGCATAAGGCTTTCAGAGCAATAAGCCTACAATCTGAACATAGTTATGAAAGGTTCGTCTGTTGGCTTTGCTCTTACGAAGCTGCAAGCGGTAAGTTGAATTACTCACTGGTGTGTACAGAAGTTGAAAGTTCAAAACTCTTAAGGTTCCCTGCTTTAGAGATGGGCAACTATTAGACCAGATGCAGCCTCCAACGGAGTTTTATCTGGCCCTGAGGAGCATTGCACTCATTTTGCAAGGGGTGGGAGGAGCAGGGCTTTGGCAAGCAGGCGCCTCTTCCTCCCAATTCAAAGCGAATGAAAGCAGGTCTGTCACAGATGCCCCTGGGGACAAGCTCTTGGCTCATAGATCCAGTCCCTTTGAATCACTGGCTTCTTAGTGTTTTAACAGTAGTTTGGACTAATTCACAGAGGATAAGGTTGTCTGTGGCTGCTAGTCATACCTCTGAATATGCATAGCTTGCAAAGAACAGGCAGGAGAGGGCTGTGGCACTCGGGTACCAGTTTGGGGCATCCTCTAGGCAACGTTTGGCCGTGGTAGGAAGGATACATCAGTCTTTGGGGTGATCCAGAAGAAGGCTCTTTCAGCAATAGGTGAAAGGACAGTAAAGTGGCAAATCAAGTCCAGCAATCAAATAAAAGTCAAAAGGATGCAGGCTTGCATAAAATCTGCATGCACTTATTTATATTGTATGTGTAACAATGTAAATTTGAAGAGGGAGGGTGCTGTGAGCAGGTGAGCTGGGTGCCTCCTCACTGCTGTCTCCTCGCCAAGTACAAGCCCTCTCCTCTCCCTTCTTATGGTTCTTCATCTTTAAAGGGCACATGGACTGGACGGCGCTCTTTCAGTAGGAGATGCCTTCAAATCGACAAATCATTCAAACAGAGGAATGTCCTCTGTAAAGTATGACACATGGCTACCCTAAAGGTTTGTTGCACATGGTTCTGAGCTGAAAATTTTCATGTGATAATTTTTCCGGGGGGGGGGGGGATTTAAGGTAGCATGGAATTATTCAACTGCCTGTGCCTTGTAGCTGCTTCTGGTGGTGGTAGTATGTTGTTTTGTGGTTTTTAGGTCATTTTAGCTCCACTGCCACAGATAGTCGCAGCAGTGGTCTTTTTTTTGTGGCTGATCTGTTTTCTCCTAGAATCCCCCAGAATGATGCGACATTCAGGGCATTCAGGGTAAAAAATGGTGCTGCCAAGGAGAGCTCTGCCACCACTACCTATTGCAGAAACATTTAAAACTTGATCCAGGAGCAACCCCATGACTATTAACCTGCTCCATTTAAATCAGGCTTAATGCGACAACCGCGGCTAGGACTTTGTTAGCCCCAAAATGGAAAACTCAGGAGTTACCGACGATTGAAGAGTGGCAGACGAAAATGATGGACTATGAGGAATTAGCAAGACTGACTAGCAGGATCCGAAACCAGGGAGAATCAAGGTTCCAAAAGGACTGGAGTAAATTTGTGGACTATATGGAGGAGAACTGTAGAAGTTTAAAGACACTTGCAGGACTGAAATAAATCCTACGAATTGACTTTAAGTAGAAGGAATACAGGAACTGCGAGATAGGAGTGGATAAGAAAACCGAATGGGGGGAAGGAGGGAAGTCAAAGCTCGGAAGAGCAAAGTAAATTGTAATAATTGATTAGATGCTAAAAAGAGGAAATTTTGTGTTTATTATGTGTTGTTGTGTGTGTGGTTGAATGTTTTGTTTTTGTTTAATGTGTTTAATTGGAAAATTAAATAAATTGTCTTTAAAAAAAATAAAAAATAAACCAGGCTTAATGGATTATTAGTATCCTCTGAAATATCCCCAAAGGTTACCCACAGTTTGCTATTTACAAATGAGGTGATGAATTTAAAGGAGTGATTTTCACTTTGTACAGTGATTCACACCGTGGCAAAACTCTTGACTTCATATATACAACCACTGTGTCTGAATTGGCAGTGACTGACCAGAAAGAGATATTGGGATCACGATGATTAGCTCAGACACCCACTACATTGTTATGTTAGTCACACTCCCTTTTTAAAGGTCTATTTAATGCTGCTATTTTTATCTAGACTGCCAACCATAACCAGTCTAGATGAACCTTTGGGCAAGATCCAACAGGGATCTCATTATGCTCTGAAACCTGTTGGTTTCAGACCCTGAACTGATACTGATGTTTCTTCCACTGAACTGTGCGCGGCAATATGTCATTTGTTATGTAATGCTCCAGTATGATGCTGATATCATAGAATCATAGAATCATAGAGTTGGAAGAGACCACAAGGGCCATCCAGTCCAACCCCCTGCCAAGCAGGAAACACCATCAAAGCATTCTTGACATATGCCTGTAAAGCCTCTGCTTAAAGACCTCCAAAGGAGACTCCACCACACTCCTTGGTAGCGAATTCCACTGCCGAAGAGCTCTTACTGTCAGGAAGTTCTTCCTAATGTTTAGGTGGAATCTTCTTTCTTGTAGCTTGAATCCATTGCTCCGTGTCTGCTTCTCTGGAGCAGCAGAAAGCAACCTTTCACTCTCTTCCATATGACATCCTTTTATATATTTGAACATGGCTATCATATCAAGGATCGACATTTTCACCTCAGCATGTTTTGTGTCTATTTATTTATTGTTAGCTGCTGAGTTTGGGAAATACCCTTAATTGCTCAAATACCAAAGATCAGAAAATGCTTCATGTTTTGAATTTTGATGCTGTCAGCCACTGAAAAGATAAGCTTTTTTCCTTCTAAATGTTTGGTTATGCATTGTGAAGGACAAGGGCTGCAGTGAATCAGGACTCGCTGCTATGCAAGTGCCTTTCAAACGACCAGCAGCTGTACAAAGGGGTATACTGCATACCTGCCAAGTTGCTGTCAGAGAAATAAGGGACCGGCCGGAAATAGCAGACCGGAAGTAGCGCTGCCGCCATTTTGGAACTGGGCGGAGCATGCTCAGAAGTGACTTTTGATGCTGCTTTGCCCAGTTCCAAAATGGCCGTCGTGCCAGAAGTCGCACTGCAGCCATTTTGGAACTGGGCAGAGCAGCATCAAATGTCGCTTCTGAGCATGCTCTGCCCAGTTCCACAATGGCCGCCGCGCCAGAATAAACCGGGGAAAAACAAAAAAAATCCGTTTTTTCAGCTAGGAACAGCTGGAAAAACGGGGATTTCCCGGGGGAAACGGGAGACTTGGCAGCTATGGTATACTGCCACCTGCCAATCTGAGGTGCTCCTGTACCTATTGCTGATTCCCATAATTGAAGTGCTTAGTGAGGTTCTACTACCAGATTCTTTTTGGGTCTTAGACCTTGGAATCCTTAGAGGCAGCCATCCCAAGGGCTGAGGTGGGAGCTGAATTTCACAGATTGACTCAAGTTACTGGCTACTGGAGAGGCCAGGAGGAAAGGTAATGCCTCTGCTCATTTATTCCTGCCATGTCTAACCAGCGAGGCATGAAATTGGAATGGTGGGCACCCTCTCCTCCCTCCCACCATGGCAGTGGCAGATTTGCTTTTCGAAAAGCACAGCTGTGGCTGCAGCTGAAATTGCTGGGCAAGGAGTAAAGAAATCCCGGCCCTGATACGACTCGCCGTGCCTTGCCTCTCTCCCTCAGAACAATAACCCACGGATGGGCTGTAATTGCAGCCTTAGGCCACTGACGCATCTCTAAATTGAAATCAGACCTGGAAGAATTAGTGCTCGTAAGTTTTCAGCCAAGCACAAGAAGGAGCTACCGATTCTCACCTTGGTACTTAAATATTCCAAATACACATCTCTGCAGTTCTTTACATTAAAAGGTCACACACACAAATGCTCCCCCCACCAGCGGATTCCTGCTCCAACCCTACTTGCAAGAATTCCAGTTTAAACCAACCTGGAAAGTAGATATAGCTTTGGCAATACTGTATGCTGTAATTTAGAAAGTGTGGTGGCATGTGCACAAGTTTTCCATTTCGCACCAAATGGCATTTTGCAAAGAATGGAGTGTCTTGCAGGGCCATCTGAGAGTATTTTTGTTAGATGTTATCTGTGGGTCTGGGGGCTATTTTTACAAAGTAATCTGCAGTTGTAATAGATGCATTCTCGGAAATTGCCTATTTCTGAAGACACTGATACAAGAGAACATTTCATTTAATGTTCTCTGTTTTGTTCTCGTCCACCAGTCTTTTCCTTCTGGCTCATACAAATATATATAGAACAGGTAAAAATATCCTTCAATTAAGCTCCCACTTCACTGCCAAATTATTCCTCATCACAAGGAACAATGCAGCTGTAAAAAAAAAACAACAACCCGTGGACTCATCTGAGAAGTATGTTCTTATCTGCTAATTTTCTTTAGTCTGCTGCTACACATTTTCTGTATTATATTCCTATAAATATGCAATGATTGTGGTTTGATCTGCATCTGCAATCAGACAGATACCTTGTGCAAAGTGGCTTCTTTGTTCTACTTATCGTCCTGCTCTCTTTCCACTAAACTGAGGCAGAACAAGAGATTTTGCAGGAGATAGGGAGATTGTGACCAAAAATAGCATCCCTTTCTTGAATTCTCATATTACCCTATATAATAGGATAAAGGAGAGAAGAGACATTGCCCCAAAAGATGACAGCTATGACCTCAGACCAGGAGAGACAGGGAGAACAAAGCCTAGTCTCTGCACCTCGGCCCCACTTCCAAACCCTCTGAGATTTCCCCTTCCATCAAGAATAGGGATGGCTTACCCATTGTCATAGCACATGGGCCGCCCTGCCTGGCCCTCCTTGTTGGAATTAGAATGCCTCATGGTTGCACCAGCAAGTGTCTTCTTCATAACATGCAGGAACCTGCCTCCACACAGGATTCCTTCCCTCCCACAATGGCACAACATCGCAGGACTCATTGCCACACACACCATACGTCAAGTTGCCCCGAGACAACAGGGTGCACATTCCTTCATATCTGCTCTGCATCAATGTTTGCTGCTGCTGGCTGGCAGAAGCAGGGAAATGCACGATGTCATGAGTCATGACATCACAACATAGAGCATTAGCATGCATTTTGATGGAGGAGGAAAAGGCAAAAGCCATTTTCAGCAGCTCTTGGGGGCTCCCAATACATCGAACCCTTTACCCCGACTTACTTTTTTTCTCAGATCCATGAGAGGAAGACTTCTTTAAAGCTAAATTAAATTGCTTACTGGTAGCGATAAACTTGAAATTTGAAAATATATGGGCTGCTTGTTGGCTTGTTTGCCAGGAAATTGCTTGTAATAGCCCCTTGATGTTTGGCTGGTGTTTCCCCAGTGATACAATTGCGTACATTAGAATAAGTTCTCTTGATATCTGAAGGAGGACACACAGAGAGAGACTGTTCCCTAATGTGTTTGTGTGTTTATGTGAAGAAACAGTAGGTTAGCAGTTTTTGGAACAGTGAGACAGAAGCTCCAAGCAGGCATTTTTCTCCAGGTGTTTACACCATGGATGGAGAAGTGGGCAGAGCTCTATTTGCCAGTCTCTTGCCCAACATCTTGTGTCCTTTCCATGTCCGCATTTGGTTGGTGGAAGCAAAATGTGTGTGAGGGAGAAGAAGAAGAAGAAGAAGAAGAAGAGTTTGGATTTGATATCCCGCTTTATCACTACCCGAAGGAGTCTCCAAGCAGCTAACATTCTCCTTTCCCTTCCTCACCCACAACAAACACTCTGTGAGGTGAGTGGGGCTGAGAGACTTCAAAGAAGTGTGACTAGCCCAAGGTCACCCAAGAGCTGCGTGTGGAGGAGCGGAGACACGAACCCGGTTCCCCAGATTAGGAGTCTACCACTCTTAACCACTACACCACACTGGCTCTCTGTGGTGGAGAGTCTGACATGATGTAAAAGCCCGCTGAATTGCAGGTTGTAACAGATTTAAGCCATAGTGTAATTGGAGACGGAAGTGTCCCCATAGCCACACTTCCAAGTGAGTCCAAAGAGCAGCATTACAAAGCACAATGCCCAGTTAATTGGCATCTGTGGACAGCTGTGGAATAGTGAGCTGGGCAGATGGCAAAGGATGATGTAGTGGCAAACATGTTAGACTTGAGCTGGGGAAACCTGAGTTCATATCCCTGGTTTGCCATGTGCCATGACTGAAATTCTTTGTTTGAACAGTTTCCTGGCAGTAAGCTTTATTGAGTTGAGTGGTACTTGCTTCTGACTGCATGGGTTTAATTTGAAAAACCTTCGAGTTTAAATTAAAGATCCGGCCACTAAAATGCAGTGTTTCATTTTTAATTAGAAATGCAATAATCTTGCCAGTCTTCCATTTAAAATGCTAGTGTGCAGTAGGAACCCACATCCAGGAAAAGATGCTTCCAAACATCTCTCCCCCCCCCAGTTCTCTGACCTCCTCAGTGCTAAATTGTCATGGAAGCCTCAGTATTACCATATTTGTTTGTCAGAGCGAGCAGGATCCATCAATTACTCTGGTCTTCCAGCAGATGACTTCAGCACTGCTGCTTTCAAAAAACCCTGGATCCTTTTTAAAATAAATGTGCACAGGATTGCATGCTAAGCCATTCCACTTTGGAACTGTTATAAACTGCAGGTTCAAGATTGCTCCCCCCCCCTGCTCCCCCTGCATCTCTTTGGTCTGTTTAACATCCAGCTCAAAGACAAATTCTGGAGAAAAGCCTTGCTCAGTGCTCACTACTTGGGTGCATTTCAGGGTAAATCAGTTACTAACACAGTGGATATTCAGCTTTCAAAAAATGAGTCATAGATATGGTTTAAGGCTTGCGTAGAATGACGCTTTTGTTGAAATGAGGATTACAATGACTTTGGGAGTTATTCACATCCATTACCTCTAAGGCAGCCCCAGTCACCACACCCATCAATGAGTTGTCTTTTTCATTGTAATGTTATTAAATAACATTTAGATTAATAAGTGACAGAATTATATATTTCCTTTTAAATCCTTGTTACTGGGTAACTTTTCCATTTATTCTTTCTCAAATCCAGGGAGTAAAATTCCCCTTATAATTCTTTCAGTTGGTCATTTATTTATCCATGCCATTTAGACATGGATAAATGGAAGCGGTGTCCTTATTTCTCCTACTGTGTTAAACTTAAGCCAATATACATGAATGGGCCATACTATGATTTGGAAATTATGGGTTCTGAGTCCTACTCAGAGCAGACCTATTACAATTAATAAACATGACTGACATGTCCATTAATTTCAATGGGTCTACCCTGGGTAGCTCTTAGCTGACACTGGGAGGCGTGTTTCCATTTGGGGTGAGAAAAAGACGCCAAAACGAGCCTGATTACCATATTTTTCACTCCATAAGACGCACCTGACCAAAAGATGCACCTAATTTTTAGAGGAGGAATGGGGGAAAGCCCTGTTTTTTTGGGATCAGCTCAAAGTTGTGCAGCTTCTTGCAGCTTCTTTTGCAAATGGGAAAAGCCCCGTTTGGGGGGGATCAGCTCACAGTTGTGCAGCTTTTTTGCAAAGGGGGAAAGCTCCATTTTTTGAGGATCAGCTCAAAGTTGCTGAGCTTACCTTGCAAAGGAAAAAAAAACCCTGTTTTGTGGGGTTCAACTCACAGTTCTGCATTTTCTTTAGGAAAGGAAAGGGAGCTATTTCTACAGTTTCCAAACAGATAATCTAATCAGCCAGTCACATGTCGCTGCAGCCTCTCTCTGCAGAACATTCGACAATGGAGGCCTGGGCAAGGGGGCGGGGCCTGGAAGGGAGCTAGCACCCCTTATCTCCCTCCCCATCTCTTGCAATCAGCTGCTGAGCGGGTTCCTTTCAACTCCCTGTTTCCCTCTTGTTAGCCTTTAGTTCTTCCTTAAAAAAAAAAGCACAATCTGCTTTTTGCCCCTGGGCAATCTGGCTCCCGGGACCATGCATTCACTCCATAAGACACACAGACAAGCCCTCTTACTTTTTAGGAGGAAAAAAAGTGCGTCTTATGGAGCGAAAAATAGGGTATCTTATTATTTTGCCCACACACAGAGTTGATGCTGACAGTCCCAGATTTACAGAAGGTGTCCCGGTTTCTGATTTGATCCCAGAATGTCCTGCTTTTCCTGAGGATGTCCCTATTTTCATCGGATAAATGCAAGAGGGTATGTTGTTTGCCATTCATTTTTGCTCGTTGACTGGTGCAGCCCACTTTTTGGACTATGAGATCTGATACTTGTCACAAAGAATAAAACCCTTTTCAGGCATTCAGGATGTGTACCGTGTTTCTCCAAAAATAAGACACTGTCTTATATTTATTTTTCCTCAAAAAAAAACACGGTGGCTTATTTTCAGGGGATGTCTTCTTTTTTTATATTAAGTATGCCTATCACTATGGCTTATTTTCAGGGTATGGCTTATTTTCATAGAAACACGGCATATTTTGAAGGTGTGAAGGCTGCGTGTCAGAATGTGCTGGTAGGTTGAGCTCCCACTTGTACAGTGAAAGATGTAAAGATGACTCCAGGACTTTCCCACTTCTGAATGCCTAAACACGGCTTGCAAACCAAAGCAGTATGGAATGGTGCATCTAGACACATCAAAAGAGCACTTCAGAAAAATGCATTGTAACCTTTATAATGAGAAATCGAGTTTGCCAAAACCGAACTCCACAGCACTATCTGGTGTCACATATAAAACGCATATAAAACACTTTTTCTTTTGTTTCTAACTGAGTCCCAAATATTGTAAATCTCCGTGCCCACCAGTGAGGGTATCCCACAATGACTGCAAGATTAAAACTGCATTCCTATGCACACTTACCTGAGAGAAGGTGTCATTAAACTCTGCAGTGTTAATTTTTGAGTTGACAGGTACAGAACCACACTTTCAAGGTTGCAATCCTATGCCCAGTTACCTTGAAGTAAGTCCCATTGAACACTTACTTCTGAGTATAGATGCATAGGGTTGTGCTGAAAAAAATGATTGTCGGAATCCAGGAAATTAATCACATGACTGAAAATCATTTAGAAATGACTTGTCATGAGGTGTGTTGCTGTCATAAGAGGAAGGCCTTTCAAGATAATTGATGCATAATCTCACACACAATGGGAAGTCTCATATGAAAACCACTTTTCTATCTTTCTGGAAAACATGATTAACACCTGTGACACCACTCTGCCCTGACCTGAAAAACAATGAGGATGAGTAAAAGATTTTGAAAATTATCAACCTGAATCTCCAGAATCCAAAGAGTGGTGCTGGTGCGGATCAGATCTTTTTCACAGATAAGTGTCTTCTGAGGCACCTTGGCTCTGGCTCAGTTAAAAACATTTTGGGTCTAAAAAGAGACACCTGCATTTAGCATCTCTGATCTAATTGCCATAACGATAATGTACCTGGTTACCCTCGTGACTAGCCTAACAGGCCAAGGGTCTATCTATCCTGTGTGGCAGGACTTTGTGGCAGTGACATTGCCTTTTGACATGCAACTGGTTTTGAAGTGTATTTGAAACTGGAGAACTTCCTGCTTCCCTTCTTGATTAAGATTCTATTCTATTTTATTTTTTGGTGGTGAGGTTCTTTTCTTTTCCCTGAGCATATTGTTTTGCTGCTGGCAAGTCACCAACCATTTCTTTGTTGTGCTAATTGCTGCTGGTGAATAAGCTAGAATGGTTGCTAAAGCTTTCTGTATTATTACCCATGGAAAATGCATTCTTCCTTTGGATTCTTCCTTTGCAGTGAGAGAGGTGGGGTGGGGTTGGAGAGACTATGCTATTTAGTGTGAGGGGCTCCATAACTTTCTGGAGAAAGCCAGTTATTATAATATCAGTTTCAACACACGAGGACACTTTTTCGGGGGGGGGGCTCTCTCTATGTTCTCTTACATGTGCACCCCTCCTTTCAGAAGTCTATAGCAACAAGAAAACAGTAGTGTGCTCTGTTGTTTTGTGAGATAAACCCAACTTACCAAAAGCAATGTGCAATTGTCCCAAAGGTAGTGATGTAAGAAAACTAGGAGGTCACAGTTATAGTTGCTGGGAGTTAAAGCTGTGGAGATGTAAACAAGGCAAAACAACCCAACTTCTCCAATCAAGCAAAACAAAAGTGAACATTCCTTTTTGCCCTTTGCTTGGTCCCAGCTCCTGCCAAACTAGCAGTTCGAAAGCACGTCAAAGTGCAAGTAGATAAATAAGTACTGCTCCGGCGGGAAGGTAAACAGTGTTTCCGTGTGCTGCTCTGGTTTGCCAGAAGCGGCTTTGCCATGCTGGCCAAATGACCTGGAAGTTGTATGCCGGCTCCCTCAGCCAATAAAGCGAGATGAGCGCCGCAACCCCAGAGTCGGTCACGACTGGACCTAATGGTCAGGGGTCCCTTTACCTTTTAATCTGATTCTGGGACCTCTTGTATGTGAAACCAAAGCTGTTCTACAAGAGATTGATTAGGCTGCTTCTGCAGCCAATGTGCTTCAGACTGGAAGTGATTGTAAATGCAAGGGGTGTGTAGCTGCTCTGTGCTGGGGCAAAAAAATATAAGGCAAATCAGGTTGGTTTTTATCCCTTCAGAGTCAAACCATGATGTCAGCAAAGCATCCTGCAAAAGTTCAAGAGCTCCACAAAGCCTTGTGCTGCTCTGTCACTGTTTTTTCCGAACTCCCCAGTTTTCTGTTCACTATTATCTCAGGTTGTTTTTTCCCCTATGCGGCTATTCGCTTAGAAATGAAGATCCCCTCAGTGGAGTTAGTTTTATGGAGGCGAGTTTTGATTTATTGGATATCCCTATGGCATAAACTCCCGAACCACTATCTCATTCAATGCATGTGGCGGGATGACTTCGCAAATTTGTGGTCAGGAAAAATCCATGCCAAATTGCTGTCCTATGAGATCTCGCCCACTGAATTGCTCAAACTGGATCTAAATGCGGCAAAAAGGTGTATAAATCAAAGGCTGGATGATGCGGAGCTATACCAAAATTTCTTAGCTGGTGGTGGAGTATGCTCGCCATTAAATTTCGGCATAACCCCTATCTACCGTGCTCTGTCCTATTTAACATCCCTTACGGCCGCGTCTCACCGATATGCCTTCATTAAAGGTTTAATGTTTTTCCAACAAACGTGCTGAGACATAGATTTACTAAGGGCCAAGTCTCTTCAATGTGTGCTTGTGAAATTAAAACATCTGAATCTCTACATCATGTTATGTTTATCTGCCTTATGTACAGTTCGGCTCGTGCTAGTATACTAAATTCCATAATCCAGCCTATGGCTGACAGACCAGTTGACCTACAGCTTGCCTGGGTTCTTCAAGATGTGGATCCTTATATTACTCTACAGGTTGCTAAATTCCTAACAGCTGTCCTCTCGTACAAGAGACGGAATGGAATGTTAGCAGATAATTTATAGTTATAAGAATTTTCTATAATGACATCAGATATTGATTTTAGCGTAGTGCCTAAATTTTTAATCATATTCTTAAACTTTTCTTTTTAATTGTTAATATTTGTCCTTGTGAGCTGTGAATTGTGTTATATTATTGTGGCTTGAACGAGTCCGCTGTTTTATTTGATTTATTTTGTTGTGTTTTATGATGGGCGTAAAGCCGAATAAACATCCTTCTCTCCCCTATGTCTCTGTGTTACTCTGTTCTAAGCCCCTGGGCTTTGTATGAAGTGAGGCTGTCTAAATGCTGCTTGCGGGGCACTGAAAAGCTTGGGATGATTTTGTTCAACCAGAGCAGTGAAGTTAAAAAAAAAGTTAAAAGCCTTACTCAACCTTTTTTAAAAAAAATTGTTTGCTGTTCTGCTTGAAAAAATAAATGTCCCGGTACTCTGCTGGCTGTATTACCGTGTTTCTCATATTATAAGACACGTCTTATATTTATTTTTTCCTCAAAAAACACACTATGGCTTATTTTCAAGGGATGTATTATTTTTTTCCTCCTGCCGCGGCCGGCATTGCTGCTGCGCCTATCACTATGTCTTATTTTCGGGGTATGGCTTATATTCCTTGAATGCTTAAAATCCTGCTATGGCTTATTTTATGGGTATGTCTTAAAATATGAGAAACAGGGTAATCACAGCTTCATTTTGTAATGCCTATTGGTTTATGTCCCCTCCTGGCACAGCAAGGACTGAAATCTGGGCTGGAGCTGCAAATGTTTTTCAAAGATGTTCCAGAAAAAATACACACAACACTTGGCCACTTCCAAATTATTTTAAGGGAAGAAAGAGCAAGAGATAAACCCCTACCCCCTCACCCTGAAAATATGAAACTAATAGGAACAGGAAAGTGTTAGCTGGCCTAATAAAGATATTGTCAATATGCAATGCAGAGGAAAGTGTTGTTGTTGTTTTTTACTTACCCCACAAAAGCTCCTGGACCTGCAATGTGGCAGATTTAATCTACTCCGGATGAAGCCATATGCCTGCAAATTTTATCTGCTTCTGCCAACAGGGGGGAAAATATAGCTGTTTTTAAGCTTAAAACTCCCTATAATGTGAATGGAAACACAGAGCTTCATTTAATACAGAATGGCTTGGAACTTCAATTAGAGATCAAAGAGCAAATCAGAAACAGGTTGCCCCCCCCCAATCATCTTGAGAAGATGGTGCAAGTAAAGATATAGCTCAGCTGAAAGTTGTTTTGTTTTGTTTTTGTAATCACTGGCACTTTTAAAGCATGCTGCCTTTTCAACTGCTGCAATTGGTGCTCACTTCCTGGTAGATCAAGAGGTGAGGAACTGGATCTGAGTGGTGGACCAGATCCGTATCTCCCCTATCCCTACATGGGCCCAACTGTGGGGGGCATGACCACTTGCCAAGCAACTGATGTCCCAGTAACATCAGGTGATGTGGTGCTCTGAAGTGCTCACTATCACCTAATCAGCAAGGCTTCAAAGCGCAGTGCCGGGCTCTTTGCAAGCCTTGTGCTCTGCTTTCAAGTCCCAACCAGCAGCTGATCACAGGTTCTTCGGAAGCTTGTGAAGTCCCCCTGACCAAATTACTGGTACTTCAAATGCTCCTTTTGGCCTGACTGAGCTTCATTTTTACTCGCCCATACCTGATGTCATATGGTGATTGGTAATTGGAAAACCTGGGGGGCTTTGTATTATATTGTGCCCCTGGCGAATCTGAAAAAAAAGACAGACAAATAACAGCCACTAAAAGAAATCATTTCTCTCACTCTCTCTGAGTGTGTGTGTGTGTGTGTGTGTGTGTGTAGCTAAAGTACCATAACTGCCGCAGTAGCTTCTAATTGTTTTTGCACATGTTTATTCAAAGCAATGCCTTTTAAAAAAGCACCAAAATCTCTTTATAGCTAAAACTGACGTCAAAGACATCTCATAACAGAAAATATGGAAGGAAATTTCCCCACTAATAAGAAATCCTATGTCTGTGCAGCTTCATAATGCATATTTGTTTAGTTGAGTGATTATCCAAAGCAACTAGGCTAACAACTTGTCAGATGTCATTAGAGTTGTGTTTTTTGTGTTGTTGTTTTTACTACACTGTTTTCTTTGGTAGCCATGCAAAGGCACCTAAAATCACATGTGATCTAAAAAGAGAGACCATTGTGTCTGGAACTCGGGATGTGCTGTTTTTCTACCATGGTGCCAGCAAATTTTGTTTATTCTGAAGTCAATCGTATTTCATCAGTATTCACAATAAATAAAAATGATGTCAGGATGTTAACACTAGTCTCATCATTCTGTGGGACCAATGAAACTGGTTCCATTCTGTGTAATTAGTCAGGAGACTCAGTAAAGAATAATTAACAAAACTGGCATTCTTAGATGCTGAATGTCCATGTGAAATCTACAGAAAACATTTTCTCCTATAAAATGTGTAGATACTCTTGCAGATTGCAAATACTAGAAAAGTGAACAGTCCCATCTAGATTTGAAGGCTTGTCACAACTTACGTTGCTGCAGAGTAAAGAGCAGCCACAGTCTTTTAGTGTGATATGGTGGGATTTAATTTTGCATACCCAGGGCCGGATTTAGGTTTGATGAGGCCCTAAGCCTCAATAATGGGACCCTTTATATGTCCAGCTGTCCTTTGTCAACAACAAATTGTCGCTGTTTTTTTGTGTTGAATATATGCTATATGGTAATTTATGGACCTAACAGGTATCTAAAGCCATTTGCACATAACAAAATATGTAGTTATGAAAGTAATTTTGAACTGAAATACAATGAAGAAGAAGTATATTAATACAGTGGACCCTCTGAATATGAACTTAATTCATTCCAGGGGTCCGTACATACCCCCCAAAGTCTGCATCTAGAGGTGCCGCCTCTGTGTATGCGCGCGGTGTGATAGAGCGCTTCTGCACATGTGCACGTGGCGAAACCCAGAAGTATACACTTCCGGGTTTGCCATGTTCACAACCCAAAAGTTACGTTACCCGAAGGTAACGTAACCCGAGGGTCCATTGTAGTGACCCTCAATAAGAACATACAATTAAGAAGTATATTAATAATGATAGTGATATTTTAGGGAGCAGGCTAGCAGGCGGGGCCCATGACTTACATCATAGGAGCCTACACAACACAAAACACTGTTGCTGTATGTAGGTCTCATTTTATTTGTTTTTTATCTTATATTTTGGAAATGTATATCCAGGTTTTTTTCCTTTAATTTTTTTGAGGGCCCCCAAGAGAGTGGGGCCCTAAGCTATAGCTTGTTTAGCTTAAACAGTGGTACCTCAACTTACGAATTTAATCCGTTCCGAACGGACCTTCGTAAGTCGAAAAATTCATAAGTTGAAGCCAATGGGGAATTTTTTATTTAAAAAATCATAAGTCGAAAAATTCCTATCTAAACCGCATCCAAAATGGCGGACGGAACTCTGTTCGTAACTCAAAACATTTGTAAGTCGAGTCATTCATAAGTCGAGGTACCACTGTACGTAAATCCGGCACAGTGCACACCTCTGAATCACACAGATAAGAACATGTGTCGGAAACTGCCAGGGCAATTTGGCTTCAATCTTCTCCTGGTCTTCTATCAAGATCCTGCTCATATTCTTGTATTTGTACTTAATTTTGCCTCTCCTTGATGTAAGAGTTCCTTGTACACAGTGCTAATGCTCGGGCTCCCATGTTTTGTTACAGGAGGAGGGTGATGTTGACCTTATCATAGAATTGTGGAGCTGGAAGGGACCTTGAGGATCATCAAGCCCAACCCCCGGCAATGCAGGAATACGCAGCTGTCCCACGTGAGGATCAAACCTGCAACCTTGGCATCATCAGCAACACGCGTTAACCATATATTCTCTGTTCTCATTGCAATTGAAAGTCCAATTTTATTTTATTTTTTGAAAAACACCAACAAATATGGCGATCTGCCTTTAGAATAGGGTAATGAGAAACTGAATTTCTGGTGAATGTGAATTTAGGCCATCAAAACTAGCACATTGTACCTATCTACCTATCATCTATCTATCATCTATCTATCTATCATCTATCTATCATCTATCTATCTATCTATCATCTATCTATCTATCTATCATCTATCTATATCTACTTCTGTGTCTACAATTCCATCCCTTTGACTGACACTAAGCAGAAAATTTGCTTTTCCCCATAAATTTCATGAGATGGAACAGGAGCCCCCCAGTTCCACTTTCTGAAATAAACACACCAGGCAGGATCAAAACTATCAGAGCACAGTATCTCCAATGTCTAGCCTAGAAGTATGAAACCTGCTCTTCATGTTAAGATATGGCTTCTATTGGTTCTGAAAGCAGGGAAGGATAGCCTCCCCAGTGGCGGAGCTTCATGCTCCGGCACCGGGGGCAGAGAGCAGGCGGGGGCGTGGCTGGCACGCGTTCTGGGGGCATGGTGCGCCAGCCTTAGGGGCGGGGACCATGTTCTGGGGGCGGGGACCACTGCCTGCGAGGGCAGGGTGCCCAGCACGGATGGGGGGCAGCCGCCATGGCGCCCTCGGGATTGCGCTGCCCGGGGCAGAGCGCCCCCATCACCCCTCCCTTCCTATGCCCCTGAGCCTCCCTCATGACTGTGTTGGTGGCCCTTTTCCAATTCTATGATATTCTATGAAACTCCATCAACACCCTGCAATGGAAATGTCCAAGCTATGTGCCTGGTTCATAAAGCAAAAATGGGTATGGAAGCCATGCTGATATTTTCCCTGGTGGATCAGACAATTGCATTTCATGCTTTACAGGGCAAAAGCTCAGCTTTTGTTCAAGAGGGAGTTGCCCAACACCATATTTCATGTGGTTACAGTATGCACACATGAATACATGAAAAAGTTGGGACTTGAGCCCAGGACTGCCAGTTGTCTGCTCATTGGACTAAACTAACTAAAAAAGATCTTACGGGATAAATTGCTTCCTCCCACGTTTGTCCTCCCAGGTTTTGTACTTCCTACTTCCTATTTTGAATGGAGTCTAGCTTCTTTCTGGGCTGAAAAACATTTTGTTCCGTTTTCAGTAACTTCTATTGAATGTTGGTTTCCATTGTTCACTTTGGTATACAAAAATTGCCACTTAGCCTTGGGATAAATGTTATATAAAAGCTTTTTTAGTGTATTCTCTTTTCGTATTTAATTTTTGATCCTATTGCACTTTGCTGTGGAACTGTTGGCAATCTTACTTGCAAAGACAATTACAAGCTGAATGCCTTTTCTTACTTGTGTTGAATAGCAATGGATATTGACCTAGTTCTTGTTCTGAAGCACTGTGAGGGGTGGGGAGACAAGGCACTCTCTCACAGGAACACATCTGGCCTGCATTTCAACTGCTGTGTTCAGGACCATCATCATAAGCTAATTGCTAAACTGCACTTCAGGCTTAGTTGGATGACCTGAATTAATTCACTCTCACCACAGTCCAGCAAAGGCTGGATCTCCACATGGCAGAACAAGTCCCAACATGGCAGAGTGGGACCACTGTAGACCAGGAGAGGGAATCTCATTTTTTGAAAGATCTTATGTATGTATGATGGTGTGTTCTAGTCTTCTATGTGATGTTCCAATTTTCTATTTTCAGGGATTTTTTTGTTTTTAACACAATGCAGAATTCTTCCTTTTTGAGATGCTTTTATTGTTTTTCAGATAACCTTGCCAAAAAGAGTAAAAAAGTATGGTTGCTTATCACCAGCTGGAATCATAGAAGGGTTGGAAGGGACCCCCAAAGTCCATCTAGTTCAACCCCCTACAAATACAGGAATCTCAACTGAAGCATCCATGACAGATGGCCATCCAACGTCTGCTTAAAAACCTCCAAGGAAGGAGAGTGCCCAACCTCTCAAGAGAGTCCATTCCACTGTCAAACAGCTCTTACTGCCAGAAAGTTTTTCCTGATTCTTAGTTGAAATCACCTTTCTTGTAACTTGAAGTCACTGGTTTGTGTCCTTTCCTCAACAGCAGGACACATATTTGAAGATGGCTATCATATCTCCTCTCAGTCTCCTCTTTTCCAGGCTAAATATACCCAGTTCCTTTACCGACTCCTCATAAGGCATGGTTTCCAGATCATTGACCATCTTGGTCACCCTCCTCTGCACACGTTCCAGCTTTTCAACATCCTTCAATTGTGGCGCACAGAACTAGACACAGTATTCTAGGTGTGGTCTGATCAAGGCAGAATAGAGTGGGACTATTACATCCCTTGATCTGGATGCTATACTTCTGTTGATGCAGCCTAGAATAGTGTTAGCTTTTTGCTTTTTTCTATTTGCTGCTGCTGCTGCATCACACTGATGGAGGGGAGTGGCAGTTGTGGTCTGGCATGGCTACAGTGGTGTGGGGTGGTCTTCCAGCCAGGGTGTGGCTGGGATGGGGTGGGGACACTTCCATCCTGCCAGAGTTATCTTTCAACCACTGTCAGGCCTGGAGTCAGGTATAGGTCAGCAACAAAACAATAAATCACCCCAGGCCAGTGAATCCGTCAAGTGGTGGTGAGGGTTCTTGCCAAGCAGTTGACCCAGTCCAATTGGGTCCTGTGCTTGAGGGCATCTGTGCTCCAGTGTCGCTGGTTAACACTCCTTTTCAGCCAGTTTTGTTTCAGGGTTTGATAGCAGCATAGTAGATGCTGTCTCAATTGCAGGAAGATCGCTCTTGAGCTCTGACACCTGGGGGGCCAGAGCCCTTTCCTGTGGGCACTCAAAAGCACACTTTGATGCTGGGGGTACAGGGGTACCTCTGGTTACGAACTTAATTTGTTCCGGAGGTCCGTTCTTAACCTGAAACCGTTCTTAACCTGAGGTACCACTTTAGCTAACAGGGCCTCCTGCTGCCGCTGCGCTGTCAACGCACGATTTCTGTTCTCATCCTGGGGCAAAGTTCTTAACCCAACTACTTCCGGGTTAGCGTTTTGAAGCCTTTAGGTCTCGGGCTGGGGTGAGCCCATACTCCCTTCATGCATGGGAGGAGAATTCTCTGCAGTACCTCATGTCTCTTAAGGAAAGGGGGTGAGCTGCCAATACCATGTCCTGGCCTGCAGCTCAGCAATCACCTTCTTTAGTAAATTCCTCTGCTTCCCCAACTCCTGCGATTACTTTGACGTGCGCAGGCTACTGGAGAGCTGGTCTACGCATCCCCATCTAGCCCCAGATGCCAGGATGCCAATTACGTATGATCTCCTCAAAGGCATAAAGAAAGTTCTGGGCACCATCTTCAGGTTAAAATATGAGACCAAGCTTTTTAGGGTAGTCTCATTTTCAGGTGTGTCACACATGAAAGTGTGGGTCTGTGGCCACAGTATCATGCACTGGGGTAGTTCAATACCATGTCTTCTGACATCTGTAATCAAAAAGGTTTTGACCTATTAAAATCCCAAGTGGGTGTCCTGTGTTTATTGCAATTTCAGCATGCCTTGCTCCCACTGCCCATGGCTTGATTGTGCCTGGACCTACAATGTGTTTATCCCTGTGTTAGTCTGTAGCTTATGGCATCTGTTTTCCACTTTTAACTTTGTTGCAGTAATTCTGCTTCAATCTACCTCAAACATTACAATTTCCCCTGAAGTTAACTGTTGACACAGAATGTACCTTCCTTCTGGCTTTGGAATCCAAGATGTGTCCCAGAGACTTCTTTCAGAAAACGGCATCATATAATCTCCCCCAAAGTTATAATATATTCAATCAGTTGCCAAGGAAAAGGAGTCACGTCAACAGTGTGAAGGACACCATCATAATTACTTCAAAGTACACTGGGCAGCCTTGCCATGGAACAGTTTTGACGTCGGCAATTCTAAAACAAACTCTTCAGGAGCAGTCATCAAGGACCACAGACTAATTAATGGCGGTTTGGCAAAAGTCTTTATCTTGTGGATTTACGTCTTTGAATCTTTTTTTCTTTTTCTTTTGCAAACCATACTGATGGTGTTTTGAGAACATTTGGAAAACAATTCAGGATTCTGACATGCTTCTTAAAATAGCTGTGTGCTGAGCTTGTTTTCACCTCAATCTCGGCAAGATAGACTTCACAACAACTAAACGGGTTGGAACCCATTTAGATAGAAGAAGACTGTTGTTGGCATTCTAGAGAGGGAGCCTGTTGAGATTTTGTCATCACAGGACACACTCATTTTAGAAGGGAAGCTCCCCTTATGGGCAAAGGGAAGTGCCCCTTATGGAGCACAGCACAGCCAAAATTCTGAACCCCTCACTCCAAAGCCTGCTCCAGTCTTTCTCCTGTCACTACTCTTACACACAGTTATAACCACCTGCCTCTCCTCTACCATGCAAAAAAATTGCTTCGTAGTATAGACAAACAACATCTTATGGATTCAATTTGGCTAATTAGCACAGATTCAGAAGCCTGAGATTCAGCTCTCTTCACTGCATGAGAACTTGAGCAATTCATTGAATATCATGAATGTGAATCAATTTTTACTGAAACAACATACTAGTGTTACAGTGTTAAACACATATAAGCTAAGCAAGATGAATAATTTGGGCGCCACAATGGATAACAGTATGTGGACTGTGATGGGATACTTTATATAAATGGTTGTTGTGCTGTCCCCTTGTTATAAAAGTTTCTGCTTCCACAAAGGAACTTCTCTCCTTCCTACACTGTGTATCCTCTAAATCTGTTCCAGAGGTTCCCCTAACCCCCGAGAGCAGATTTCTAAAGTTCCACTGTGGAAGCAGAAATCCTTGCACTAATGGAACAAGCACATTGGATATTGCACGGTTTGGGTATCTCAGCTATCATTTACAATGCCCCCAGCTTTGTTCCAGGGCAGTGTGAGTGTGTGTGTTGGGGGGTGGGGGGTGTGAGTGTGTGTGTTGGGGGTGGGGAGGCATGGCATGGCATGGCATGTAGGAATGATTTTAGGATCGTGTTGGCAAACCACACAAAAGCATAATTAATAGTATTGCACTGGCAGGCCATGCAATACATTAATATAAAAGTACAGGTTTCTGGAAAGAGGTTGAAGGGACATAGCAGGGCAGGAGGTCATGACAGATCCAGGGATAGCTGAGTGGGACTTGTCAGAACTGGAAGAAATGGGTTTGAGCAAGGGAAGCAGGACAGAACCAGAGGGGTCATGCCCAAGTCAGAGAGAGAACAATGGAAAGGTGGTAACGTTCTGGAAAAACACAAAAAGTCACAAGATGGAGAGGAGGGGGATGTTTAAGGAGTAGGCATGTGACAGGGAGAGGTCTGAGGAGTATGTGAGGACCAGGCACTTCCTCTATGGCGGAGTTTTAGGGTGTTGGCAGGATGTGACATACCCAGGAACACCACCTCTCTTGGAGTTGTCCAGCTGTCATTGGATGAAGGTTGTGCTGCCTGTTAATCATTAACTTTGTGACAAATTCTTAATAAAAGGGAGCTCCCGCCTCATTTGGAAGTCGCCTCCCGCAATTTCATCTTGTCATCATGGTTGCGTCATTATTGCTATTGTAGCACCCGCTGCTACAATGGCAGCCATCATCAACAACAAGATGATGGAGAATATTCAAAGAAAATTGTGTAAAGTGGCCTTTTCTAGGGGGCTGGGTAAAAAAAGAGGAAATTTTCCAGCAGCAATCTAGCTTTGGAATCACCATAAATACTGCACTTCATGTTATAACATAACATTACAAGTGGACTGGTTGTTTTTTCAAACTGCAATGACAGATAAAAAAGCAATAGCTTTAAGCAGAGTTGTCATATTCTCCAAAGTTTGAATTTCTGAAAAAGTTTCTATTACACATATTTTAGAAAATATTTTCTCAGAACATCAAAACTGCATCAAGATTCAACACTGCTGAAGTGATTATTGAAAATCATTGTCAAGTGTTTGCGTTGTTTTGGTGCAATTTGGCAATTAGCCAACCTTCTGTTCTCTAGTTCTTTGTTCAGACATGGACATCATCCCAACACACACTATGACCCTGTTGGCAAAACCATGTGACTTGCCACAGCCAATGCTACTAAACAGCAATGAAGGCAAATAAGACATATCACAAAGAGATACAGCTACTGTACTGCCTATCTTTCTCTTCATTGTGGATACAGTGGTTCTCTGACAGGGATTCCCTGTATTAAGGATAATTAGAGCCAGATATGTTACACGCTAAAAAAAAATTAAAACAAGTATGCAGCCATAATCACAGGGGGACAAGTGCTTTCCCCGAGCAGTTACTGAGTCACTATGCCATGACTAGTGGAAGGCCTACGTAATGGCGGTTGATGCTATTGTGGTTGTTGCATGAAGCTATATTTTCATGTAGTTGCTGTGTTTTGTTGTTGTTAATGGTGCAAAGATAGGGAATAGCAACTTCTAGGGCATGTAGAGATGCAGTGACAGCCATCTTAGAACAACTGCCCAGCATTCCACATTTGAGAACCTGAATGGTATGAACGATGTTTTCAGACACTTTCACCAACTGCTCAATATAATCATTTTATGGCATTGCTTCCACAGTTGTGCTGAGTTGACTTCAAGCATTGTTTGGGATGTAACAATTTCAGAAGAAATGCCCTCGGCTGTAACTCGATCTGAAAAAGCAGGATTGTGGAGAGCGCTTCTAAGTCAAAACAGTCAGGCGGGTTAATTCCAGTGTTTCAAAGCACTTCACTCTACTGCTTGATTGAATTGGAAGTGAACAGCAACAACAAGACTATTTAAACTGCAAGATATTTGTTCATGGTTTTTACTACCGTATTTTTCACTCCATTGGACGTACCTGACCATAGGACACACCTAGTTTTTAGAGTAGGAAAACAAGAATTTTTTTTTTGCTTTGTTGAATTGTCCTAGGCATAGCAGCCAGCTCCTAGAGGCCTAGGTGCCTTTGCCCCCCCCCCAATAAAATATTTGAGGAAGCTTCTTTTGCAAAGGGGGAAAGCTCCATTTTTTTGAGGATCGGCTCAAAGTTGTGCAGCTTTTTTTTGCAAATGGTAAAAGCCCCATGGGGGTCAGCTCACAATTGTGCAAAGGGGGGATGCTCCATTTTTGAGGATCAGCTCAAAGTTGTTGAGCTTACCTTGCAAAGGGAAAAAATCCTGTTCTGCAGCTTCTCTAGGAAAGGAAAGGGACCCATTTCTACAGTTTCCAGACAGATAAGCTAATCAGCCAGTCACATGTCGCTGGGGAGACAAGCAGCCTCTCTCTGCAATAACAATTTAGGCCTGGGCAAGGGGTCTGGGTGGGGCCAGGAAGGGAGCTAACTCCCTTATCTCCTTCCCCGATCTCTTGCAATCAGCTGCTGAGTGGGTCCTTTCAATACTCTCTTTCCCTCTTGTTAGCCTTTAACTCTTTCTTTAAAAAAAAAAAAAGCACGATCTGCTTTTAGCCCCAGGGCAATTCAGCTCCAGGGACCACGCATTCGCTCCATAAGACTCACAGACATTTCCCCTTACTTTTTAGGAGGGAAAAGGAGCATCTTATGGAGCGAAAAATACGGTACTTTAGCCTCAGAATCACAGGCCTGTTCTGTATAGTAAGGGAAGTAATTTAATCGAATAAGTTGCAAGTCCACCGCAAACTGACCTCAGTCATGAAGCTGCTAAGCAGGGTCAGCCTAGCTATGAAACAAGGTGAGGCGACCGCCTTGGGTGGCAGGATCCACAGGACAGCAGATCTAGCCTCCAAGAAATGCATTGCCAAGCTCCTTGGAGGCTGGATCTGCTGCCTCTGCAGCAGCCTCTTGGCATATAGGAAGCAATGCAGATCCTTATTCTCCCCTTGTTTCTGATGTAGATTGCCACTCACCCCAAATTTTGGCCTCACACAGGGCACCGCTGAAATCTGAAAGAGCCAAGTCGACCCCTGTTATGCCTCAGCTGGAGGTGGCTGAGCTGAGCTGGCTCTGGGAGGGGCTTCTCCCCTGCCCGACCACAAGGGCACCACCTCCCATGGTTTGAGCCCTAGGTGTCATGCAGGCCAAGGAGGAGGGTGAAGCACTTGCCAAGCGTGTAGAGGGGCATTTAAAGTCAGCCAGTCAGAGGCTGAGGAGGATTCCCTGCTTCTCTTCAGGTGCCCAGAAATAACCAGAGACAGGGTGGAAAACACCAGTGCTCAAACTCTCCCTCCTCTATATCTAAGACCACGGGGAAAAGGCAAAGGAGGATGCAGGCCCCAATCCACACACACCCCTCTGGGGAGTCAGAGAGAGAGAGAGAGAGAGAGAGAGAGAGAGAGAGAGAGAGAGAGAGAGAGAGATATGGCATTGGGTTGACCTGTCACAGAGGGCTCTAAGGGTTCATCCACACTTCCTCCCCCCAGGGAAAACCGCTCTTTAGCGCTCAGTTGGAGCTAATGGCAATCCAGGATTTTTCTGGATTGACATTTGCTCCAACTGAGCACTAAAGAGCGGGTTGTCCCTGGAAAAGGAGTGGGGCAAAGGGAAAACCACTTGGGCCTGTGCCTAGAAAGTATAGGCGAGAGGAAAACTGCTCGGACCCAATGCTTTCTAGGCACAGGAAAGAACTTTTAAACAAGATGCTTTTCTTTTCTTTTCTTTTTATACTTTATTGAGTCATTGTGAAATTCTACAATTATACAGTTATTCCATCACAGTTACAAAATAAAATCATTATACTTTGCAGATTTAACAAGTTCTTGTCTCTTATTTCCTTCTTCATTTGTTGTTGACCCTAAATCCATTGGAAAAAAGGTCGTTTTGACCTCTTCATACTCTACAAAAAAACCCACATAAATCTGTACCATATATGATACAGTGGTACCTCGGTTTATGAACACAATTTGTTCTGGAAGTCTGTTCATAAACTGAAGCATTCATAAACTGAAGCATTCATAAACTGAAGCGAACTTTCCCATTGAAAGTAATGGAAAGTGGATTAATCTGTTCCAGACGGTCCGCGGAGTACTTAAACTGAAGCATTCATAAACTGAAGTGAACTTTCCTATTGAAAGTAATGGAAAGTGGATTAATCCATTCCAGACGGGTCCGCGGAGTACTCAACCTGAAGCGTACGTAACCCGAAGCATGGGTGTAATTGCTTCCGGAAGTCTGTTCATAAACTGAAGCGTTCATAAACTGAAGCAAGCTTTCCCATTGAAAGTAATGGAAAGTGAATTAATCCGTTCCAGATGGGTCCGCAGCGTTCGTAAACCGAAAATTCATAAACCGAGGTGTTCATAAACCGAGGTTCCACTGTATATGACTAATCGCATCAATACCGTTGACTTCCCATCACCCTCCGCCGTGTGTCTCCTTAAAATTTCCTATGTACTAACCTTACTCACCAAATTCCTATTATTTCTTTTGTACATATTAAAGCCAATCATGCCCAATTATCTAATTCTTTGTTGTAAACCAATCATTCCAAGTCTGTCATGAAGATTCCGTCGTTTTGTCATTTTCTTGCAAGTATTTCCTGAATTTTCCCCACTTTTCCACAAAAGACTGTTTCGATTTTCCCCTTCGATTATCTGTTAGTTGAGCCATTTCCAGAAATTCTAACAGCTTAATTTGCCATTCTCCAACTGTGGGGGTTTTATCCCCTTTCCAGTTGGCGGCTATTAGCAAGCGGGCTGCTGCCGTAGCATATAGGAAGATCTCTCTATAATTTACTGGAAGATCTTTTCCCAAAATTCCGAGGAGAAATGCCTCTGGTTTTTGTTTTGTTTTTACAAAAGTGATTTTAAACATCTTTTTCATTTCCTCGTAAATTTTGTTCCAAAAATCTTTTATCTTACGGCAGCCCCACCACATATGTATCATGTCTCCTCTTGCGTCCCCACACCTCCAACATACACCTGCTATACTTTGATACATTTTAGATAATTTGGAAGGCGTGAGGTACCACCGGTACATCATTTTGAGCGTATTTTCTTTGATTGTATATGACGCCGTAAACTTCATGTTACATTTCCAAGATGCTTTTCTGCATGGTTTTAAAATGTTGTTTTCATTTGAAGAACTAGAGATACTGAGAACTCACCCCCCCCCAGTTGACTTTGGAAATGGATCTGGCAAAACAGAGCTATTTCATGAAATAGCCCGATACCGTGGTTGAGCCAAACCTTGTCGTGACTCAAGTCATGGGGAGTAAGATCGGGTCCAATTCCTTAGTCCAACTTCCCTGCAAGTCTTCATCCATGTTACCCAGAATTACAGGCACTTGAGTAGCTGCCACAGCAGTGCTTCAAGACATGAGAGAAGAAAGAGGGAGAGAGAGAGAGAGAGAGAGAGAGAGAGAGAGAGAGAGAGAGAGAGAGAGAGAGAGAGAGAGAGAGAGAGACCTCTGTCCTTTCTGCTGGCTGTCACCAGGCAATAGCAACCAAGTAAGTTAGGCTAAAGAAGGGAAGTGGTTTGGGGGCTCATGAGTGGGTGTGAGTTGATTTCCTCTCCGAGTCTTATTAAAATAACCTTGAAGACGAGTATTAGGAGGCACTCGAGTTACTGACTTCAACTGGAAATGTCAAATTGCAGCAGCATCTCTCAGTCAAGCTCACCACCCAAAGGGCTGAGGGACATTCTCACATTTGGTCCTTCAGACCTGTAGAGCCGCACATCAGAAAATTGCTTGGATGCTGCAAAGAGAAAAGGAGTCTGAGAAGTACTCTTCTGAAACTTTCCCTCTTGTGCCATTGTTTCATCTTTTTATATCCTTCAGGTTCAGTAGCTCCCATTCTATTGTCAATAGACCTTCATTTTTAGAACCTTTTTCCTTTCCACAAGAGACTGGTAATCATGGTTTTGTGTGCCGTATCACATCATCACCAGAACTTCACCTCATTGTGTCTGTCTCAACATACACAACGTTCATCTGAATAGCCCCACTTACATAATGAGATGCAATTATCCTTTCAACTGCTCGTTTTAAATGGTAATTGTATTTGAAAATTACTGTGCAATTTAAAAGAATCATGAAACATAATTGCTGTTTTTCAACATATATATGTTATAGTGTGAGATCATTTTTCTAAAACTGCATACACACTTCTTTTGTTCTTTAAGGGGAGGAGAGGAATACACCTTGCCTAGCTAGCATAATCTGAAAAGAGATATATCGCTTGTGTTTGTCATTTGATAATTTATTGCCTGTTATTCAGCAGGAAACATCAGAGGCAATGATATAAACAGCATTTCCACTGAATCATCTTTGCACAGCTTTTGCAGCAGCTATATTTTCTCTCTGCGATATCTATTTCAGGAATCTTAAGTCAAATTCTGCCACTTACGTAAAAAAATTAATTACTTGTACCCATTGTCACTGCATAGGGTTACAACCTTAAAATACCAAACCACAGTGTTTGGGTGCCAAGCACACATTGAGAGGGGGGCATTTGCTTCCTGGCACATATTCCAAAATAGTTATTTTATAACTAATTTGTAAAATAGTTATTCTGCAAGTATCTGTGCTGCTTGCATTTTTATTTTTGTAATGGAAGTGCTGCAGGGAAACTTTGGGTGTTACCCAAACCCTCTGCGGACATGTCACATTGCTATATTATCAGCTCAGAGGATTAATCACAATCTACTGTGGCATCCAGGGACCACAGAACATGATTCAAACATGGCTGCCCTCTTCATGAATCTGCACGGAGGGTTTCTGATATGCCAGGAGTATAGCAGAGAGCACCCATCATATCGAAAGACCACAGATGCAAATGTTCACTGGGAAGTCAGCTGTGGGTGTCCAACAGCTGTTACATGTCTCTCAGCAACCACATCCATTTTCAACTGCATATTTTGTTCCGCCAGCGGGGGGGGGGGGGAGATTGCCAAGGTGCTGCTTGGGGTGGGGGGACAAGATGTGGGAAAGTGTGTCCTTTTGAACTTTAGAGTTTGGGGAAGAAGATGAAGGATACCATGAGCTGCTGTGAAGGTCAGAACCATCTTGGCAGACTGGTTGACATCAAGCAGGGAGATGTCTGGGAATGCAATGCTGGTCTACTATGAAGGACAAGACTCCTCCTGATATGTGAATGCTGTGAACTCTCTCCAAAGTAGACCTAGGTGTAAATATGTGTACTATAAACCATATTTCTTAAAGACACTAGTCTCCACAGTACATTGGTTTCCCAACAGAAACACAACCCTGGGTGAATACTTGGAACCCCCTGGAATTTTGCTACCACTCAGCAGAGATGGGGGGGGGGCCGTGCAACCTTCATAATCCATTGTAAGGCACTGTTTATACTGCTGTATTTGCAAAAGTTAGAAGCAGCAAACTAACCACAGTCTGCTCAGTCAACTGCCACTGGGGATGCCTGAGAAATCTAATCTTTGTAAATTAAAATATGTACTGAACTGATCCATACCTCCCAGACTAATGTGGGGATTGAAGCTTATTTATCTCCTAGCTTTCGTGAGATGGATCTATGAGTGAGCATTTCTGAAAGTGATATGGACAAGAGGACTATCTTTGGTTGTCCTTTTTTCTCCACACACACACAAAAAAAACTACAGGGAAGCCACCTCATTATCCCAAAGATGACCAGTCAGAATGGACAGCAAAGAGAACCTTGTAAGGTTCCCAATTGAAGTCAAGAATCCTTTCAAAGCACAGAGCAGTTTCCAAGGCATATCCCAGCAGCATTTCCTTCAAATTCATGTCCCACCTGATCCCACACAAATGATTTGCCAAGCATACAGAAGTGTTCCAACCACCTCCCTTTTTAGTTGGGGGAAAAGGTTTGGCCTATTTTATCAAATTTTCCAAGGAGTTGCCTGTCAAACAGCATGCTGTCTTGGTAACAGCTGGCAAAAGATTGTCTCAGTTTGCAGTTTCAGATAGTCTGGGCTGCTTCAAAGACAGCCAAAAACAACAAACAAACAAACCCAACACCCCAGGCTTCACTGTTCAAGAAGACAATTCCTATAATCTTTTGTAGGAAGACGCAGATTACTTGAACAGAGCACCCTTGTCGCTACTTTAAACATTCAAACATCCGACATAACATTAGTGCTTGAGATAGTGCCTAATGTGCAAAGCCTGTTTTCCAAAGCTGGTTGAGAAAAGAAGGACAACTCAAGGATCATATAATAGCTAAGCTGGGATAGTTTAGTCAGCAGAGCATGAGACTCATGGGTTGTGGACAATGGATTCCTGCATGCAGATGGCTGGATGAGATGACCCTTGCGCTCCCTTCTAACTCTACAATTCAATGATTCTATGAACTCATCACCTCTGGAAGGGAACATAAAAAGCTCAAGAGAACTATTGGAGCAGTCCCACTCCTTCTCTAGGGCTACAGGACAGCAACCTGTGTGCAAAGGCTCCTGAGAAAACAGATCAATGGCCCCTCTCCACCTTACCTGGGACCACTTGAGACCCATGTGGGAAGGCAGAGGCCAGAAAGCTCAGGCCACAGAAACATGTCTTCAACTCCAGAAGCCACCTCGAGAATAATTTGCACAGTTTTGAACTGTAAACTGTCTTGGATGCCTTGGCATAAAACTAGGATAAAAATGCACTAAACAAACAAGCAAGCATCTGGGATGCATGCATTCCTACAAAGCGTGCACACAGCAGAATGATGTGCATAGCAGTGCACACATGAGGGTCATGTGCAGCTGTCTACATGCAATCTGCATGCTGATTTTCCGACTGGAAGTATTTTTCATCTGCGGATTTGTAACATTTGCAGTGACTCAAACACAGCAGCCACAAGCAGTGTTGCCATCTGGCCAGACTGAAACTGCTTGACAAGTTGGGGTACCCCTCCCCCTTTAAAGCTAATTTGGTTGTTGTTGTTTTTAGTCCTCCATCTCAATGTTATAATTGTCTTTAAAAACATTACATGAAAGATGCAGGTGAGTTGGTGATAAACAACAACAATCTGGAACATTTGTATTAAAGCCTCGCCTCTGTCCTTGAACTGGAGATCTCCATTATGCACACACTCGTGGTGGGATCATGGCAGCCACCCTTCCTTTGCTTGATTCAGGTAGACTTCTGAATTTGCATTAGGACCAGGCAATGGTCTGTACCATCGATGGTCACCATGGCCCTGGCTCAACTGTAGAACTGGCTGGACAACATATCCTTTTGCATTGGGGCAGTGCCACAGGGTCATCAGCTAGATCACTTTGGGGACCATTCATTCCAAAGTGACGGTGGGAGGTTCCCTGCAGCTTCTGTGTGCTCCAGCTTTTGTGGCGCCACCTGGTTGATGCCCACATGGCAAGCTATCAGGTCCCCTACGTGGAGGCCTGAGAAGGAGTCAGGAGGACCCTGAGAGAACAAATTATAGCCCATGAACAAGCCAAAGCGAAGGCCAAGAAATTAGCCTTAACCCGGGGGGCGGGGGGTGTTCCCACTGATCCTTGTGCATAGTTAGGAATCAAGGTGACAGGATCCCTTCAAGGCTGCAACCTGTGCCCTGGACTGGGGTGGGAGATGGCTGACTAGGGGGACTTAGTCAGCCATAGGGCCCAAGGGAGGTGCAGCATGCAGAATCTAAGGGGGATCCTGTACCACAACACAGAGGATCCTGTCCCAATGAAGCAGAGCAGCAGAATGAAAGTCAGGAGCTGCTGGTACGTGAACTGATGGCCTCAGATTCTGTGTGCAGCATCCCCATGTACTGAGCCACCAAACTGCAGTATCCAGCTGGGTGATGACATACTCTCTGCCCACTTACTAACACTGGCTAGTGGCCACAGAGGCTGGCCATTGAATCATCCTGTAAAAAAGGAGTAGAAAAATCATAGAGTCTGAAGGGACCCTGAGGATCATCTAGTCCAACCCCCCCCCACAATGCAGGAATCTGCAGCTGTCCCATATGCGGATCAAACCTGCAACCTTGGCATTATCAGCACCAAGCTCTAACCAACTGAGCTAGGACTTCCTATTCCAGCCAATCCTCACTTGGCAACAGGGGCTTATCCACACCTACCTTTTGCCCCACAGGTCCTCACTTTCCTGGTCTCTGAGCACTTTTTTTGTTGCTTTCACGCTGAATCGGAGCAAAGGTCAGTTCACAGTGGAATTGTTTTCAGGGGTAAAGAGCGAGCTTTTGCGAGGAAAGTGCTGGGGCTAAGAAAAAGTGTTTAGACACAGACCTGGAAAGCCCTGACCTGTGCCTAGAAATGCAAGGTAAAGTTAAATATGGATGAGCTTTGCTGTCTTCATGTATCCTTTGGTTGTTCTTTGGTCCTGACTTCTGCCTCCTGCCTTGAGCTTTGGTCCCCAACTTCCAGCTCCATCCCTCAACTTTGATCCCTTATTGCAGCTCCTGGCTCCTGGCATCCAGTTCATCTCTGACTGCTGCTTACAGCTCAATCCTAACACTGATGGAGCTTCTGGGACAGGGGCCCCCAAGCTGTCCAACCACCAACATTTCCAGGTCATGGAGCCCCCCCCCTCCTCCTCCTATTCCTCCTCCTCCTCCTCCAGCTACTTCTCCCCCATCTCTGGGGTGCAGTGTGTCTGACAACTAGGAGACAGATGGCAATTCTCATATATGCCCACAGAGACCCCAGAACAGCTGCCAAAGGTGGTGCTTGAACTCTGCACCTGTAGTTACAACACTATATATATTTTTCTATTTCTGTTTTTCTAGTGACATCAAATTCAGATCAGCATATCATCCCATGACTAACCAGTGCTATAATTTCTCCCCCTCTACCATACCTGCCAAGTTGCTGTCAGAGAAATAAGGGACTGGGTGGAAATAGCAGACCGGAAGTAGCGCTGCCGCCATTTTGGAACTGGGCGGAGCATGCTCAGAAGTGACTTTTGATGCTGCTTTGCTCAGTTCCAAAATGGCCGCTGTGCCAGAAGTCGCACTGCAGCCATTTTGGAACTGGGCAGAGCAGCATCAAAAGTCGCTTCTGAGCATGCTCCGCCCAGTTCCAAAATGGCCGTCGCGCCAGAATAAACCGGGGAAAAACAAAAAAACCTGTTTTTTCAGCTAGGAACAGCTGGAAAAATGGGGATTTCCTGGGGAAAACGGGAGACTTGGCAGCTATGCCCTCTACCCAAATTTAATATTTTCTGGGTGTAGATTTTGCTCTATTGTTTTGGCTATATTTTACTATGTGTTCTGTTATCAGACTGAATGGCACCAGTGTTAGTGCTTTAAAGAAGAAACATTTCCTCCTCAAGAATTTGGGTGGAACGTATGACAGAACCTCCTCTGGTGGCAAGCATCCATTTGGCCAGGCCAGCATTCTTCACCTAAACAGCTAAGTAGGTCAGCAGAAGGTTAGCACAGATGGCTAAACACAGACACTATGGGTTGCAGGCATATTCATGGGGCCTTCCTCTCGTCACACGGAGCCTCTGGATCCATGCTTGAAGTCATAAAGAAATCTTTGGCTCCTGCCCACAATTTTAAGCTACCAAATGCTGAAGCAAAAATTTATCTAGGCCAAGAGGTCAGACCGTCCAAGTGTCCCTATTTTGCAGGGACAGTCCCGGATTTACAGAAGCCGTCCCAGTTTCTGATTTGATCTTGCAAGGTCCTGCTTTTCCTTACAACATCCCTTTTTCAGTGGAGAAATATTGGAAGCCATGGAGTTACGCGACCCCCGAGCAAAGGAGATAAGTAGCTATACAACCTTCAGAAGACATCTGAAGGCAACCCTGTAAAGGGAAGGCTTTTTTAATGTTTAATGTTTCATTATGCTTTTATAACTGTTGGAAGCCGTCCAGAGTGGCTGGGGCAACCCAGACAGATGGTCAGGGTATAATAATAATAATAATAATAATAATAATAATAATAATAATAATAGGATGTTCCTATTTTCATTGGAGAAATGTTGGAGAGTATAAGAGGTAAGTGATGCAAATATCTCCAACAGTGTGTTTAAACACAATTACTGTGGACTGACCTAACCTTGCCAGTCCCCTCTTCTTCTTCTTCTTCTTCGGCGATCACTCGTAGCCGAGTAAGATTGTCTTCCATAAACACGGTTTTAACAATGGGTCCGTAAGTGACTGTGGAGGCCAATTCTGGATCCACATGTCTTTCCACAGTGGGCAGGGCTGGCCCAACGTGCAGGCTGGGTGGCGCAGGACACCATGGTGCCGGCCCGCCAGGAGGGCGCCGCGAGCTGCGCCCACCCGCTGGCCGACCGGTCCGCCGCACAGCTGCGCCTTTTGGTGCTGGGAAACGGGGTGGTAGGGCGCCAGAACGGGGCGGGTGGGGGCCGGAGGGATCCGGCGGGTGCCGGAGGGATCCGGCACACCACAGCGCCAGGAGCGCTTAAGACGGCGCTGACAGTGGGGACATTGGTTTCCAGGCGGGAGTTGATCACGGTGTGGATTTTCCAGGCGTGCCTTCTTCTTATCATGTTTCTCCCTTGCGTCCTGAGTTTGAGTTTCTTCAAAGCCCATGACACCTTTGGTAAAGGCTGTTCTCCAACTGGAGCGCTCGCAGGCCAGTGTTTCCCAGTTGTCAGTGTTTATATTACATTTTTAAAGATTTGCCTCGAGACAGCCTTTCCCCTCATATACCCTGTGCTCAAATGAAAGGCTTCTTTAGGAGTGTGGGAGCGGCTGCACAGTGAGTTATTTCTGGGCCACACTGTCATATCCTCCTCCCACAGCGCTTCAGACTCCTGGCATTATCATGCAGGATGTGAAGGTGCCAAGCTGAAGTAAGATACTACAGTGGTAACTCGAGTTACAGATGCTTCAGGTTACAAACGCTTCAGGTTACAGACTCCGCTAACCCAGAAATAGTACCTCGGGTTAAGAACTTTGCTTCAGGATGAGAACAGAAATCGCTCGGCGGCGGCGCAGCGGCAGCGGGAGGCCCCCATTAGCTAAAGTGGTACCTCAGGTTAAGAACAGTTTCAGGTTAAGAATGGACCTCCAGAATGAATTAAGTTCTTAACCTGAGGTACCACTGTATTACAAAGAACAGGCATCCCCAAACTTCGGCCCTCCAGATGTTTTGGACTACAATTCCCATCTTCCCCAACCACTGGTCCTGTTAGCTAGGGATCATGGGAGTTGTAGGCCAAAACATCTGGAGGGCCGCAGTTTGGGGATGCCTGACAAATAGCCTGTAGCATTTGAAGTCCCAGAAGCAGAATGATCCAGCAAGTCAAAGGTTTGCCACTGACCCAGGAAACTCTCTAAGAGCTTCACAAACAGCTGCACATCGGTGAAACTTCTGTAGGTCTGAAAGTGATTTCTTCTCTCTCTCCGATGAGTAAGATGCACAATAGGTGAGCTAATCGACCTCAGATTAGATCTTCAGAATTAACGATGCTTTCAAAGTGCATAATGAAAAGCAACAGGATTTAAAGGAACGCATACCCACTGAAGCTTAATGTCAAAACTATCTTGCCTTCAGCAGAGTTTTCGTTCATCCTGTTGTCCATGTTTTCCAAGTGCTTTAGAGTTTTCTACAAGGCTGGTTGGCAGCTGTTGGTGTTGGGAGGTTTTTGAAATATTTCCAGAATCCAACTGTTCTTGTTTTCTGGAGACGTACATTTCTAATGATGAGAATGTGGAGAAACATGGCTAATAAATATTTCTAAAATAACTACAGTACTGGAAAGAAATCATAGCAAGTGAATGGCATAATTCTTCACCACCTGATTTCGGCAGTTTTGCACTGGAAAGTTCTGAAATTTTTTAAAAAGAAAAACCTCATCACATTTTAAGAGGCATACATGCAATTATTGTAGCAAAGCTGGAAAACGACGCCTTGTTCCTTGCAAAGGTTCCTGATTGTGTTTGTTTTCATTACAGACCCCACTGAGTGCATTTCTCCCTTTAATATGATATTTGCAAAAGCCCTTCTTACCAGCTCCTTATTGTTTTAAGCTATTGTTAATAGTATTCTTTTTAAAAAGCAGAAAAGGCAGCTGCCCAAGATTTTCCGTGTGTGTGTGTGTGTGTGTGTGTGTGTGTGTGTGTTTACAATCAAGTTATGAGAGAAAGAGGAAATAATATTTCATGGGAGTCTAGTCAAGTGTACCAAACAGGATGGGACTTTCCCTGAATAAGCAAAGATTAGCAGTCCACGCCTGTAACAGAAGCTGCGGTGCAATAGTCCAATGGGGGTTAGCATTTTCCATAGATAAATTTTGATGCTCTGGGGTAGGCATCAGGGAAAAGCCTACATACAACATGATCCCAAGGTATTAGAATCAATTGGCATTTAGTGATAGACTTCTGCAAGTTGCAAATTACATTCTCTCTGCATTCTGCACCCTGGCTGCAGGGGTGCCAACTTGAATAAGATATTGGGCCACTCATTAAGACGTAACTGTATAGTTCAGTTACAGTGCAGTGTAATGTAATGTCAGCTTAAAAGTAATTCTTCTTGTGCTCAATGGAGCTTATTACTCCAGTCCCAGGTAAGCAGCCACAGGGTTGTTTTGATTTAGCTTTGGCATCGGGCAAAATAGAGTTCTTGTGCCTTTAGCAGCTGTGTGTGAGGCAGAAATTCAACAGGGTAAACATTTCCTAGTATAGCATACATTTATGGGGAAAGCTTCATCTGTTCACATTCTGTCTGCCATACAGTGGTACCTCAGGTTACAAACACCTCGGGTTACAAACACTTCGGGTTACGGACTCCGCTAACCCGGAAGTAGTACCTTGAGTTAAGAACTTTACCTCAGGATGTGAACAGAAATCGTGTGCTGGCAGTGTGGCGGCAGTAGGAGGCCCCATTAGCTAAAGTGGTACCTCAGGTTAAGAACGGACCTCCAGAATGAATTAAGTTCGTAACCAGAGGTACCACTGTATATTTTATTACAGCCACCGATTTATTTTTTGGCCCTCCAAACCATGTGTACAAGGGGGCACAACATATGCCCATTTAATGCAAAACTGTATCCCCTTTTGCATGTAGGCTGAAGGGTCCAGTCTATATACATGGCACTGGGCCCAGAAAATCCTCTTGGCACCCCCAGTGTAGCACATCCTTTGCTTGCAGAAAGTTCTGCGCACCGTCTCTGCATCTCCATCTGAAGGAGTCTGGGCTCTTTGGGCTGCGAAAGACCTTGGAGTGCAGTTGCCATTCACAACAAATGGAACTAGACTGACTCAGGATGAGGCAACTTGATATGTAGCGTTTGGTGTCCAGGGAGTCTTTCTTCTGCACTATCTCTCAGACAGCAAGAAGCCTTTACTTCCCAGTTACAAGCACAATCTTAAATGAAGCAATGCCAGAGCAAGAATTTGAAAGGGAAGATAAGCCATACTGTTAAAAGTTCCAGTTGGAAAAGCTCTGCTTTTTAAGCTGCCAGGTATTTCCTTTGCAGTGAGACTTACGGCAATCTGTGCCATACAGGAGAGCAGAGGGCACCCACTCTGACCATTGTAATTAGACTGTCCTTCCTAAGTGCAAAGGGGAAAGTGGAAGAGAGAGAGGCAAATGGCAGCCTATTTTCCCTTCCCTTCCCAGCACCAAAAGTGCTTACACCACATCACTAACTAATTGAGTGTCCAATTTAAAATTTCTCTCTTAATGGCATTTTGCAGACGCTTAAGTTTTCAAGGAAATGGCAGTACCATTGCTCGCTCCAACAGTTTCAAAGCCACATACCACCCTTAATAGGAGTTTTTGTGGAGGGAGGATAAAATTTGACCTTAAAGCTTTTCCAGTTAAAGGAACATTTGCCATACTGAATAGCACTGAGCATTGGGGTCTTAAAAGGTAAAGGTAAAGGGACCCCTGACCATTAGGTCCAGTCGTGACCGACTCTGGGGTTGCGCGCTCATCTCGCATTATTGGCCGAGGGAGCCGGCGTATAGCTTCCAGGTCACGTGGCCAGCATGACAAAGCCGCTTCTGGCGAACCAGAGCAGCACACGGAAACGCTGTTTACCTTCCTGCTGTAGTGGTCCCTATTTATCTACTTGCACTTTGAGGTGCTTTCGAACTGCTAGGTTGGCAGGAGCTGGGACCGAGCAACGGGAGCTCACCCCGTTGCAGGGATTCGAACTGCCGACCTTCTGATCAGCAAGCCCTAGGCTCTCTGGTTTAACCCACAGCACCACCTGTTTCAATGCTATCGGTCAAGCGGTTTTGTTGAACATTGTTGAACAAGCGGTTGAACAAATGTTGAACAAGCTGTTTTGTTGAACATTGGAGACGAAGGAACATGCCCAGTTTACATTGAGAGAGAGAGAGAGAGAGAGAGAGAGAGAGAGAGAGAGAGAGAGAGAGAGAGAAATTACTGACATTTATTTACCGTCAACTGCCTTGAATTTCTCCTAAAATATTGGTGGAAAATAGGTTTTAAAAATAAATAATAAATAAACGAACCTAGTCCAAGGAATTTGGGGGGGGGGGTTCAGACAGGATTGTCTCACAAGGTTCAGACACACAAGTTTTGCCTATACGTAGAAACATAGGAAGCTGTCTTATAATGAATCAGACCATTGGCCCATCTTAATATTGTCTGCACTGACTGGCAGCAGCTCTCCGGGATCTGAGGCAGGAATCTACCTGGAGATGCCAGGGTAAGGAGCAGAGGGTGTCTCCCTGGCAGCTGGAAAACCACTGAGGCTATTGTTCTCAATTTTGGCAGGCTTCATTCCCCCAGAAAGAGCTAACAAACACACAGGTTCCTTTCAATTCTGCCAAAGCACAGAAAAAGTTAGATAGTTCCTTAAAAATAATAATCAAAAACTCAAAGAGGTTGTATATCCAACATAAGTGAGTGAGGGTTTCACTCCTCTCTCCTTGCCCACCCCTAAAATCTGCTCTAGCAGGTCCCCCAACCTCCGACTAGGATTCATACCAGCACTTTGAATTGAGCTTGGAAACAAGGTGGCAGTTGGTTTAAATCCCACACCACTAACTGGGTGGGTTTTGTGGAGAGGAAGGAATATTGCAGACCTGATCCAATTGAACTGAGGTTTCCCTTGACTTGCAGGGGGAGAAGAAATGTTTCAAATATGTAGGTGGATAGAATCTTACACATTACCCCCAAAGAGAAGGAAGGATGACACAGATTTGCATGTACTAATGCATATGCATGGCTGCAAATTTAGAAACCACCGGTATGTATTTTGATAGAAGTATATCTCACTTTAGCAGGGAAGGTTGTGGGCAGGTGACCGATGTGCCTGCTAAGTCTGGTATCCTTCAAATAAAGGACCGTCCTTTGCAAAAATAGGACACCTGACCATCCACAACCTTCTTCTTATAGGAGAACACTTTGGTTTATGTTGATTTGGTCCCACTGAACTGAGCAGGGCAAATTAGCTTAAAGTTGAGCATTCCATTTCTCTAGCTGCTGCTCACAAAAAGCAAGTGCATACTAATGAGGTGCTTGGTTTCCTCATCACCACACGTTTACCCAGAATGCACTTTGCTTCTCCCACTTTGTACTTGTCAGCAAGTATGTATATATGTGCGGCTGCTTCCAAGAAATAAACACATTTTGGATACAGAGGCTTTCTCATTTAGCGATAAAATGGGGATTAAGGCTGTCATCCTGTAAGTGCCTAACAACTAATCTTCTGCTGACAATGTTAATTAGCTATTTTATGCTAAAGTAGCTAAGCAAGAAAAGAGACTTTCAGCCATTTTGGGCACTTACAGAAGCAAGCTGGAAGCCACTGCTTGAGTTTGAATAAAGTTTCATTATATGGGTAAGCAATGGTTAATACAACATGGTGATCTTCAGAGCTGTTGGCTCCTTGGCACGTCCTTCATCAGGAGGCCTCCAATGCCTGCTTCCTGTTAACCAGAATCCCTCCCACCCCCTTTATACTACTGAAATCACTAATCTAACTAGAAAAGGGTCAGAAAAATGCACTTACATGGTTAAGTAGAAGTTTCAATGGACATGCACACAATTTAGGGCTAGTGAAGGTCACTAGTAAAGGCTAGTAAGGGACCCAGGTGGTGCTGTGGGTTAAACCACTGAGCCTAGGGCTTGCTGATCAGAAGGTCGGCGGTTCGAATCCCTGTGACGGGGTGAGCTCCCATTGCTCGGTCCCAGTTCCTGCCAACCTAGCAGTTCAAAAGCACGTCAAAATGCAAGTAGATAAATAGGAACCGCTACAGCGGGAAGGTAAACGGCGTTTCCGTGTGCTGCTCTGGTTCGCCAGAAGCGGCTTTGTCATGCCGGCCACATGACCTGGAAGCTGTACGCTGGCTCCCTCGGCCAATAACGCGAGATGAGCGCGCAACCCCAGAGTCGGTCACGACTGGACCTAATGGTCAGGGGTCCCTTTACCTTTACCTTTTTAAAGGTCACATCAGGGTTTTTTTGTTTCGGTTTTGTCCAATGTTTTATTGAGTGCAGACATTTGGAGTACTGTAAAACATGCATTATCTGAAGAGTCAAAAAGGAGCAAGCCACATTCTCCTCATTGACAAACATGTACAGGCTTGATGGAGATAAATGAGCACATCCGTTGTGTTCAAGTGATGCATGTCCATCACTTGAAGATCTGCAAATGTGAATGGGCCACAGGTATGAAAACCACAGGCAGAACTATATCACCTCAAGCCCAATGCTTTCCAATGGAGTTAAATTCAATTACTCAGTTGCAACAAACCATCAAGGTTACAGTGACCAAGCATAGGAAAACCAAACGTTCCACATTATTGATAGCTGCACTTCTCTGTTATTTGTTTAAAAAGGTGGTGGTGTTTTTTTTAAAAAAAGCTTATCTAAATAAGTTTGTAAACCTACCCCTACTTCCCAATCCCCCAATAGTGACTGGGCTATTAGCCTCCTCACTCCCCTTGGGTTAAAAACCCTCAGAAACAAAACAGGGGAAGAACAGCACGCGCCTGGATTAGCGACGCTGCTCCCAGAGCTCAATATGCAAAGCTGGTAAATAAAACGGGGAGTGCAATGGATATTATGCAAAACCGCTAAAGCTATGAAGTCACTTTGCTTCAAAGCAAAATCCAGGAAGGGGGGGGCTGGATCGCAACGCTAAAAAGTAATGCCCCCGCACCCCCCACTATAAAGTAAGGGGAACATGCCAAGAGCTATGCCAACAAAAAGCCTTTCAGTAGCCAAGTAGCGGTGAGTAAGCTTTCCTCCCCCTTTAAACCCTAATAGGTAGTAAATTGGGGTGTGTGTGTGAAGGTAAAGGGGGGCAGGGGAAGAAGGGGAGGGAGGATTAAGGAATAAAACAGCTAAAAAATGGACATTGGACAAAGGGTAACAAATAAAACTTAAATAAAGTAATAAGAATAAAACTTAAAACGATTCCAAGGCTTTCCAAAAAGGATTGCAGAGTCCTCTCAGGCTGGCAGCGGACGGTACCGACAGGTCTGTTCTGGTGCACTGTGCCGGAGAAGAAGGCTCTCTATGGAACGTGCAGCGCTTAAATAGTGGTGGCCATCTGACTCTTTTGATTGGCATGCCCACAGCCCAATTGCACCCATCCGATGGGCCACCCAATAGGGTGTTGTGGCTGCTCCAATTGTCCCTGCCCCAACACCTAGACCTGGTTGCCGGGACCCACCGCAACGCGTGCCCTCTCTAGAGGGAGGACCCAATTTGCAGCTGGAGTCAGTCAGGGCCTTGCCCTCCCAGGCTAGGTGGGAAGAGGCCTGCAAGGCAAGTTGTCGGTCTACCAGGACTCACAGCCAAGATAAATAATGCAGCAAATACAGCAGCATCAAAATCAGAATAAACTCATGATGCAAAGTGATCTCTATTGCCCCAAGATGTCTTGTGACTGGTGTGCTGCACTAGAATGAAGACAGGAGAGAAATGTCTCTCCGTCCCATTTGACACTACTAGAGCAGTCAGAGACGTAAGAGTAGGCTATGCTGTGCAGGGAAGTGGGAGGGAAACAGAGGATCATTTCAAACAGGCACCGTATTTAGGGAAGGAAGCAGGAGACAGAAGATGACCCTCAGGAGAACCACCTCTGTCTCTGAGTGTTATGCAAAGGCCACAATAAATCCTTGTAAAATCAACATTCCCATTGTTTGCTATTTCATCTTGAACATACTGTCTTCCGAATACTAGGCCTTTGAAATGTCGCCCTCGATTTTCAATGATGTCATGTAGGAAAAAGGAGGAAGGGCAGAAATAAACATGGTGAATAAGGCTTTATTTAGCACTTCATTTTAATCTCACACCATCTTGGAATCTTCACTGCACCATCTTCTTGATTCTTCTAAAACTTCTTGGCACGGATCACAGTGATCATCAGTTCTTCGCACATTTCTTCAAGCTGCAAGGGCGGGCCAAAAATGCTTTTAACAATCCTTCACCTTTTGTCATATTCACAAATGCAGGTGAAATGAAAAGAAAAAATAAGCTGTCCTCCTGCATGAGCATTTTCCAGAGCAGTTTTTCAAATTAATGCAGTTTAACTATTACAATTAACTTAATGGCTATTTTCCCCTACTTTAACCATGTTAAATGTGCCGGCAATAATGAACTCCTAATGCTGTCTTTGTGAAGTCTCAGAGGCATCTTTAGAATCCAGCTTATCTCCTGGATCGTAAAGCTGCATAATTTAGTATTCAAACAATTCATTTAAAACCGGAGCACTTTGGATAGCCATAAAATTAATCAGCTTGAAGAAATCTTAACACACCCGCTTTCCGTGGCTTCACTTTGCAGTGTCAGAAATGCGAGAAAGAGGAGAGATAAAACTTTCACAATAATTTCCCCTTTGTAGCTGAACTCTCCAACTGTATTTAAACTGATGGGCAATTTTATGAACATTTCAGTGAACAAGCTTTCCTCCCGTGGAGCCTATTCTGACAAACCTAAGTTGCTAGATTGTTCCATATTATTACATCAGTTTTAAACCCAACACAACCCAAATAAATGGCATTCTGAGTTTGTTTAACCCCCCCCCCCGGGTGTTGCCAGCAGAAAGAAAGTTGATACATTACATAGAACAACTCACACATTCTTAATTGGCTAACATCATGTGTTGTATTTTAACTCGCAATGCTAGCTCATTTGCAAAACAATTTGTCAACTTTCCTTTAAAAAAATATTTATTTTAAATGTGTCAAACAATGCCAACACGTGACACACTATAATTAGATATGATTATAACTAAATTCTAGTATTCCACAAATGGCTTCCTGAGAATTTAATAGCCCTCCTAGCTCACTTGTTCGAGGCCCCAGATGGGGAGCCATTAGGGATGGTTGGATCTGCCAGTTTTAGATTCTTCCAGTTTTTCATTTTTCCATTCATAAGTTCTTTTCTCTGCATTTCCACATCAGTTTGCAAAGTCTTCTTTAAACAGAAGCCCTCAGGAATTTTCTTCAGCATCTTAGTGCAAATTTCTCCTAATACATTTTTGCAAGCGCTTTTTCTATGTTATTTTCACTAACATGTGATTATTTTTTCCCTGTCCATGCTCTCTCACATGCACATAACTTGCGTGGAGAAGGGCACTGCAAAATTTGGAGAAGTGTGAATTTTGAAGGATTATTAAGTTTTGGTTGGCACCTTGTTTTGGAAGGTGCAGATCAGGGTCACCTCTAAATGCAAACTGAATTGATTTTCTTTCTCATCCCTAGGAGACATATACAACTTTAACAAATGTAAAGACCCTGGGAGGGGTTGTTGTCATTCCTCTCCTAGCCTTCAACTGCTTTTTATTTTTGAAATGATTATTTCAAATTTAAAATATACAGATTGATAGCCAAAACACTACTAATGATATAAGCAAGGAAGAAACAAGCAGCAAACACAGGCCTCTTTAAAGCCAAATCTGTCCTCATTGAGTTATTAATTTTATTGTTATGACCTCATATTCCATGCAATATTAACAGTTAAAGTATTAAAAAAAGAGAATTGGCAGTAAGGCGAAGGCCAGGAAATTAGGTGGCTCTTAGTTCTGGCTGCTACATAGATACAAAGAATTAAAAGTATTAACAATTTTTTGTATGTCAATAGGAAACTATTCTGCATCATGCCTACTTTAATGAGGAAATGAATTCTTCCCTTGATTCCGGGCAAAGCTACATCAAACCACAGCTAAAGGACTCATTTTGTTTGTGTATTATAGCCCATAATTGAAATGAAGGAAGTGTTTATTTTTCCCATCTCCATCACCACCAGGACTAAACATCCTGTACAGTCACTAACCAAATAGCGGCCTGGGAATCACTTTGCACATTACACTTATTCTTTCTAAATTTCGTGTGGCAGTTCTTCCACTTTGGAACTCCCTGCCTATTGAGATCAAGCAGGTGGCTTCACTGTCCCCTGCTAAAAACATTCCTGTTTAGACAAACCTACCCAGATGCATAAAAAATATATCTGTTTGGTATGTTTTAAAGCAGGGACACGGGTGGCGCTGTGGTCTAAACCACTGAGCCTCTTGGGCTTGCTGATCCAGAAGGTCAGCGGTTTGAATCCCCATGACGGGGTGAGCTCCTGTTGCTCGGTCCCAGCTCCTGCCAACCTAGCAGTTCGAAAGCATGTCAAAGTGAAAGTAGATAAATAGGAACCGCTACAGCGGGAAGGTAAACGGCGTTTCCGTGTGCTGCTCTGGTTTCGCCAGAAGCGGCTTAGTCATGCTGGCCACATGACCCGGAAGCTGCCTGCAGACAAACACCGGCTCCCGTAAAGCAAGATGAGCGTCCCAACCCCAGAGTCGTTTGCGACTGGACTTAACTGTCAGGGGTCCTTTACCTTTTTTATGTTTTAAAGCAGGGTTTCCCCCCCCCCCCCTGGATTTTACAGTTTTATCTTTTGTAAACTGCTTTCAGAGGGGGTTGTTACAATTTTTATGAAATAAATAGATAACAAATAAAAAATACACCTAAAATATGAAGCGTGAATGCAGTAAATGTGTTGGGGATGGAAACTAGTCATTCAAAGCCCATGGGAAAAATAAGATATTAATTAATAATCCATGAAAGTTTGTTCCTCAAAATATATTTTTGGGCACGCTTGGGGGTCATTCCTCAGAATGCATGACTAAGACATATGCTGAGAATAAATACCAACATCCTATTAACTGTGGGAAAATATGGAATATTATGCAGGAAATCCAGAGTTCTAGCTCACTAGCAGCTTCTTTTGGTCATGTTGTTGTTTAGTCGTTTAGTCGTGTCCGACTCTTCGTGACCCCATGGACCAGAGCACGCCAGGCACTCCTGTCTTCCACTGCCTCCCGCAGTTTGGTCAGACTCATGTTGGTGGCTTCGAGAACACTATCCAACCATCTCATCCTCTGTAGTCCCCTTCTCCTTGTGCCCTCCATCTTTCCCAACATCAGGGTCTTTTCCAGGGAGTCTTCTCTTCTCATGAGGTGGCCAAAGTCTTGGAGCCTCAGCTTCACGATCTGTCCTTCCAGTGAGCACTCAGGGCTGATTTCCTTCAGAATGGATAGGTTTGATCTTCTTGCAGTCCATGGGACTCTCAAGAGTCTCCTCCAGCACCATAATTCAAAAGCATCAATTCTTTTGGTCATATGACAGTTAATAAACTGTGGAGGAGTACAGCGGTTTTTTTTTAATTTTCTGGATTCTTTATGTTTAATAGATTATAATTATAATGCATATTGTAAGCATGCAGCCTCTTGCTTCTTGCCTTTGTCAGCAGTTTCTGTCCATGTGGCAAGCCAAGCCGAGAGTTATCAGGCTAATGGACTTCCAGGAGCTTGATACATCTGTGTTCATCTGTGATTTGAAATGAATGTTCATTTCTTGCATGGAGCTGGGCAGCGTCCAGGGGAGCAATACAGGCACTTTTGGAGTGTGTGTGGTGACTTTTCCTGCTTGCTCTTGTTGCCTGTCCACCCTTTCCCATTCCCCTGAGGAAAGGAGGGGCTATTGGCTGCTGATGCCTGCAGCTTGAGCTCCCCTTCCCAAGAAATATTTGGCAAGAGTCTCTTGCTAGCTGAACTTGCTGGTGCTTTGTTGGTATGTGGGGGACAGGCAGTCCAGCTGTTGGTGGCTATCAACAAACAAACAAACAAACAAACAAACAAACAAACTCCTCTTGCAGGGGGTGGGGAGATTCTCTGTGCATTTTGTTTAATGGTTCCTTGCTTAACATGTGTGCTGATCAGGCCAGGATGGCAGTGGCATACTTGGCAGTACAGCTTGTAAAGGGTGGTTTAAGCCCTCGGTAGTCCAATGCCCTTATTCCCATATCACAGGTGTAAGACATCTGAGGAGGGCTGGGTAGAAACTGCAGGAGTCCTGCCCTACCATGGCAACAAGCATCTTGTGATGGACAGCAGAGGCAGGCCAGAGGCTGGTGATGCATTGACTTGGGGTTCCACCCAAGGACTAGAGCCTCTCTCTGCTGGGCTACTAAGACAGCTGGGGGTGGAGCAGCACTCTGGGAGGCAAAATAAAAAGAGCAGTTCTTGAGGGAGTGTTCAGATAGGGAGATAGTTTAAGAGAGAGAGTTGGAGAGAGAAGAAAGGGTTGGTTCTGGGCAGAAACATCCATTGTGAGGTCGAGAAAGGAGTCTTTGAGGTTAGTGTGAAGGACATTGTGAAGTGTCCTGTGAGGGGATTAAGTCAGGAGTTGGACTTCCGGTCTACCGGCAGCACTGATTGGCTGCAACTTGGCAGGGTTGCAACATGAATGTCTGGCACAATTTCCAGTTTAAATTGCTGGAGTATATGACTTCCCTCCACCACTGCTTTGCAATGCCTCCTGGTAGGTTCCTCCCTCCCCTCTAGTCACCCCAGAAGTCCTATTACCCTCAAGTAAGCCACTTCATGGCCCACTGCTCCACCGATCCCATTTCGGAAATGTAACCGGGAGGCATTATCTAGATCAGTTCATAGGCAGATTGGTGCGTGAATGTGGGGTATTGGGGGTTGCTGCTTGCACCACCTTGTTGTGTGTGGCAGGGTTTAACCACTTTTGCAACGAGTTGTAAAATGAAGGTAATGTTAGTTAACCCTCTGGAGCCCTATTTCCACTTTCAGATTTCATTCACAGAAAGGATGCGGGTGGGGGGAGTAATCCCCCCTACAGTGGGAAGTGTGAACAGATCTGACACAGGCTCTCTGCATCTGCTGGCAGTAGCCCACTTGGGTCTTCCCAGAGACTTTCCTCAGCTTTGGGATTCCTCAACTGGAGAGTGAATTCATCACCTCGTATGCAAAGCACGTTCTCTACCTCAGAGCTATGGCCCACCCACAAACCTGCCTCTTAGAGCAACTGCATCTGGCTGTGGGTTAAACCCAAGAACTAGCAGTTTTCAAATCCACTTCTTTGCAGGTCTGCGTATGCGTGAGTGCCTTTCACATCTGCTATACCTGAAAAAGTAACATCCGGACTGGCCCTTGGGGAGAGTTTATTTGAGCAATTCTTAAAAAGGTAAATAGCTATATCAACGGTACATTTCCCTCTAATTTTCTCATAGCTATTTGTTCTCATAAACACCTTCCTAAATGTGAAGTTGAGGTGTGACCCCGTGAAATTCACCCATTGAAGACTAAGTCAAGCATTTCCTGTGATTGTAGATTGATTTTATCACATTTACATGGATGAGTAACTGGAAGAATGAAAGGGAAGTGGCCATTTATTTTTCCGTACAAAAGTTGCTCATTCTAACTTCCTAAGTCATATATCCTGATGACCTCAGGGGAACTTTCTGCAGAGAAAAGGGTAGCTGGGAGAGACAGGCAGGAAAGAGAGGCCTGCATCCACTGTGGTAGAAAGGAGGAAGTGCTGAAGGAAATTAGAAAGAGATTAAAAAACCAATATTAAAAATAATGTGAAGAAATAATAATAAACTGGAAACAGAAAGGGAGAGGAAAGCTCTTATAGACAAATGAAAGAAAGGAGCAGTTTGGGAGGCACCAGGTGCAAGTTAATGTTGAAAAAGGGAAGTAGAAATGGCTGGGGATGAGTAAAAATACTTCGAGAGGCATAAGGAATGAAAGGGGGGGGGATAAAATGGATTGCCTTCTCCACTCTTGATCACCCAGTTCTTTTGAGGAGGGCTTCATTATATTTCCAGAACCAATGTCTTTATTAAGCTTGAGAAAAGCTGGACTACAGAACTCCTGGTCACATAGAAGTTAGTGTGACAAAGGATTTACTAATTTCCAAAGACAGATTAGATATCACTAGAAAATGATGTAAGTAACTGGATCTGATTATGTCAAACTTTGCCACCACTGAATTTCTGATTGCTGGTGGGCCTCAGTAATTTTCAGCTCTCTCAAATGTGTCCTATGCATAAGATTTCTATTCCATTGAGGAACCTCAATATATGGTCAGCTGGGGGGTGGAGGGTCATCCTAATTTCTTCCCAAAATGATGACCCTGAAGAATGATCCCTTTAATGGCTCCCCTTTCATGTCACCCTTGCTTGGATCAGCTTGCTCATTTCAAATAATGTACTGAAGACAGGATATATGATGGAGACCCCTCTCTCTCAAATGTGTTCAGATGTTAGTGCCACTGAACTCAAGAAGAACTTGGTAAATATTTATTCAGCCTTAGAGACGAAGTGGGTGGCTTCAGGTTGGCCTGGTCCTTTGTGGTGACGCACTCTCCAGTACGGGGGAGGGCTCTACAACGGCCTACTCCATAGACGGTCTGGGATGGGGATCGGCCTGGTCTCAGGGTGGGCGTGGTCTATGGGGCGGGTTGTGTGTCGGTGTGGTGGGGGTCGATGGGGAGTGGGCGGGATTGTGGAAATATTTTTGTCGTGTGTGAGTTAGATGTCCACTGGAGGGCGCTTTTTTCATAAATCCAGGTTTTTTTACCTGTCCTAGGTGAGTTCTATCCAATGTAAGTACACGGAAACACTCCCATAGGGGAATGTGAGGTTGTGGCCAAATTTGAGAACGATCGGGTAAGCGGTTTCGGAGAACATTGTGCTTTAACAAACATGGACCTTCTACATTTTTATATATATAGATGTATAGCAGTACATCCCTATACCATGTTTACTCAAAAGTAAATCCTATTGTATTATACAGAGCTTATTCCCAAATAAGTGCGCACAGGATTGCAGCCTACAACACTTTGGGCAGCCTCTTCAGATGCTTGTGATTTCTGCTACATCCTTCCCCATCCTTCAAGCCTACACTCATCTGGATAAATTATTTCCGGGGAAACAGTTCAACTAACAGATCTCTACAAGATTGCTTTTCAGTGGTGAGCATAATTACATCCTTTTTTTTTTTTTAGAAAAAGGTAAAGGACCCCTGACCGTTAAGTCCAGTCGTGGATGACTCTGGGTTTGGGGCGCTCATCTCACTTTACTGGCTGAGGGAGCCGGCGTTTGTCCGCAGACAGTTTTTCAGGGTTATGTGGCCAGCATGACTAAGCCACTTCTGGTGAAGCCAGAGCAGCACACGGAAACGCCGTTTACCTTCCCGCCGGAGTGGTACCTATTGATCTACTTGCACTTTGACATGCTTTTGAACTGCTAGGTTGGTAGGAGCTGGGACCGAGCAACGGGAGCTCACCCTGTCGCGGGGATTCAAACTGCAGGTCTTCTGATCGGCAAGCCCAAGAGGCTCAGTGGTTTAGACCACAGCGCCACCTGTGTCCCTGCATCCATGGTTTAATTGCATGTAATTGTCCTTCCCTCTAAAGCACATCAAAGTGCAAGTAGATAAATAGTACCGCTACAACAGGAAGGTAAACGGCGTTTCCATGTGTTGTTCTGGTTCGCCAGAAGCGGCTTTGTCATGCTGGCCACGTGATCTGGAAGCTGTACGCCGGCTCCCTCGGCCAATAACACGAGATGAGCGCGCAACCCCAGAGTTGGTCACAACTGGACCTAATGGTCAGGGGTCCCTTTACCCTTTACCTCCCTTGACTGTTTTAGAGTGTGAGCTTCTCAGTGGCAGGGACTTGCCTATTCTTGTTTGCATAATTCTGCAAAGCAGGTGTGGGGAACCTTTGCCCCCCCCCAGGTGTTGCTGTTGTTTTCAGAGTTAAAATGCTCAGCAGAAGCTGAACTGGATGCTGAATCTCTGTTGAAGGAGCACACTGATATAATCACACTGAGGCTGAGTTGAGGGAATATATGAAAGCTACATTATCAAAGGAAATATGTGCTTGATAGGAAAGAACCATGGTTATATAGACGGTGGAGTTGCTTTGAGCCATGCTAGCTCTTGCATCTCAGCAGAAGACACGAAAGATGTTCCTCCTCTCTCGATGTGAAGATGAAGAAGCAGGAAATGAGGTCAGCATCTCTAGGTTTCCTAGTATTTGGTGCAGACTGATACTCTTAGAGCTGCTGACCTCATTTCCTGCTTCCTGCTTCTTCTTCATCCCAACATTTCCCATTCCCATTTAGTTAAGGATTAAAAAAGATATGAACTTTGCTCGAGTTAAATGTCAAGCAGGTTGACCTGAGCTAAGGTGAATCTGACTGCAAGCTTTAGAAAAAGCATTGTGTAGGTTCTGCTTTCACGTGTAATCACAAACTGCTAGGACACGCAGGTTGGCCTCTTGCAGGTTGATATTAAAGGGCACATTCTTTTATTTAGAAACAGGATGCATGTAAAAACTAAACTTGTGCCTTTACAATGTGAACTTGGGAAAGGTGATATGCAGGTCTGGCTTAACCATTCAGCAAAATTAGCATGGGTTTAGGGCAGTGTTTCCCAACCTCTGGTCTCCGGCTGTTTTCAGACTACAATTCCCATCGTCCCTGACCACTGGTCTTGCTAGCTAGGGATGATGGGAATTGTAGTCCAAAAACAGCTGGAGACCCAATGTTGGGAAACACTGGTTTAGGGCATCAAGGGGAGGGGGTGCACCACAGAAATGTTCAATTGCCAGATTTTTAACATTAATGGTCACAAATTGCTCAGCTGAGCATCTAGTTTCTCAGTTGAAGTATATTAAAAATCCCAGCAGAACAACTATGCAACAAAGCAGGCTGGTTGCCTTATATCCATAGCTGTCAAGTCTCCCGTTTTCCCCGGGAAAACCCCCTTTTTTTCTTACCTTTCCCCGGTGGTCCCCCGTATCACTTCGTCTCCCGTTTTCCTCCATTATTTTCTCCTTTTTTTTTTCCTTTCCGATTTGCCCTTCTATGGGCACCAAAAATGGCTGCCGCCAGCTTCAAAAGTCGCATCTATGCATGTCTGGAAGTGCACAGACGTGACTTCCGGTGTTGGCGGCGGCCATTTTGGTGCCCATAGATGGGCGAAGCGACACCGGAAGTTGCGTTGGCACACTTCCTGACATGCGTACAAGCGACTTTTGAAGCCGGCGGCCATTTTGGGTGCCCATAGAAGGGCAAAGCAACACCGGAAGTTACATCGACGCAACTTCCGGTGTAAAATGGCTGCCGGTCCCGGATTCTGCAGTCCGGAACTTGGAAGGTAAGCTTATATCTGCTGAGTATAAAAGCAGATGTGTTTATGTAAGATTCGGTTTGAGGATCTGATATTTGCAATTAGAAAAAGGAGGAGAAAATGTTAATATAAATAAAGGGGAAGTATACAAAAATAAACATTATTTTCCATCTTTCCATCTTTGTGTAGTAATTATTGGGATTGCAGTATGCAGAGTATGATCCATTTCTTTCCAGCCATGACCTCAGTGATAATTGCCCCATGTGCAGCTTAGTACAGGTAATACTTTAAAAGTTCGCACTGGTGCCAGCTCTTTTGCTCAGCATTCTAGCCTGAGGTGGGGTGGGCGATGATTTGGAAAAGTTGTGGCTGGGGAGAAGAATTAAACCTTCTCTTCTCATTCATTGCGATCCTGATTATTATCCTCCCCCCCCCAAACTCTAATTAATTTAAGAAAAATAGCATGTAGCTTCATCCTCAAATTTTCCAGATTTAGTTCAAGCTGCTGTATTTTGCACAAGAAGCCAAAAATTTCTATATCCTCTGTAAATTATTTGTTGGTGCTGCCTGTGATATGAACTTTATTCAACCTCAAGAGACAAATTAGCATTGATTTTTTTGCTGATAAGGCCTTGTTCACATTCAAGTTAATGGGATGTTTGCTGGCGACAAGAGCAATTTATGAACTTAAAGCTTTTAAATTAATCTCTGACAGAATCATATCATAAAATTAATGGCTGTCAGGTTCTAAATCTCCTACTAATGAGCAGGATAATACTTTCAGCACCTGCTGGCATAAACTCCATGCAGTATCTGGGCAGTAAAATTTCTAGCCAAGCAGCCTTAGAAATTCTGTGGGGAATTGTTAGTGCTTCAAAATTCCCTGGTGTTGCAATTCAAGCTACTTAGCTGTCATAACATCAGTATATGAGACTTGGTTGCAAATATACCATTAATCAACTGTTTCCTCCATTTCTTCTCATTGTACTCAGAAAGACCTCCTGCAGACTTCCGCTCTACCACCAGCGCTGATCGGCAAGGAATCCTCGAGCTCTGAGGTTCCTGGCGCTGTGAGGGAGAGCAAAGCGGCCCCCCAGAAGAACCCCAGATTGAGTTTTCTGGGGGCATGAGAACTTGACTGTGCCCCAAAGTGACTCCTCTGCTCCCCGGCAAGCTCTTTTTAAGAGCCCCGAGAGAGAGCGGAGTCAGAGTGGCGGGCGCCATTTCCGAGCATACCGCTACCCTCACAGAGCGAAGCTCTGTGCCGGCAGTGGAGGAGCGGTGGATTTTTCCACAAAAAAAAAAAAGGATTGAAGACACTGGACACAATGAGTAACAGAAATAAATAAATAAAAATTTCAGTTGAAAAGAATTGGCCACAGGAGGAGATTTAAACAGGAAGTCGGTCTCCCTCATTGAGAGCACGGTGATGCAGTTAACTTGCCTGCAGCCAGAGAGTTTGACAGGAATTTAATAACTTCCAAGGATTGGACTTAAAACCTTCCCCCTGAGGCAGGGTAAAGGGGAGAAGGATTGATTACATTAAAATCCCTGTAAAAAATTTTCACTCGGACTGGGGAAAGCCCCCCAGGAACTGGAGTCAGGTCCCTGGAGGGATCAGCCAGCTGCCATTATGACATCACAATAGGAAGGAATTTGTTTGCCTCTTTGAGGCTGAGAACTGTTAACTTTGAAGAGAGCGCAAATATAAGGCTGTGTACAAGAAGTTTGATAATGCTCTTTTCAGAAATGGACATAAGATTTTTAAAATTTGAACAAAAATTAGAAATGTGAGCTGATAACCATATCGGACGTAAACTTTGTCTCTGAGGTTTGGAAATACGAACAGCGCCACTTCTTGCATTGTAATCTGTGCAGTTCCCATGGAATTTGAGACAAACAGGATGTCAGTAGACACAACATCATCTGGCTCTTTAGATTTTGTGGGTTATCAAAAATTCCTGGAACTGATGTTGGACGTGAGAGATGAATTGCGGCAGAACAATATACAGATTCGCAAAATAAGACAGAACTGTGTGGAAAGTGAAGGTGGATTGGTTTCAGTAGAGAATGAAGCGAGGCAAGATGAACAAGCACCAGCTGGGGACATTGTAAATGACTTTACAGAAGAGGAGGAAGATCCATCAGTCCTGGACAATATAACTGAACTTAAAAAAGAGGAGGAAGAAGTATGGAATATTGTTCCCCCAGTGGGAGAGGGGGAACAAGACATGTTCGATTCAAGGAGTCCTCAAAGAAGAACCAGCATGGAATAATGTCCTCCCAGTGAGAGAGGGAGGGCAGGATCCATGCTGGGGTCTGAGTTCAACTGGGGGGAAAATTGAGATAAGGTAGAATAGTGGAAACATAGCTGAATGGTACTGTGCTACAGTTAGAAAATTGGGAGGGGCAGCAGGGGACAAAGAAGGGAGAGTGGTGGATAGGTGGCGAAAGAGTGGGAGTGGGGTGAGGAGCAACAATGGGTTATTTTCTGATTGATTAAGATGGTCCAAAACTGGAACGTTTTATGGAGCTGGTTGATGCATATGGGAGATCTGGAGTCCAGGGGGAAGGGGGGTAGAATTAGATAAAAGTGGTTAAAGGTTATTATGATAGAAGAAATAATATTTGAATGTATGAAAAAAAAATTGGGGTATAAATTGTGAGGCTAAAGGAAAAATTAGAGATGGATGGGAAAATAAATTTAGATTTGGATTAATTAATTAATTATAGGTTGAGGATAGTCGATGTTTTTTTTCCTTTGAGTAGATTAGAATTAGGGACCCAGGTGGCGCTATGGTTAAACCACTGAGCCTAGGGCTTGCTGATCAGAAGGTCGGCGGTTCGAATCCCTGTGACGGGGTGAGCTCCCGTTGCTTGGTCCCATCTCCTGCCAACCTAGCAGTTCGAAAGCACGTCAAAATGCAAGTAGATAAATAGGAACCGCCATAGCGGGAAGGTAAACGGTGTTTCCATGTGCTGCTCTGATTTGCCAGAAGCGGCTTTGTCATGCTGGCCACATGACCTGGAAGCTGTACGCTGGCTCCCTCGGCCAATAATGCGAGATGAGCGCGCAACCCCAGAGTTGGTCACAACTGGACCTAATGGTCAGGGGTCCCTTTACCTTTACCTTTTTAGATTAGAATTGGTTGTGAAATAATGGAAAAAATTGTGTTAGAATGTTTTAAGATGATAAAGGAAAATTGCTTAATTTAGATTTAATAAATGGACCCAGTGTGGGGGGAACCGAGGAAGTCCACAATGTCAAGTTAATGTAAGAATTGATATGTTTTTTTCTTTTTTCTTTTCTTTCATTTTTTGATTATGTTTTCTTTTTGCTTTTTTGCTTTTGTTTTTGTGTTGGAATGTTCAAAACTCAATAAATATTATTTTGGGGGGGGGGAAGACCTCCTGCAGCTGATGTTCAGTTGAGGTCTTCTGCCAGAGGAAACAGGCTCTACTGCTTGAATTCAAATCCTGGAACTAATGCTTAAATGCACAAATGCAAATGGCTATTGCAGAGTACAAGCAAATGGTCAGTCCAGATAGGGTTGATTTAAATTTGGTGTGGATTTCTGGGTATCCTGTGACACCTTTCAGAAGACGTAGTCGAAACAAAACAAAACAAAACAAAAATCCTTCCAGCAGCACCTTAGAGACCAACTAAGTTTGTCATAGGTATGAGCTTTCGTGTGCATGCACACTTCTTCAGATACTGTTAATTAAGAGGAAGATACTGTTAATTAAGAGTCCCTTCACATGTTACAATTCTACAGTGCACACCTAAAAATCATTTTCACCTAAAAAAAAATCAATTGTACACTAGAAAAGAGAAACTAAAATTATCAAAGTTGTTAGATCAACTTTTCTATGACGAAAAATCAACGTGCTAAAGGCTTTCTAATTATAGAGGGGAAAGTGACTGAAGAGGAAACATATTAGAAGGGAAGCCTGAAGATTTTGGCCCATACTTAAAAATGAACTGACCTGATTCTTACTTCCAGGACACAGATCAGAACTTGGGGTGTCAAAGGAACCCATTGAAAATGGACTATTAAGTGGATTTTCTTCAATCTGCCCATTTGACCTCCATTGTGGCGTGGAATCTTCCTGTGAAAACTATTCACCATAATTCTCTATAGTGAATGCTGCTAGATTTTTAACATGCACATATATGTGTAAATAGATGTGCACATTGTTTTGCAATATAATCTGAAGAAGTGTGCATGCACACGAAAGCTCATACCAAAATAAAAACTTAGTTGGTCTTTAAGGTGCTACTGAAGGAATTTTTTTTATTTTGCAATATAAGTTATTTACATACAGAATTACCGTAACTGATGTATGCCGGTGCCTCTTTCCTTTTCTTGTTTCTGAAGTGTTCGTTAGCAAAGGCAGCAAAGACTGCAATACTAACCATGTCTACTCAGAATTAAATCCCACTGAATTCCTATGTTACCATATGTGAAGGAGGTTTTCAGCTTTAATCAGCTTCCTTTTCAGAATTTTAAGAACTAATAGAATTCATCACTCATTATTGTACTTTTCACTTGGAAAGAAATTAGCTCTTTTGTTACCTGTGAATTTTATCTCTTGTTATTGTCCTAGCATCTTTGTAAAAGAGGGGAGAACCATCTGAATTTGATTGTCCATTGGTGATGGTGGAGAAATTTGCCTCAGCTCACATTTAGCTTAATAAATTCACGTTTCCCAAAACAATACAGTGGTACCTCTGGTTAAGAACTTAATTTGTTCCAGAGGTCCGTTCTTAACATGAAACGGTTCTTAACCTGAAACACCACTTTAGCTAATGGGGCCTCCTGCTGCCGCCACACCGCTGGAGCACAATTTCTGTTCTCATCTTGAAGCAAAGTTCTTAACCCGAGGTACTATTTCTGGGTTAGCGGAGTCTGTAACCTGAAGCGTTTGTAACCTGAAGCGTTTGTAACCCGAGGTACCACTGTACAGATGAAACTCGAAAAATTAGAATATCGCTGAAAAGTGCATTTATTTCAGTAATGCAACTTAAAGGGGGAAACCAATATATGAGATAGATGTATGGCATGCAAAGCAAGATATTTCAAGGCTTTATTTGTTGTAATTGTATTTGTTGTAATTGTCATTATTTGTCATTAGGCGGGTCAATTATAAATGGAATGTAATTAATTAATGAAATGTAATAGTGATGTTTATTTTTGTATTATTGTAACTATTTGTTTTATTACTGTGGAATTTCCAAAAGAAAGGATTTGTAAAAATTGTAAAAATAATAAGTTGCATTACTGAAATAAATGCACTTTTCGACGATATTCTAATTTTCCTAGTTTCACCTTTATGGGAACTGAATCACAACCACCCTTAGAAATTCACACTTATCTGAATTTTGCAATGCAGTTCTCCCACCAAGTAACATATACAAAATGCCTAATGCCTATATTAAAGTATGCAAAATGGATTTATTAGTGAAAATGACATATAAAAATGCATTATATATGTGGAAATTCTTTTTGTAGTGTTATATTAGTCAAAGCTGCATACAAAAAATGCTTTAATTATGGGGAAAAAACACACTAAATGCTGTTGAATTTTCATACAGACACTTTTAAAACAGCAACCACCAACAACAACAACCTAAACTGTTGTGGGACTATGTGGAGAACCAAACTGAAGATTGAAAAAATGAGAAACTTAGAGAAACTGCAATCAACAAATTTGCCTATCCCTTCTTCCCATTTTTGATCACCCTAAATCCTCATTTAAAAGCATAATTACATTTAAAATCTCTTCTCGGCTTATAACTAACCTGTCTCTCCCTGGTGTTGTAAGGGAATAACTAGGTTTGCTTACTGGAGGTCAACCCCTTCATGGATCACTGCCTTGTCGTGGCGAAGGGGCTTAAATAACTTAGAGAAGTTATGTTTTGACCAAACGTGATCCACCTGAAGAAGGAATTGGCAAGCCACTCCAGTATCCCTGCCAAGAAAACTCTATGGACAAAGACAACAGGCATATAAAAGTTATGACGCTGGAAGATGAGCCCCTCAGGTCGGAAGGCGTCCAACATGCTACTGAGGAAGAGCGGAGGACAAGTACAAGTAGATTCAGAGCTGATGAAGTGGCTGGGCCAAAGCCGAAAGCTCAGTTGCGGATATGCCTGGAAGCGAAAGGAAAGTCCGATGCTGTAAAGAAAAATATTGCATAGGAACCTGGAATGTAAGAAGCATGGATAATGGTAAGCTGGATGTGGTGAAAAATGAGATGGCAAGAATAAATATTGACATCCTGGGCATCAGTGAACTAAAATGGAAGGGAATGGGTGAATTCAGTTCGGGTGACTATCATATCTACTACTGTGGGCAAGAATCCCGTAGAAGAAATGGAGTGGCCCTCATAGTCAACAAAAGAGTGGCAAAAGCTGTAATGGGATGCAATCTCAAAAATGACAGAATGATCTCGATACGAATCCAAGGCAGACCTTTTAACATCACAGTAATCCAAGTTTATGCACCAACTACCGGTGCTGAAGAAAGTGAAATTGACCAGTTCTATGAAGACTTACAACACCTTCTAGAAATGACACCAAAGAAGGATGTTCTTCTCATTACAGGGGATTGGAATGCTAAAGTAGGGAATCAAGAGATAAAAGGAACAACTGGCAAGTTTGGCCTTGGAGTTCAAAATGAAGCAGGGCAAAGGCTAATAGAGTTCTGTCAAGAGAACAAGCTGGTCATCACAAACACTCTTTTCCAACAACACAAGAGACGACTCTACACATGGATATCACCAAATGGGCAGCATTGAAATCAGATTGATTATATTCTCTGCAGCCAAAGATGGAGAAGCTCTATACAGTCAGCAAAAACAAGACCTGGAGCTGACTGTAACTCAGATCATCAGCTTCTTATAGCAAAATTCCAGCTTAAACTGAAGAAAGTAGGAAAAACCACTGGGCCAGTAAGATACAATCTAAATCAAATCCCTTATGAATACACAGTGGAAGTTAGGAACAGGTTTAAGGATTTAGATTTGGTGGACAGAATGCCTGAAGAACTATGGATGGAGGCTCGTAACATTATACAGGAGGCAGCAATGAAAACCATCCCAAGGAAAAGGAAATGCAAGAAAGCAAAATGGCTGTCCAACGAGGCCTTACAAATAGCGGAGGAGAGGAGGCAAGCAAAATGCAGGGGAGATAGGGAAAGATACAGGAAACTGAATGCAGATTTCCAAAAAACAGCAAGGAGAGACAAGAGGGTCTTCTTAAATGAGCAATGCAAAGAAATAGAGGAAAACAATAGAATGGGGAAAACCAGAGATCTGTTCAAGAAAATTGGAGATATGAAAGGAACATTTTGTACAAAGATTACCATAATCAAGGACAAAAGTGGTAAGGACCTAACAGAAGCAGAAGACATCAAGAAGAGGTGGCAAGAATACACAGAGGAATTATACCAGAAAGATATGGAGGTCTCGTACACCTCAGGTAGTGTGGTTGCTGACCTTGAGCCAGACATCTTGGAGAGTGAAGTCAAATGGGCCTTAGAAAGCATTGCTGATAACAAGGCCAGTGGAAGTGATGATATTCCAGCTGAACTATTTAAAATTTTAAAAGATGATGCTGTTAAGGTGCTACACCCAATATGCCAGCAAGTTTGGAAAACTCAGCAATGGCCAGAGGATTGGAGAAGATCAGTCTACATCCCAATTCCAAAGAAGGGCAGTGCCAAAGAATGCTCCAACTACCGCACAATTGCGCTCATTTCACACGCTAGCAAGGTTATGCTTAAAATTCTACAAGGCAGGCTTAGGCAGTATGTGGACCGAGAACTCCCAGAAGTGCAAGCTGGATTTTGAAGGGGCAGAGGAACCAGAGACCAAATAGCAAACATGCGCTGGATTATGGAGAAAGCTAGAGAGTTCCAGAAAAACGTCTACTTCTGCTTCATTGACTATGCAAAAGCCTTTGACTGTGTCGACCACAGCAAACTATGGCAAGTTCTTAAAGAAATTGGAGTGCCTGATCACCTCACCTGTCTCCTGAGAAATCTCTATGTGGGACAAGAAGCTACAGTTAGAACTGGATATGGAACAACTGATTGGTTCAAAATTGGGAAAGGAGTACGACAAGGTTGTATATTGTCTCCCTGCTTATTTAACTTATATGCAGAATTCATCATGCGAAAGGCTGGACTAGATGAATCCCAAGCCGGAATTAAGATTGCCGGAAGAAATGTCAACAACCTCAGATATGCAGATGACACAACCTTGATGGCAGAAAGTGGGGAGGAATTAAAGAACCTTTTAATGAGGGTGAAAGAGGGGAGCGCAAAATATGGTCTGAAGCTCAACATCAAAAAAACCAAGATCATGGCCACTGGTCCCATCACCTCCTGGCAAATAGAAGGGGAAGAAATGGAGGCAGTGAGAGATTTTACTTTCTTGGGCTCCTTGATCACTGCAGATGGTGACAGCAGTCACGAAATTAAAAGACGCCTGCTTCTTGGGAGAAAAGCAATGACAAACCTAGACAGCATCTTAAAAAGCAGAGACATCACCTTGCCTACAAAGGTCCGTATAGTTAAAGCTATGGTTTTCCCGGTAGTGATGTATGGAAGTGAGAGCTGGACCATAAAGAAGGCTGATCGCCGAAGAATTGATGCTTTTGAATTATGGTGCTGGAGGAGACTCTTGAGAGTCCCATGGACTGCAAGAAGATCAAACCTATCCATTCTTAAGGAAATCAGCCCTGAGTGCTCACTGGAAGGACAGGATCGTGAAGCTGAGGCTCCAATACTTTGGCCACCTCATGAGAAGAGAAGAATCTTTAGAAAAGACCTTGATGTTGGGAAAGATGGAGGGCACTAGGAGAAGGGGACGACAGAGGACAAGATGGTTGGACAGTGTTCTCGAAGCTACAAACATGAGTTTGACCAAACTGCGGGAGGCAGTGGAAGACATGAGTGCCTGGCGTGCTATGGTCCATGGGGTCACGAAGAGTCGGACACGACTAAACGACTAAACAACAACTGGAGGTCAATAATAAGGTAATAATCAATAACATTTATTTTGCATGTGCAAGGTAGCAACCCCAATGTAGAAGGCATGACAAATAATTCAAATGCAATACAAGCATATATACAGCAGCATAAAATCACTAAACCCGTCCATTCATTATGTTAGTTCAACACAGTTGTAAAGCATCATTTCTGCAACACTAACCAATTTGCAGTTTACACCTTTGACACACGCAATTAGTTCCCTTTGTGGCTACCCTGTTTCACCCAATCAGCTATGCATTTTTCTACTTTTATATGTGGTCTCTCCACCCCCCCCCCCATTTGTTAGGTTGTTTTGTTTTGTTTTGTTTTGTAGGAACATTCAGTCATGTACATCTCAGCTTAGTTCAGCCATTTTCCTCAAGACTTTAGGAGTAAAAAAAGTGCTCTTAGGAAACACTCAAGATAAACACAAGGTATTACACTGATATTCCACAGAGCCAGAAGCACTACCTAAAGCTGAAACAAACTTCATTTTCAAAAATATTATATCTCCAGAATTGCCTGAATACCATTTCTCAAGGGCCGCAGCTCTCTCATTACAGAAAAACTTTCAGTTAAAAAGAGGTCACAGAAGCTGATGCACTCCATCTTGAGAAGGGAAGAATATGTTTGAGAGCACTCCACTACCTAGTAAGAGAAAAAGGTACATTGCCAGTGGAAGAATGGGAAACATTTGTTGTTGTTGTTTAGTCATTTAGTCGTGTCCGACTCTTTGTGACCCCATGGACCATAGCACGCCAGGCACTCCTGTCTTGCACTGCCTCCCGCAGTTTGGTCAAACTCATGTTCGTAGCTTCGAGAACACTGTCCAACCATCTCGTCCTCTGTCGTCCCCTTCTCCTAGTGCCCTCAATCTTTCCCAACATCAGGGTCTTTCCCAAGGATTCTTCTCTTCTCATGAGGTGGCCAAAGTATTGTAGCCTCAGCTTCACGATCTGTCCTTCTAGTGAGCACTCAGGGCTGATTTCCTTCAGAATGGATAGGTTTGAACTTCTTGCAGTCCATGGGACTCTCAAGAGTCTCCTCCAGCACCGTGATTCAAAAGCATCAATTCTTCGGCGATAAGCCTTCTTTATGGTCCAGCTCTCACTTCCATACATCACTACTGTACTGGGAAAACCATAGCTTTAACTATACGGACCTTTGTCAGCAAGGTGATGTCTCTGCTTTTTAAGATGCTGTCTAGGTTTGTCATTGCTTTTCTCCCAAGAAGCAGGCGTCTTTTAATTTCGTGACTGCTGTCACCATCTGCAGTGATCAAGGAGCCCAAGAAAGTAAAATCTCTCACTGCCTCCATTTCTTCCCCTTCTATTTGCCAGGAGGCGATGGGACCAGTGGCCATGATCTTGGTTTTTTTGATGTTGAGCTTCAGACCATATTTTGCACTCTCCTCTTTCACCCTCATTAAAAGGTTCTTTAATTCCTCCCCACTTTCTGCCATCACGGTTGTGTCATCTGCATATCTGAGGTTGTTGATATTTCTTCCGGCAATCTTAATTCCGGTTTGGGATTGCTCTAGTCCAGCCTTTCGCATGATGAATTCTGCATATAAGTTAAATAAGCAGGGAGACAATATACAACCTTGTCGTACTCCTTTCCAAATTTTGAACCAATCAGTTGTTCCATATCCAGTTCTAACTGTAGCTTCTTGTCCCACATAGAGATTTCTCAGGAGACAGATGAGGTGATCAGGCACTCCCATTTCTTTAAGAACTTGCCATAGTTTGCTGTGGTCGACACAGTCAAAGGCTTTTGCGTAGTCAATGAAGCAGAAGTAGACGTTTTTCTGGAACTCTCTAGCTTTCTCCATAATCCAGCGCATGTTTGCTATTTGGTCTCTGGTTCCTCTGCCCCTTCAAAATCCAGCTTGCACTTCTGGGAGTTCTTGGTCCCCATACTGCTTCAGCCTGCCTTGTAGAATTTTAAACATAACCTTGCTAGCGTGTGAAATGAGCACAATTGTGCGGTAGTTGGAGCATTCTTTGGCACTGCCCTTCTTTGGAATTGGGATGTAGACTGATCTTCTCCAATCCTCTGGCCATTGCTGAGTTTAATGGGAAACATACTAAGAAGTAAACTGGCCACTTTTACAGAAATTGCTTTAGCTGTATTTTTCAGTTAACTTTTAAAATTTAGGAATAGAAACTGTTGTTGTTGTTTAGTCGTCTTAGTCGTGTTCGACTCTCCATGACCCCATGAACCAGAGCATGCCTTGGAAACTCTCACTTTCTTCTCAAAGCTTCTCCATTTTTATGTCCATGGAGTTTTCTGGGCAAAATACTGGAGTGGCTTGCCAGTTCCTTCTCCAGGGGGATCACATTTAGTCTAAACTCTCGGTTATGACCTGTCCATCTTGGGTGGCCCTTCATGGCATAGCCATAGCTGCCAAGTTTTCCCTTTTCTCGCGAGGAAGCCTATTCAGCATAAGGGAAAATCCCTTTAAAAAAGGGATAACTTGGCAGCTATGGGCATAGCTCATAGCATCTCTGGGTTATTCACGCCCCTTCACCACGACAAGGCAGTGATCCATGAAGGGGAATAGAAACTATGGAAAGACTGAATTCAGAGAAATATATTGTAAGAACTCAATCATTTTGTGTGGCAGCACCGACACTTTGGAACTCCCTGGCTATTGATATCACGCACTTGCCTTCACTCTTCAGTATCTGCTAAAGACATTCTTACAAGCCTACTCAGATGTTTAGAAAGTTGGCATATTTTAGTCTGTTCTATTGCATTTTAGCTTTCAGTAGGTTTTAAATGATGGTTGCAATTTTTTAGTGATAATTTAGCAGTATAAACATTTTCTGAAACAAACAAACAAACAAATAGAGGCATATGACAGGCATATGTCAAGAATGCTTTGATGGTGTTTCCTGCTTGGCAGGGGGTTGGACTGGATGGCCCTTGTGGTCTCTTCCAACTCTATGATTCTATGAGAGCACTTCTCTGTTGTGTTCATTCAGAATCCAGCAAGCAAATGGGACACCGCCTGCAAACCTGAAGGCATTTGCATTGCTGCTAATATGAATGTTCTTCCACTAATGTGTCTAATTCCTTAAAGAAAACTATTTAAGTTACCAGCTGCCTCCATAAGTTGTTGGAGGCACAATAAATACTGATATTTTATTAAGATTGAAAAGGTATGTGAAAACTTTTCACCTTTCCTGTATCATCTCCAAAGTCCATTATTTATACACTCAAAATCAAGAAATAGTTTCTCACCCACTGAGTTGCAAATCATGCTTTTCTTTTCTTTTTGCTTAGAAGGATTTAAATTTTTTGGCTTAGATCCAAAGAACTACTTTAGCGACATGGAGATTGTTACTCCCCTCCCCGCTGAAGGGGCTGGTTAGGTGAATCCCACCCATTTATGTCTTTCCATTACACCTCTTCCTTTGCATTCCACAATATCAAAGCAACTCAGAGATGGGATGCTGCAAAGCAAGGATAATGGAATAAACATCTGAAATGAAACAATGTTAAATGTTGATTGCAGGGTTTTTCACAAATTCACATGGTAATGTGCATGTTTTTAATTGCCAAAGGATGCTAAGATTCAAATTCAGTTTGTAGATTTCATGAATACTGTCAGTTCCCAATCCAGTTTCACCCGCTCTTATACACATGGCTTTCACAAACTTTTCATAAAAGTTAATGTCCTTAAGGTTGCGATCCTTTACAATTTACCAGGGAATAAGCTCCATGGGACTTAATTCTTAGACATGTATAAGATTGCTTTGTTGTTGTTGTTGTGTTAAGAAACATTATTCCCCAGGTGATATAATTTAGGAAAATACAAGTTAGTATCTGCTCAATCTGTATCAAAGGAAAGTATGTAACTTGTTGGGTTTTACCAATAGAGAAAATGTGGGTTTTTTAATCATCAGAGCTGGTTAAATATTTGTTCCAACTCATTGCCTTCTTCTGGTTTGCACAATAATTTTAGCAAGTGCATTGCTGGTTAAACACAGCCAATTATTATTTGTTGAGAGTCCTTAGGTAGCTTAATTACTTGTAGGAAGATAATGAAAGAAACTTAGTGCCAATATTGAAGCAGAGGGGAGCTAGTCAAGTGTAATGAATATTTGGAATTTACATTTTAGCACTCTTCAGGGAGATGTCGAGCCAACAACATACTCACTCGCATCTTACTTATTAAGAAAATGTCTGTGATTAATGCATTAAAAAGCACAATAAAATGGATGAGCCCACAACAGGAGCTGGCATTCTGAAACAGGTATGTAGAAATATCTAACACCTACAGTGTCCCAGAAATGGTTTACTTCCACAAAAAGTATATCATTTTAGCTCTTTTTTATAAACAAACAAACACACACACACATTCTGCTGTTTTAAGAAATGCAGCTAAAATAAAAACCTCAAGTGAAATAGTTCAGAGAGTGTTCACAGGAGCCGGCAAGGAGAACAAAATGTTCACAGACCAGAGAAAGACAGGGAAACTCCTGCTAACTTGCAGTTACAGTGGTACCTTGGTTCTCAAATGCCTTGGTTCCTAAATGCCGAAAACCTGGAAGTAAGTGTTCCGGTTTTTGAATGTTTTTCAGAGGCTGAACATCTGATGTGGCTGTCGGCTATTGTTTCCGGGGCGCCTGCACCAATCACAAGCCGCCCCCTTGGTTTCTGAACATTTTGGAAGTCAAACAGACTTCCGGAAAAGATTTAGTTTGGCGCTTTTGTTTTTGCTATTTATTTTGCATTTTTTGAGGCCTTTTTGGTTAATTTGTTCTTGTGACTATGTGGAACCCAGTTCAGCTATTGATGGATTGATTGTCTAACTGTGGAAATAGATAAAAGCCCCCATCCAAACAGTGACTATCATCAGTGCACGTAAGAAAAAAAATAGGTTTAATTTTTATCATCTACAATACTGTCTTATTTATTTTATAGTACAGTACATTGATTGCTGCTTTCATTCTATGGTCTCGCCAGATAGTAAAATTCATGTTAAATTGCTGTTTTAGGGGTTGTCTTTCAAAGTCTGGAACGGATTAATCCATTTTGCATTCCTTTCTATGGGAAAGCATACCTTGGTTTTGAAAGGCTTTGGTTTTGGAATGGACTTCCGGAACGGATTAAGTTTGAGAACCAAGGTACCACTGTAGTTTCTTTATGAAGGAAGTAGAACAGAGAACACACAGAGACTTCTAAGGCTTGCTCCTGCCTAGATGAAGCAGTTGCTCAGACTGGCTTGTAGTCCCCCCTTCACTCCCTATCCCTCTGTGTCAGGCCTCTCCCAAGGGACCCTCTCGGTTTCTGCCTGGCTCTCTGCTCTGTAATATGCAATAGATGCCTTATTGGGGGGCGGGGGTGGGGGGGGCGGCTTGCAGACTCAGCAGAGAAGCTGTCAGGGTGGTTCTGTGGTTTAGCTCCTAAGTCTGATTCCTGTCTCTGCTCTGTGCTGGAGCACTTGCCTGTTTCCTCCTCTTCATCATCCTCCAAACTCCCAGCCTCCAGTACTTCTGAGCTATTCCCCTCCTCCCCGGGTGTGTAATAAGCAAAAATCTGCCCTTATGGGGTTCTCCATCGGTCGGAGAATATAACAGAGGCCAACCAGAGAATTTTGAGAAGCAAAGCCTTTTATTTTTGCTGTTGCAACAGGGTCCTTCCCCTCACGCAGGAGAACAAGGAAGGAACCCAGAACAAAAGAGAACCTCCACTTTTATCAGTTTTCCCATCACCAAGAAACACCCCCCAAATACATCATTCCTACATCACAGCTACATAATCAATACCTCACAAAAAGGGAGGGTTCAAGGTAGAAATCTGAGCACCTTTGACACCTCTCCTAGTCCTCCTCTTACCCCTCCCAGGTGTGAATTCCTAAACACAAAGAGAAATTAACAGTTTCCTAAAAGTTGATCACTACCTTTTGTTCGGAGGAGTCTTCCATTGTGAATGAGATGGCTAGTAGTCTGGCACCATTGATGGGGAAATGTCCAGTTGGCAGAGCCTCCGGCTTACAGGATTATGGCTCCCAAGTTGATAAGTCATGTGGAAATGTGTGTGTGATTCTGGTCAGAGAGAGTCAAAATGGTGTCAGTCAGGCCTGTCTTCCTGTGCTGCTTCAGACATGTGCCTGTACATTCATGTGCATGTTTATGAATATATATATATATATATATATATATATATATATATATATCCCAAAAATTTACAACAGGTGTGTCCGGTTTCCCACCACCAGGATCCAAATCCTCTCTCTCTGTGCTTTCCCTGGGGGGCTCTTGGCTTTCACCACTCCTCCTCACCCAGCCAGTCCCTGACATCGGTGTACTGCTGAGCAGGTCCAGGCCTGAATTGTGCCTAGCTGGGAGACTACCTAGAGAGAGAGGAGGGTATGAGCCAAAGAAATAAACATTTCTTTAAATATAATCATCACCACGCCTATCTAATAGAAATCATCAATCTACTGAGAGGAAAATGTTGGGAAATGTGGATTGCTACAGATCAGCTGTCTTAAGGGGAAGGGGAAGACAAAGAGGCTAAATTCAGTCCAACCCTCATGAACAGCTGAGCTTGACACAGCTTTTCAACAGAAGTGCGTAATCAGGAAGCCACCTGCATGCATCTTTCCCACAAAAGCCCTATAGCTGTTTTATCATCTGTGTTTCCTGCTTGGCAGGGGGTTGGACTGGATGGCCCTTGTGGTCTCTTCCAACTCTATGATTCTAGTAACCCTTTGGAAGTATCTGGAATATTTGGATCAGGGGTAGTGAATGTGGTGCCCTTCAGATGGCTTTGGACCACAACTTCCATCATTGCCCATGCTGGCTGGAGCTATTATTTCAAGGGCACTGCATTTTATATTGTGAAGGACAGCTAGAGAAACTGTTTCACCTACATGCCTTTGCAGCTCAAACCATGCCTTCTTGACTGTTGTTGGGCCTACAAGTTTTTTTTTTTAATTTTATCAAAACTCGTTTATATTCCCTCAAAATTCTTCAAATGTTTTACTCAAGTAGAGAACCCTTCACATTTACTTCTGGTTCTGCTTTTGGTCAAATTATGTGAGATTTCAACTTGGTTGATCTTATAAATTGTGTCAGTACTGAATACAAGTAGCAAACTCTTCAGAAATTTGAAGGAAGCATATACTGTATCTAGACTGTAACCTTCTATTCACAAAGTGTCATATTGTTTTGTGACAATGTGAAAAGCTGAAAAGCACCAGGCAATTTAAGACAGCAACATTGATTTACATGTTTGAAGTCATCCCAAACGTGAAGGCAAACTAAATGGATCTAGTCAAAGAATTTTGTACAAATATATATATCTACCAATATCCTTCAAAGCCACCTAAAAATTGCCAAGCTTGGTGGCAACTTTTGGTGACAGCTTTGCTGATAAAAATGGTTTCTCTTGATTAAAAAAAAATCAAAATCCCTAAAACATTTATCCTAACCAGTATCCCCTTCAGGGTATGATATTCATTTTAATTTGGCTATAGATGAACTTGGATGAAAGGTCTCGTCCAGGGATGTGACCCAACAGAGGTTCCTGGCCTACAACTCCTGGCATCCCTGACCATTGATTATGCTGGCAGAGGCTGATGGGAATTGGAGTCCAACAACAAACAAAGCTACATATTCCTCCATCTTTGCTCCAATCTGCTGTGGTGGGAGCAAGGATTCATCCGCCATCACCTCTCCTTGCAACATTTGGTGCTGGTGGCTGTGTAAAGAGGCAATCTTCTTTTCATTATTGCTTCATAAATTCTTGAGATGAGCCCTGGCAGTGAAAATGGGTTCTCATGCAGCGTCCTAATGAGTCCTGGCCCCAAAAAAGCACTGATATACTTAATTTTGCAGTTTAGATAATAAACACACAAAGTTAATGCAATTCTGAAAATAGGCATTACTTAAAAGGCTGCTTTTCTTTTAAATAAATAAAAGCAATAAGATAACTTGGAAGATTTCTCTTATCACTAGATAATCACATCCTGTGGGAACCGGATCCATTTAGATGCCCTCTGTGCCTAATTAAAAAATGGCACTGCAAGATTAAATGTTATGATACATGCCACTAATGAAGATTTCATGCCTTATTAAATATAAAGAAACATGAACCAAGAAGAAACATAATCGACCCAAATCACCCCCAGTGTAAGGACATTTGAATTCCTCTGGATGCCAATAACAGCAGCAGAGATAGTTGGAGTTAGAATTTTGTAAATAGTGGATATTTATTAATGTTGTAGTTAATTCTGTCTTCAGTGAAACTTTTTGAGAAGCCGTGGTCTTCAGAAATTGTCCACATACTCTTTGACAATGAACATTTACAAGATCAGCAGTTCAAATCCCCACGACAGGGTGAGCTCCCGTTGCTCGGTCCCAGCTCCTGCCAACCTAGCAGTTCGAAAGCATGCCAAAGTGCAAGTAGATAAATAGGTACCACCACAGCGGGAAGGTAAACGGTGTTTCCATTTGCTGCTCTGGTTCACCAGAAGTGGCTTTGTCATGCTGGCCACATGACCTGGAAGCTGTACTCAGTAGAGATGAGCACCGCAACCCCAGAGTCAGTCATGACTGGACTTAATGGTCAGGGGTCCCTTTACCTTTAGTTAAAAGTCTAAACTGCCAATATCAAGTTACCTTCCAGCTTGATTAAAAGGGAAAAAAATACAACCACTAGTTTGGTTCTACCTGGTTGCAACTAGAAGATGCAGTTGGGTTAAGTTCCCCAAAATGCTGACTGGGGGACGAGAGGGCAACAGATCAATTGAATGACCAAGAATACATCTTACAAAAGTCCAAGAACCAAACTACAGACAGGAAACAAGAACAGAGGTTGCTTTTGTAGGACCAAAGACAGTTCCCAAGCAGATTACTTGCTCTGCCAAGTTCCAACCAGACTAAAACCCAGAGACTGTGACAAGACTACCCTCCTCAAAGTGGGTAGTGACACAATGTCTAACCACTGCAATGCTAAGACAGTGTATTTATTAAAAATGCACATTTTCTGAAACAACATTTAGGCCACAGGGCATCTCCAAACCCTCAAAGTACCTCTCAATTCTGTCACAAAGCAGATGCAGAATCCTCTGAGAGTCAAAGTTTTCCAACCACAAATATTTTCTGTACATTTAGAGGGTTGGGGGGGGGTCTTCATTAGGACAGGCCCCACCCTATTCCTGGGGCTGGAAAAATGCTTTATTTTTTTAAATATTGAATTTTAAAATGTTGTAACCCACCCTGGTACCTGCTGGAACAGGGCAAGTAAGTTATTATTATATAGTGAGATCAAGCAGGAGCTTTCACTACGCTCTTTTTGGTGCCTGCTGAAACCATTATTTAGACAATCCTGCTCAGATGCTTAGAAAGCTGAGGTAATTTTAATCTGTTTCAGTATTTTAACTTTTGAATGTTTTATAAGTATGATTCTGTTGTTTTGTCTTTTCTAAAAATTTCTCAAAGCCATCTAATCCATTGCCTAACTACAACCCATAGCAGGCTGCAGCCCATGCTGCCACAGCAATATTTTCACCTCCTCCATCAAATTTGTGTGGCACTGTGTAAGTGAGCAGCACTCCTACAATTTGGCTGCCAGGGCCAGCCCATTTCGCCACCTGAAGCGAAACAGGAATTGCCACCAGGGGCAGAGAAGATGAACGGCAATGCCACGCGCCAGAACACCACCCTCGTAGCAGTGGGGTGGGGGCAGAGCACCGCCTCTTGCATTTCTGCCGCCGGAGGTGAGTGCTCGACCCCACAGGGACTGCAGAGAGTGGCAGAATCAAAACAAGACATGCTGCTCACCTTTTGGCTAGCCTGGATCAGCTGTGGTCATGTGGGTGGTGGGGCTGGAGAATGTGGCTACCTCCATAAAGCAGCCCAGGGAGAGAGAGGGGGAGAGGAGTGGTAAGAAGACAATAACACAGAAATTAGCTAAAATGTATAGGATGAATAATAAAATGTGCTGGAAATGTAATGAGAAGGAAGGAGATTTTTATCATATGTGGTGGAAATGCGAAAAAGTTAAAAGATTTTGGGAAATGATTTATAATGAACTGAAAAAGATTCTTAAGTATACTTTCCCCAAAAAAACAGAGGCATTCCTATTAGGAATTATTGGACAAGAGATTGCAAAAGAGGACTATATAATATTTTTGTATGTGACAACCGCGGCTAGGACTTTATTAGCCCAAAAATAGAAAACTCAGGATTTACCGATGATTGAATAGTGGCAGACAAAAATGATAGACTATGCGGAACTAGCGAGACTGACTAGCAGGATCCGGAACCATTGGGAAACAAGGTTCCAAAAAGACTGGAGTAAATTTGTGGATTATATGGAAAAGAATTGTAGAAGTTTAAAGACACTTGCAGGACTGAAATAAATCCTACGAATTGGTTTTAAATGGATGGAATAAAGGAACTGCGAGATAAGAGCTGAATAGAAAACCAAATGAGGGGAGGGAGGGAAGTCAAGCTTGGCAGAGCATCGAGAAGGAGAAATTTGGAAAGAATTGTTAAAAAGATAGTTGTGTGTGTTGTATTTGTTTTTGAATGTTTGTTTGTGTTGTTTAGTGTTTTAAATGTGTTTATTTGGAAAATTTAATAAAATGCTTTATAAAAGAAGAAGAAGACAATAACACAGGCAGAGGCGTAGCAAAGTCAGGTGGTACCCGGTGTGAATTTTTTTTGGTCACCCTCCCCCCACATTGCAATTTTGGGGAACATTGCCCAGAGTTGTTGAGCTGTTTCTAGGGAGGGTATCCCAAAGTTGTTGACCTTTTTTTAGGCAGGGTTGGCAGCGAAACAGATACACCCGCAGATCACGCAAATCCGACCGATGGTCACATGAAACCATGTCAGCACTGCCTGCCAGGGGTGCCGGCACCCCCCCCCCACCCCCGGGAAGAGGAGGGAGGAAAAGGCAAGGAAGAGGAATCAGCATCCCCCCCCCCAGGCCAGGCACTGAGCATGTCAGGTTGGAAGGGACCCAAGAATTAGGTTTCAAAGAAAGTACAGTGTTTTCAGCAAGTGGAGGGATCAAGTGTAAGGAGCAAGAAACTCACCTGATAATCCCACCTGAGAACAAGTGAGCCCAACAACTGAGATTTAGCTGTCAAAGCCAGGGGGTGTGTAAGTAAGAGAGAGAAACCTACATGGCTTGAGACCCAGATACTCCTCTCCCACAGCAACCTGCCTTTACTGAGAAGTCTTTCTCCAGCTGCAGTCACATCTAAAAGGCCTTTTCATATCTGCAACTTGCTCATTGAACTCTCTCTCCAGACAGGCTTGCATCTTTAAGATGCCAGACAAAGCCATTTTATTTTCTGTGGCTTTTCAACTCTATTGCATTTCCCCCCCCCCTGCTGTGAGTGTGTGAAAGGTTTCGGGGTGGTTGGTTTTTAATAGTTAATGTAAACTGCCTTGGGAATTATGAATTGAAGGTTGATAAAGAGATGTTTTAAATTAAATTATAGAGAGAGAGAAAGAGAGAGAGAGAGAGCTGAATCGGGGGTTTTAGACTTTGCTGCAATAAAATAAGATGACATTTTCTGCACCAAATGCCCACTTCACTTGCATATTACACATCATTGCCTATAAAAGCATTTTAAATATTGGCACGAAAGATCGGTCCACTTAATTATTCTTTTACATGCTGCATTTATTATTCTCATAAATACGATGGGGCCATTTTGGAACAATTTGAGGTTGATTAGTTGAAGCCTAGGCTATTAAACACAACCTATTTTGAAGCAGAACAATTGTGTGCATAGATGCATGATCATACTGTACACTGAGTGATGCTTTGCAAAACTAAAAAGTGGTAGTATTTGCAATTAGCACACTATGCATGACTGACACCCTTGCTATGTCCTCTTCTGGGTCCTGCTGGAATTCAAGCTCCAACACTACTTGGATCAGAGGAGCTTGGGGAGGCTCTGGTGCCAGAGCACTGTCTTCAGTGATGGAAAGGTCGATCCATTTGGTCCAGCATTCTGTTGTGTGTTCAGACCCAGAGACCCCCCCCAAACAAATTTTAGTTTTGGCTTTTGGCAGAATTTATCAACTTTATTGATTACAGTAAAGTTGCATGGGCTCTGGTTTGACTAGCTCTCTACACCCTTGCAGGTAGCGCTGACCCAGAGCTCTATCATAGGTCAGCCAAGGGAGAACACCTGAGGCAGGTGAAAAGCCTGGGAACAGACTCTGTTCACTCCCCAGATACTCCCCTGGACTCTGGCATTGGCACAACCCCCTCTCAGGGGTTGACCAAACCAAGTTGAGTCCCTGGATTCCTTTAATTCCTTCACACAGGGATGGCGAGTCCGTTCTCCCATCCCTATCACCTGAACCAGAGCCTATCTGCAACCTTACAAGTTGTGGTGATTTGTTATGTGGCAGGCGAAATCCAAATGGCCACAGCCAATCAGCCAAGTGGGGAAAATTCCTGCCATGCCCCTGTCCCAACGACAGATGACACACGATGGCATACCAAGGTCAATCGCAAAATGCCCAAAAATTAGGGAGAGGTGGGTGGGTGTTCCAAAGCACGAGCCGAAAGAGGCAGCTCTGGGACACGTGCATGGGTTTATATAGGTCCCTCAATCCATTTGGACTGCACCCCATTGGCCAGATTAAATCCAGCAACAAGGGACCTACCAATCGGGTGTTGTGGCTATCCAATAGACCCACCCACAACCCAGGAGGTCAGTCTCCAGGTCTCACCACAACACATGCCCTCTTTTAGGGAGGACACAATTTCTCACAGTGTCACCAGATGCCTTTGGGAAGCTAGCAAGCAGGATTCAAGCAGAAGAACATACACCCCTTCTGCGGTTTCCAGCAACTGGTATTCAGAAGCCTTGCTGGCTCCAACTGTGGAGGCAGGGCAGAGCCATCATAGTAACCATTGATAGGCCTTTCCTTCATGAATTTGTCCAATCCTCTTTGAAAGCCGCTTTGGTTGTTAGCCATCACTGCCTCCTGAGGGAGGGAGTTCCATAGTTTAACTATGAGCTGCGTGAAGAAGCACTTTCTTTTATCTGTCCCGAATCTTTCAACATTTGGCTTCATTGGATGTCCACTCTTTGGGTTTTTATTATTTCAATCTGATTTGTATTTGCTGTTTAAAAAGTAAACCCTTCAATGGAACATGGAATTTTCATTCTTAAACTGTTGAAAGCAGATGGATATGCACTGCTAATGAGAATGATATGAATTAAGAGCTGGTGTAGCTGAAACAATGAAGGCGATTTCTTGCAATCTGACATATCTGTGTGTGAATAGCCAGGAACGGACTCTGGAGCCTAAGCCAATTACTTACTTTAAAGGGACAAGATAGATAGTACTTGCCTGGGCAAGATATATTACTGAGGAAGAGAGTTAAGAACAAAAAGCTCTTTTAATCACAGTTACTGTAACAAAACACTTTCTGGGAAACACTGGTGGGTTGTTTTTTTTAAGGATAATGAACGAGTCCTACCAGATTTAAATATTTGAGGAACCTCATAAATCAAAGCGGATTATATATTTGCTTTTCTTCCCATTGTCTCTTCTGTGGAGAATGTAAGTCAAAAGAATCGTGAGAGTTTATTGTAACTGTTCTATTACAAATTGCAGTATCTTTAACTTTGACATTCTATTCGTTCCATGTACTAGGCAGAAATGTAGTTTCAGAGACGAGCTCTTAACCCGAACCCCGCACCCACCCCCACGTAATCTTGTCATTACAACAGCCGGCCTCAGTAGAATCGGCCATACAAACCATGGAGAGTTGGGGAGTTAATTACATCACCTTAGACAATAATTCGCTCTTTGTGGGGTTTGTTATCTCTTTGCACAGTTGGCTTTCTCTTTGTTGATTTGCTATGTCCCATTAATCACAGTTGCATTTGCTCTCTGTCAAGCGATTCATCATCCTTTCCTCCAGCAGCGGTTCCCATCCTTCTGGTCTCTGATAAACTACTAATTCAAGCTGGCAGGAGTATCAAACGCCATGATGGTTTAGACACATGCAGAAGGTTGATTCCACTGTGCCACCAGCAACCAACTATTCCATGTGATGTAGCTGCCCAAGTGTGAGGCAGAGTCCAAGTTGTCTCCTCATCCAGTAGTTCCCTGGGGCATCCTGAGACATTCATTTATTTCTGCAAGGGGATGAGGGGAATTCTGTGGTATGAGCTGATCAAATGGTGATTTAGAGGTGGACTTTCTGAAATGGAGTTTGTTGATTCTTAGTCCAAATCTCTACTCTGTGCAACTCTATGACATTTCCTCCCAGCATAGCATGGAGCAAACTTTTTCAGCAGGGGGCCGGTTGACTGTGCCTCAGACCTTGTGGGGGGCCGGACTATATTTTGGGGGGGGGGGAAATGAACAAATTCCTATGCCCCACAAATAACTCAGAGATGCATTTTAAATAAAAGGACACATTCTACTCATGTAAAGACACCAGGCAGGCCCCACAAATAACCCAGAGATGCATTTCAAATAAAAGGACACATTCTACTCATGTAAAAACATGCAGACTCCCAGACCGTCTGCGGGCCGGATTGAGAAGGTGATTGGGCCACATCTGGCCCCCGGGCCTTAGTTTGGGAACCCCTGGCATGGAGGGTCAGGAATGGGCTGTGGACTCTCTCCCCCCTCCTATTAATAGATTCTTATCTCCTTTCCTTTTTTAAAAAAACACAGGTTGCCGTAATATTAAAATCAGGCAAGCCATTATTAGAGTGAAATGAGTTTTCAAAAACGGTTTGAAGGTCATTCTGGTTAGCAGAAACCACAGTTTGCCCAGGTCCAGGCAAATTATGCCTGTGTATAACCATGTAAGGGAGGGAGTATACACGTCTGTGAGAGAGGATGGAAAGGAGGCAAAACAGTAGGAACAGCAGCAGCAACAACAACAACAACAGAGTGAGGTTTATTCCCAGCAGCTGAGCACAGCACCACTACAGATGAGTGAATTTCACCTATTCTATTCATTGAACCCTCTGTTGATTCCTTCTGCCTAAGTCCTCTTCTGTCAAATTTTGGAGTATTTCTAAAATCAGTTTCAGGATTGGAGTATACATAATTTGCCACAACTTTCAGTTCATTTGTGTCTTTCCACTACCCCTACATTATTAACCATCCCTAGCTAGCAGGGCCAGTGGTCAGGGATGCTGGGCACTGTAGTCCCAAAACAGCAGGAAACCCAAGTTTGGGAAACCGTGCTTGAGGGCATATGTTGTTAGACTGAAATTCCCATCATGCATGCTACTGGTGATGATACTTGACTAAGTGATAAAGATCTAGCATCCCCTGTGTTAATTACCACTGAGCAACCATGGAGAATTTTAAACTACCAAAGTTCACCATTTGTATTATATTAAATTGTGTTTCTCTTTGGGTGGGGGTAGGGTGGGGTCAGCCTCATAAGACGACTCACTACTGTCCAATGGGGTGAGGAGTCTGTGTTGGGAGATAGCCTACCAGAATAACTGGAAATTGCTACGCTTGCAAGTGGCAGGATCACAGCATACCTGCCAAGTTGCTGTCGGAGAAATAAGGGACCGGGCCGAAAGTAGCAGACCGGAAGTAGCGCTGCCGCCATTTTTGAACTGGGCGGAGCATGCTCAGAAGTGAATTTTGATGCTGCTTTGCCCAGTTCCAAAATGGCTGCCACACCAGAAGTCACACTGCAGCCATCTTGGAACTGGGCACAACAGCATCAAAAGTTGCTTCTGAGCATGCTCCGCCCAGTTCCAAAATGGCCACCGCGCCAGAATAAACCGGGGGAAAACAAAAAAATCTGTTTTTTCAGCTAGGAACAGCTGGAAAAACGGGGATTTCCCGGGGAATACGGGAGACTTGTCAGCTATGGATCACAGTATGTGAGGCATTGCAGGCCAGCTGCTGGTACAAAATCATGCACCATTACGGTTATATTTCTACCATTCATAAGAAAGATCGAATGACATCAGTGGAGCATAAACTTTGTAATACAAACAACTGGCTCTGCTTACATTACTTTGCTACAGGGTGTGTGCCTTTTGAAAAATAATCTGTTCTACAGCAACCGAGCTTCCTGAAGGTGGCTGCTATACCGGGTCAGTTCCCTTGTGGCGACAATGTACTAGGGGCTTATGGCCTTTCTGGGAGATGTTTATTTAAAACATGCCTGCCAAGGCCAGGGTCATAGGCCTCCTCATGGTTGCAAAGGTGGAAACAAAACAAAAAGGAGATTAATTATATTCATTTCCATTTTTCCTACCAAAGGTTAAACTCTTCCGGGGGGGGGGGACGGACGGACGGACGGATGGACATAATCCATTTTATTCTTCTTTTATACTTTGTTTGCAAAATGACCCAAACAATCCCCAAAACTTCAGAAAATAGCACAGGCAGAAGAAGAGAATTTCAGACTCATTTACTTGCCTAAAAGTTTCTGCAAGCTTTTTCTGTCTCCCACCCACCTTTTCCTTTCTTTCTCCTCTGCTTCAGCTGCCACCTGGCTCCCTTCCATTGGAGCCAGGAAAACAGGCCCCCAATGCCAAGAGTAGCCTTTGACTGACAGGCAATGAATGTATCAACAGGCAGCAAAAAAACATCCCTTTCCTCTGGAAAATGCAGCTTGCCAACTTTGCTGGAGTTTCAGAGTGGTGGGTAGCTACCATGCCCACCAGGCCTGAGGTAAACAGATTATTTATTCATTTTTGTACATCCAAACGTAGATGTTGAGTTTTCACCCTCTTTTGAAGAAGGAGCCACACTGTCCTCACAAAGCAATTCCATATTTTTTCAGGCTCAGACACAGAACCTGTTGCCTCTGTGGATTTTCTTTCCCCCCTTTTTAAAGCTGGCACATAACTTATGCACAGCACTCCTGGCAAAAATATGTGTTAATTCCCTTTCCACTCAGAATCACCATCTCCTCTGAAGCATAAACTGTGCTCTTTTGCAGAATTCTGCCCGCTGTGTTCTTTTAAATTGTGAGGATTGGTTCCTGTAGACGTGAGGGAAATTGTTGTAACGTAGCTTATGTGGAGAAAAGGTATTACCTCTGCTGACTCCTTTACAGGGGAGGGCGGGGGGGGGGGCATGTGGGGTGTCAATCACCAGAACCTGAGACAATTCCTGCTGGATCAGCTCCAAAGCCCATCTATAGCCATGTTCAAATATAGGAAAGGATGTCATATAGAAGAGGGTGAAAGGTTGTTTTCTGCTGCTCCAGAGAAGTGGACACGGAGCAATGGATTCAAGCTACAAGAAAGAAGATTCCACCTAAACATTAGGAAGAACTTCCTGACAGTAAGAGCTGTTTGGCAGTGGAATTTGCTGCCAAGGAGTGTGGTGGAGTCTCCTTCTTTGGAGGTCTTTAAGCAGAGGCTTGACAGGCATATGTCAAGAATGCTTTGATGGTGTTTCCTGCTTGGCAGGGGGTTGGACTGGGTGGCCCTTGTGGTCTCTTCCAACTCTATGATTGTATGATTCTATGATTCTATTTCAGCCTTTTCCATAGCTGCCAAGTTATCCCTTTTTTTAAGGGATTTTCCCTTATGCTGAATAGGCTTCCTCGCGAGAAAAGGGAAAACTTGGCAGCTATGGCCTTTTCAAAAGTGACTGGCCAGATGCTTCTGAAAAGCACGGAAGCCAGGCATGAAGGCAATATTCCTCCTCTGTTATTGCCCCCACTCACCCACCATATTCAGAAGTTCACGGCCTCTGAACCTGGCAGTGGATTCTGCATGTCAACTATGTGCTGGGTGAAGAAGCGCTTTGCATAATCTCCTTCTGCCCCATTACCATGAGTGGGGCCTCTCTTGACCACCCAGTACTTGTGCTGGAAGGCTTCTGGCTTACTGGTTGGTGCCTCACTCAAAGCTCAGCAGTAGAGAGGGAAAGTGGCAGTGTGGTCCGTCCTCCCGGTACAGTTCCACGGAAAACCCTGAGTCTTATGAACCTCAGACCTTGGGCCTTGCAGCACAGCTGGAAAGCTCAGGGGTAGTGCTAAGGCAGTGGTGGCGAACCTATGGCACACGTGCCAGAGGGGGCACTCAGAGCCCTCTCTGTGGACGCACGTGCCGTCTCCCCTCACAACTCCCCACAATTTGTTGGCTAGCCCGCTGGGCTGCACTTCTAAAGCCCGCTTGTGCAAGAGGGAGCAAAATACTGCCAGGCTTACTGGCAGTTCTGCACCGAGGCAAACCTTCAAGCTGAACTGTCTCCCATTGCCACGAGTAAGTGCAAGATCCTCCCTGCTAGGGGACACACAGTGGGAGGCAAAGGAGACTGTTTGGTTTGTTTCATAGGATTGTGGGGAGTTGGAAGGGAACCCGCGGGTCATCTAAGTCCAACCCCCTGCGATGCGGGGATCACAACTACAGCATCCATGGCAGATGGCCATTCAACTTCTGCTTTGAAATCTCCCAAAGAAGAGTTTTTTGAAGGGAAATGATCAAGACGGCCATGTTGTCATTCCCCTTTTCACTTACCTTCCAAGTCCCGGACTGCAGAATCCGGGACCGGCAGCCGTGTGACACCGGAAGTTGTGTCGACGTAACTTCCGGTGTCGCTTTGCCCTTCTATGGGCGCCAAAAATGGCTGCCGCTGGCTTCAAAAGTAGCTTCTACGCATGACCGGAAGTGTGTTGACACAACTTCCGGTGTTGGTGGCAGCCATTTTTGGTGCCCATAGATGGGCAGAGCGACAACGGAAGTTGCGTCGACGCACTTCCGGTCATGCGTCGACGCTACTTTTGAAGCTGGCGGCAGCCATTTTTGGCGCCCATAGAAGGGCAAATCAGAAAAAAAAAATGGCCACTGGCAGGAGAAAATAACGGAGAAAAACGGGAGACAAAGTGATACGGGGGACCACCGGGAAAAGGTAAGTAAAAACGGGGGTTTCCCGTGGAAAACGGGGTACTTGGCAGTTATGCCCTTTTCATGATTTCCCAAAAAAGGATAATGCAAACTTTTACCTTTCAATCAGAAGTTGTTTGTATCATTGAAAGCTCTGTTATTGTGTTTTTCTTTTAAGATAAAAGATGTTAATGTATAAGTTGTTTTTTCCTAAACTAAAACCTCAGTATTCAGGTTAAATTGCTGTGTTGGCACTTTGCGATAAATATGTGGGTTTTGGGTTGCAGTTTGGGCACTCGGTCTCTAAAAGGTTTGCCATCACTCTGCCAAGGGCATGGGTGGAACCTGTTATTACTCAGTTATCTTGCATTGTGTTCAATCGTCCCATGCTTTCAAAATTTGATAAATTCGGAAGCTGCCTTTTTCTGAGCCAGATCATGGCCCAGAACAGTATGTAGTGGGAGGAGACGGGGGAATCATTCAGGCTGGCAAGCAGAAACGCTTGTGCTGAATAAACAAACTGCCATAGCACTATGTCAAAATCCTCCCAATTGGTGGAGGTTTCTTTTTCCCCAGCTCATTTCCCAACCGTCAGTGAGGCAACACTAAAGCCCAGCTTACTCTAGCAGGCAGCTGAGAAGTGCTGGCAAAGAGGGGCAAGAAAGGGACATAGCGACTCTGCCCTCTCTCATCAGCGCTACACAACTCAGGCTACAAACTGAATTGATGATCAATTCAGGCTACATATGATTGCAGTTGGTCATTATGAGCCATTCATCATCAGTATAACCTTCAAACTTTTTTCAAACAGGTAATCTGCAATAGGATTCGTCTGGCATTCATTTCCAGCAGCAGAAGCGGTAATATTCATCCAGCTAGTCGTTCACTTTTGTTTCAAATAATGCCTTACATTTCAGCAAACCATGCAGAAAACAACAACCCACATTTTTGTTGTATTATAAGTAGTTCTTCCTCATATTATGCTCAAACATAAGGGTCTAGCACCATCTATAGCTCCATGGAAAGGCTGAGAAATCTCAGTCGGAGAGATTCATCAAAATCTTCTGCAAATAATGTTGTGTATCAAACTAAATCTTATTGCCACTAGATGGGCAAACCCCCGTTTTGCGTGTTTCCATTGCAGAGGATTGTTTATCTAGTTTTTCAGAGAACCTTCATATATGTTCAGTTGCCAGGGATTCCCTGAGGATTGCCTAGGAATAAAAGTGTTATAAAATACCTAAAAGCATCTATCAGGCAGATGTCCTGAAGAAGGGAGTTCCACAAGCAAGGTGCCATGACTGAGAAGGATGAAGACTGTAGAAGAAGGCATCCCACAAAAATATTAATTGTCGGTGAAGCTCATGTGGAAGAAAATGCTCCATATGGCATGTTGGGGCCATGCTAAGCAGGAGGAAATGGTGGTGGCAATAATGCCTTTGAAATGGGTTTCCACCTAGAATCATAGAGTTGGAAGAGACCACAAGGGCCATCCAGTCCAACCCCCTGCCAAGCAGGAAACACCATCAAAGCATTCTTGACATATGCCTGTCAAGCCTCTGCTTAAAGACCTCCAAAGAAGGAGACTCCACCACACTCCTTGGCAGCAAATTCCACTGCTGAACAGCTCTTATTGTCAGGAAGTTCTTTCTTGAAGTTTGAATCCATTGCTCCGTGTCCGCTTCTCTGGAGCAGCAGAAAACAATCTTTCTCCCTCCTCCATAACACAAAGTAGGAGCAATCAGGGGAAAGGTATCAATAATCATAGTGGTGCACTGGTCTCCCTCCCTCCCTCCCCCACCCCAAAAGCTTTGGTACAATTTCTGCTGTGTGGCAGAAATAAGAAAGGGTTGCCCTATCTTTCCACATGTTCCACATGCCAGCAGGCAGCAAAGCAAATATTTCAACAATGAAAGCATTCCTGTGTTTCTAACCCCACATTATTATTATTATTATTATTATTATTATTATTATTATTATTATTATTATTATTATCCCACCTTTCCCCCTGATGGGACTCAAGGAGGCTCAAGGATCCTATGCATCTTCTAATAGTTGTATTTCCATACTAGACTTAATCGGTTGAATTTCTACCGGCTACATAGCTCGTTGAAGGCACAAGAATCTTGTTTCCCCCCATCACCAACTCAGAACCACAGCCTAGGCAAGCCTAAACAACTTCACAACATTTCCCCATTTGTCTTTTGGGAAGGGGTATTCTTCAACATTCATGTAAACTTATTGGTTGCAAGGGAAAAGCTTTTAGTGCCTACCTGATCTCAGATGAACCCACCACAGGAAAAATTCATCCAGGCTGTTGGGGGGAAATGAAAGGCTAATTTAGGCGATGTCAAGGAAGTAAGCCAGATTCAGGAAAAGTACACAGAAAAGGATGTGTAATAAAAAAAATATTTCAGAAATGTTTCCTCCCTTGATCTTATCTCAGGCGTATGGTATAAACATAGACCAAACGTGCAGTGAAGGAGGTTACTAGAAAATCTAGGATAGTTATTGGGGAGAAAAGACGTGATGCTACCATCAAAACAACAATGAACAATCGCTCTAAATTCCCAAAACAAGAGACAAAGAAGGACTTTGCACCAAAATAGATATTTAGTGTAATGCATGAAAGCATATTTTTAGCGTGATATAATATGGTGTACATGTACAATGTATATATTGCATAAGGCTTCATTTTATTAATTACACCAAATGTAAGCATTTAGTACAATTTATACCAAGTAATTGAGTATAATGTGATGTTTTGACGCAACACATAATATGAGTGGCGTTTTATTGTTTATGTTTACTTGTTTAGTAAAAGTAAACATAAATTTGCTTAATTGTTCCATATAATTTTTTTCAAAACCATTGGTTTTTCATGCAAATTATCAACATGTTTTACCTTAAATAAATAAATATTGCAGAAAAAATAGTATGCAACTATTATTGCTCTACATAAAACCTAAAATTTATGTTTATTAGTTCACAATTTAACATACTGAGAATTAAAGGAGTCAAATTCCTATGTTTTTATCACTCGTAGTGAGGCAAAATGTCAATCTGTAGGAGCAGGGTCTAAATATTAACCAATTTGTCCCAAATTTGAAATGTGACTATGTTTATACCATACGCCTGAGATAAGATCAAGGGAGGAAACATTTCCGAATTATTTTTTTTATGACCCACCCTAATAGAGCAGGGGTCAGCAAACTTTTTCAGCAGGGGGCTGGTCCACTGTCCCTCAGACCTTGTGGGAGGCCGGAATATATTTTGAGTGTGTGTGTGTGGGGGGGGGGAATGAACGAATTCCTATGTCCCACAAATAACCCAGAGATGCATTTTAAATAAAAGCACACATTCTATTCATGTAAAAACACCAGGCAGGCCCTACAAATAACCCAGAGATGCATAAAAGGACACATTCTACTCATGTAAAAATACGCTGATTCCCGGACCATCCACGGGCCGGATTGAGAAGGCGATTGGGCCGCATCCGGCCCCCGGGCCTTAGTTTGCCTACCCATGACATAGAGAGAAAACTTTGAAGTTCTCAATTAAAAACAGGCATGATGTGGGTATGGCTTTACATGACTAGTGTGTGGCAGTAACATTATTACAGCTCTTTAACTATAGAAACTTTGGAATAATAAAAACAAGGAAGAACCTGCTTTTAAAGATTTCCCAAGTGAGCTTTGTAATAAAGCCCACTAGAGGGCAGACCAGGCTCAGAAAAATATAAGGTTGCAAATTCCACTAGTTAAGAGAACTCATAAGAGTTTGGTGACACCTCTCAAGTTATATAGGACTGTAGCGTAAATGTAATTGTTCAGAAGAGCTTAAATATTATTATTCTTTGTTAGTTTTTCCTTGGGCTTTTATAAACTAAACGTTTAAAGCGAAAGCTATGGAAAATCAGTGTGGTACTGTATGGATCAGATTTAATGTTTTTGTTTTTTAAAATACAGAATATTCTTTTGGATGGTTTGTACTATGTAAAGTATGTCACATGGTGGGGGGGGGGGAGGGACTGGGAAGGTGAGTAGAGAAACCGGAAGTGCTTCTGCACAAGTGGGATTTTGTTGCACAAGTGAGCAGATATCATTGGATGTCTCCCATTGTGCAGAAGCACTTGGAACAAATGAATCCATATTAGATTCCACACTGTGCATTTAACCAGAGTTAAATGGTTTCCCCCTCCTCCAACCCAACTAAAATGAGCTGTGAAGAAATCCCCTTGACAATAATGGGACTTTAGCTAGTTGTGACTCAGGACCAAACTGGACATGAAGAGGAAGCATCATTTGCTATTCTGTGTCAATCCCATTTATACCTAAAATAGGGGATGGAAGTTCTTCTTTTTAAAAAAAGGGGGGGTTGCATGAAGGCATCAATTTCTTTCCTGACTCATGTTTGCCAGCATGCAGAGCTGTCTCTGTTGAACTCCCATTTGGTTTTAAACAAAAGCTACATTATTCATCCCGTTCTCTGCTGTGGTGGAATTTACATGATTAACGGCATTAATTAATTGAATTCTTTTTATGTAATTCCACACCATTCATTTCAGTGCAAAGGGAACACAATGCAAATCTGGGAAGTGTCATGAAATATCATCTGAAAGCCACAACCCTGGATTAATTTCCATTCCAGACATGAGGTGAATAAGCAAATATCAGCCATTTCTGTTCCTGTTTCTGCTGGAAACCGACATCCCTGCTCGCCCCTTCACATGCCAATACCGGGTGAGAGTCAGGCTGGGAGGGAAAGACCCAAAGCCATTGAGCATGAGGGGCTAAGACAGAGGGAACAGCACCTGAGGTGAACAACAAAATGGTGCCTCCTGCCCAGGGCCGGATTTAGGTTTGATGAGGCCCTAAGCCTCAATAATGGGGCCCTTTATATGCCCAGCTGTCCTTTGTCAACAAGAAATATTCGCTGTTTTTTGTGTTGAGTACATGCATGGTGATTTATGGACCTAATAGGTATCTAAAGCCATTTGCACACAGCAAAATATGTATTTTATCAAAGTAATTGTTGGACTGAAATACAATTAAGAAGTATATTAATAGTGAAAAATTGGGGGGGGCAAGAGAATGAGGCCCTAAGTTATAGCTTGTTTAACTTATACGTAAATCTGGCACTGGGCCTGCCCCACCAGGTAAGAAGCAGTGACTGCAGATCTAGATCAGGAACAAAAACAAGAGGAGAACCATGGAATTGTAGAGTAGAAGGCGTGCGCACACACACACATACACACACACACACACACACACACACACACACACACACACACTGCAATGTAGGAAACTCAAGTAAAGTATCCAAGCAAAGATCTGCTTAAAAACCTCCAATCAAGGAGAGCCCCCCCCCCAAGAGAGTTTGTTCCACTGTTGAACAGTTCTTACCATCAGAAAGTTCTTCCGGATGTTGAGTCATAATCGCCTTTCTTGTAACCACTTGTTCAGGTCGTTCATGTGCTCTGGAGCAGGAGAAAAGAACCTTGACCCGTCTTCCATGTGACAGCTCTTTAGACATTTGAAGATAGCCCTCATAAAGATCTCCTGCCCCTGTGGATCTTGCCACTCACCTTGTCTCATGGGCAGTGCCAGATTTAGGTATAAGCTAAACAAGCTATAGCTCAGGGCCCCACTCTCTTGGGGAGCCCCAAAAAAACTAAAGGAAAAAAACTGGATGTACATTTCCAATATAAAAGATAAAAAATAAATAAAACAAAACCTCAGGGCCGGCTCTAGGTAGATCCCCAGTGGTGCGGTGCGCCAGGGCGCCGGGCTGGTAAACAGGGCGCCGGGCGGAAACCATGCTGCGCCCTGCGAGGGCGAGGGCGCCAGAGCAGTCTCCGCCCCTCAGCGCCAGGGCATGTGACCTGCTCGAGACTGCCCTGCAAAACCTACATACAGCAACAGTGTTTTGTGTTGTGTAGGCTCCTATGATGTCAGTCATGGGCCCCGCCTGCTAGCCTGACTCCCTAAAATATCACTGGTTTGCCCCTATAGGGTGCCTACATTCTGCAGGTGCAAATGGCTTTAGATACATAAATTACCATATAACATATATTCAACACAAAAAACAGCAACAATTTGTTGTTGACAAAGGACAGCTGGACATATAAAGGGCCCCATTACTGGTCTTGCTTGTGGATGGGCTGGCCCTGGGGGGAGAGGGTTCCTGTTCTCTCACATACTCCCCTGTTTTAGATGTGAACTGAGCAGGCACATGAATGCCTTCTCTGCAGACCCTCTCAGGCGTTCAGGTTGTCAATGCTGGGATTCTTGGTACTTCTGCTGTCCTGAGAAGATCACTGGCCCAGGAGAAGAATCTCCTCTAAGTTGTGGAATTCCCTCCCCTTGGAGGTGTGTCTGGTATCATCATTTTGTAGCTTTTGTCAAATGCTGAACCTCTGGGCCTTTGACACCAAATATATATTTCAGGACCTACTCTATTTTCCCGATTTGCAGCTGTTTTAGCTGTTATTAGTATTTCATTTTTAAGCTGCCGTAAGTGCTGGAACCTTACAGCGAATGGTGAGTAGGGAAATCTAAATACTAAAATAAATAAATGTATACATGTGACTGTTCCCATGATACTTAGTTTGGCCCTGCCTTGATTCACTGCTTTCTTTTACTGGGATTTAGGCAAAAGGATGGGGGGTGTGAGGGACAGGGGATATCGCGAAGTCCCTCCCCTCCTGAGTTCAAGCCCGTCCCCGAGCAAAGGGGAAAGCAGGGAGAGTTCCGATTCCAGTGGGGAAGCAGGAAGTCGTGTCCGAGGCTCAGGCAAGGTAGAGGAGCCAGGGTCCCAGGTGGGACAGGAAGGGGCAAGTAAGGGGGGAAGACCCATCCCCCCAACTCCAGAATTACGCAGGAAGAGGAGGGGCAAGAGGATGGGTCTGCCAAAGCTTTTGTGTTGGAGAAAGACGCGCCAAAAGCCATTAGGAGGTTCTGAAACCGACTGACAACATCGCTCCGTGTAAATAGCAATGACTTGAGCACTGTAAATACGCAGCACCAATAAAAGAATAAAATGCAGAGCTGCGTAGCGTCGTTACTCTGAAGTAGTCCACTCCGGCCACTGTGACAGCAACCTCCTAATCATTTTTGGGCTACTTTGGAGTTGCCGGGATGAGCGTGTCAGAGGCGGAGAAGTGGCGGCAGATCGCTGAGCAAGCCCAGCTAGAACTGCAACAGCTGTCGCTGCAGGCGCAGGGAGAATTGAAGGCAGCTAAAGAGGAGACTAAGAAGGTCCAGGACGACCGGCTACAACTTGCGGAACAGGTGAGAGAGCTCCAGGAAAAAGAGCAGCATTTAAGGGCGGTGGCGGTAGACCTCCAAAACAAGCTGGATGCAGAGAAAAACAAGGCGGGAGGGGCACCCCAAGTCCAAGTGCTGCCAGGAAGGAGAGCCGGGACCCTAGTAAGCAAGTTCAATGGAGACCCGAAGGAGTTTCAGGGCTTTGAGACTGAGATTGTGTATGCTCTTGAGCTGCACCACGATGAGTTCCCTGATGATGAGCACAGAGTAGCGTTTATTGTGGAGCACCTTACAGGGGCGGCCAGGGAGTGGCTAAGACCGTTAATTGCAACAAGGAATCCTTGCATGAAGAATGTCAAACTATTTCTAGAAGGTTTGAAAACGATGTATTCGTCCGATAGTCATATGGACCAGACTAAGGAGGAACTTCATAATTTACGCCAAGGAAATATGACAGTTCGCGCGTATTGGGCGAAATTCACCATGCTGGTGCACAGATTGGGGTGGGATCTGGAGTCTGCCCCAATGCAAGCGGCGTTTTACTTGGGGTTGCATGAGGAGGTGAAGGATGAGCTCTCGAGAGGTCCAAAGCCCAGTAATATGGATCAACTGAGCAAAGCGGCTCTGGCGGTGGGGGTGAGGCAGGAATCCAGATGGAGCGACAAGCAAGCAACGCGCGCAAAGCGGGCTTGGTTCCCACGGTCGCAGGAGAAGCCACTCCCTCAACAACCCTTTCAAGCCACGCCTGGGGCCAGTCAGGACCAGGAACCCATGCAGATTGATAGCGCGCGCGGGCTTTTCAAACCCCAGCGGCGCCAAGACGCAAGGAGGGAAGGGGTGGGAATTGCTTTCTCTGCAACTCCCCCCAGCATCTCGTCAGAGACTGCCCACATCGCAGGGAGTGGCAAGGAAAGGCGGGAACGGTTGTGCCCTCCCCCACTGACGCAGCACCACAGCAGGGAAACGGGAAAGCCTGGCTGCAGGAGACAAGGGGCGGCAGCCAGGCACAGTCAGCAGACAACAGCCCCAGCCCACCCACCCGCACAGAGAGGAGCAGAGCCAGCCCACCCCTCCCAGAGCAGGAGTGGTTCTAGAAGTGACGCTCACGCTCCCAAATGGCTATCCATTGACGGTCCTCGCCCTAATTGACAGTGGTGCCTCAGCCAACTTCTTCTCGAGAAACTTTGCAGAAGAGCACCAGATCCAGCTTCTGCAGCTGGATTTTCCTCTGCACGTGGCAACCATTGACGGCAGAGAGCTGCTGGGAGGGGCCATCACTCATCAAACCCCCCCCATGAGAATGACGGTTGGAAGGCACTCAGAGACACTGGCATTCAACGTCACCACCATCTCAGACCCCCCAATCGTTTTGGGCATGAGCTGGCTGGCGCGCCACGACCCCTCCATAAGTTGGCATCAGAGATGCATCACTTTTGGATCGGACTTTTGCCTGGAACATTGCATGCAGCACCAACCAGGGGAGGGGCCTCCGATAGCCACGGTGGCCACCATGCACGTCAAAGGGGGTGAGGCGATACCCAAACCATACTGGGACCTGCAGGAGGTCTTCAGTGAAGCGGAGTCCGACCACCTGCCCCCACACAGGCCTTTTGACTGCCAGATCAACCTGGTGCCTGGGGCAACTATACCCCCAGCCAAGCTGTACGCCATGTCAGACCAGGAACTGGAGGATCTGCGCGCTTTTATCGACAAGAACCTCAAGCGGGGGTTCATCAGAGAAAGCAAGGCAGCAGGGGGCAGCCCGGTCTTCTGGGTGGACAAGAAAGACACGCAACAGCGCCGTCTTGTGGTGGATTTTAGACGGCTGAATTCGGTGACAGAGCCAGTGGCTTTCCCCATGCCCAGAGTGGATGATCTCCTGACAGCGGCACGCAGAGGCAAGATTTTCACCAAGCTAGACCTGAGGGGGGCGTACAACTTGATCAGGATCCGGGAAGGCGATGAGTGGAAAACCACGATGTTCACGCCTCTGGGCTCTTTTGAATATCTGGTGATGCCCTTCGGGTTGCAAGGGGGCTCAGCATGCTTCCAGGCCTTCATGCACCACGTCCTGGGGTCCCTACTCTTCAGGAAATGCTTGGTCTTTCTGGATGACATCCTTATTTACTCCAACGACCCAGTGCAGCACGTGAAGGACGTCAGGGAGGTGTTACAGCGCCTGAAGGAGAACCACCTGTATGTGAAGCTGGAGAAGTGCAAGTTTCACACCAAGGAGGTGGACTTCCTGGGCTACAAGCTGTCAGACAAGGGGCTGGCAATGGACAAGGACAAGGTGCAGACCATCCTGGACTGGCACAGCCCCAGGACGCGCAAAGATGCCCAACGCCTACTAGGCTTTGCCAACTTCTACAGGAAGTTCATCAAGAACTTCTCTCGAGTTACGGCTCCCATCACTGACTGCCTGAGAGGCAAGCAGAAGTTCAGGTGGACACCAGAGGCGCAAGCAGCGTTCGAAAGCCTCAAGAGGGTGTTCGCCTCAGACCAGAACCTGTTCCACGTGGTTCAGGACGCGCCCCTACGCATTGAAACAGATGCTTCTGATAAGGCTGTGGGCGCCATTTTGTTGCAACTGGACGCCAACAGAGAGTGGAGACCCTGTGCCTTCTTCTCCAGGAAGTTGACCCAGCCCGAGCGAAACTACACAGTTTTTGATCGGGAACTTCTTGCGATCCACGCGGCGTTCCAGCACTGGAGACACTTCCTGGTGGGCGCCAAGCACCCCATCCAGGTGTGCACAGACCACAAGAACCTGGAGTTCTGGAGAACTGCCAGGGTGCTCAACCAGCGGCAGATACGGTGGGCGGAGTTCTTCTCGAACTTCAACTTCTCCATACACTACATCCCAGGAGAGCAGAATGTCAGGGCGGATGCCCTCTCCCGCAAGCCAGAGTACATGGAGGAGGAGGCGCCACCAGCCCCAAGGCACATTTTCCCCCCGTCGGCATGGTCCTGCGGAGCAGCAGTGGTGAGCGAGGCAGAACTCACAGCACTGACGGCAGCGGATGAATTTGCCAACCGCATCTTCAGAGAACTGAGAGGGGGGAGGGAGCAGGCAAAAGACTTTGCAGAACGCAGAGGGCTGCTTTTCTACAAGGGTGCGCTGTACCTACCCACCACCCAGCTTCGACGTACGGTCCTCAAGCAGATGCACGACAACCCTACAGCGGGGCATTTTGGAAGGGACAAGACCACTCACCTAGTCATGAGACACTTCTGGTGGCCAGGGGTGAGGGAAGATGTTCGAGACTATGTAAGGGGCTGTACCACCTGCCAGCGGGCGAAGGTGGTCAGAGCAGCGCCACCAGGGTTGCTGGAGCCCTTAGCCACACCACACAGGCCGTGGGAAGTGGTGTCCATGGACTTCATCACAGATCTGCCTTCGTCCAGGGGTAAGACTGCAGTGTTGGTGGTGGTGGACCTCATGTCCAAAATGTGTCACTTTATACCGTGTGCCAGGGCAGTCTCGGCAGAAGAGACAGCCAAACTGTTTGTTGATCACATTTTCAGACTGCATGGATTACCTTTAAGGGTTATTTCGGATCGTGGCCGCCAATTTGTTTCCAGGTTCTGGCGGCGGCTCATGAACCTCCTGCAGGTGGAGGTCAGCTTGTCGACGGCTAGACACCCGCAGACCAACGGACAAGCGGAGAGGGTCAACGCCATTCTGCAGCAGTACCTGAGATGCTACGTCAGCCAGCGGCAAACGGACTGGGTGGATCGCTTGCCACTAGCAGAATTTGCCTACAACAATGCAGTGCACGTCTCCACAGGGGTGTCGCCCTTTAAGGCCAATTACGGGCGCGACCTCAGATCTTTCCCAGAGAGGGAGAGGGAGGAGGAGGAGGAGGGCCCACAGGCTGAGGATTGGGCAGAGGAACTGGAGACGGTGCACCAGCAGCTCAGAGAACACTTGGAGAGGGCCAAGGAAGCGTACAAAAAGGGGGCAGATCGCCACAGGCGACAAGGGGAGGTCATCAGGGTGGGGGACAAGGTGTGGTTGTCCTCGGAGGGCCTTCCCACCAGAGGGAGGTGCAAAAAGCTGGCACCCAAATGGCTGGGCCCCTTCACGGTCACGCAACAGGTCAACCCGGTGGCATACAGGCTGGCACTGCCAGAGGACATGAGGGTGCATCCAGTGTTTCATAGATCGCTGCTGTCGCCGTACAGGGAAAGCAGCAGGCTCAGAGACAGCGAACAAACCCCCGAGGGAGGGGGGGAGAGGGAAAGCAGGGAGCAACTCAATGAGGCCACGGCCATCCTGGATTCAAGGTGGGGGGTGGGGGGCCTGGAGTACCTCATGGCATGGGAGGATGCTCCACCGTCCCAGAATGAATGGGTCCCCGCCACTCAGATACAGGAGGAATTCTTGGTGGAAGAATTTCACGCCCTCTTTCCCCACAGACCCAAGCCCTGGCACATGGAAAGGGAGGGGGAGGAGGAGGAGGCACGGGAGAACAGCTCACCATGGCGCTGGGAAGCGGAGTTTGAGGAACCAGAGGATGAGGTATGGGTGTCGCCAAGATCCACCCAGTCAGAGGAAGGAGCAGATTGGCAAAACATTTTTACCCCCACCAGCTCTGACGCCACGGACTTTTTGGGATTCCCGTCCTCCCAGGCGGAAGGGGGGGGCTCGCAGGACTGGGGGGAGGTGTTCACACCAACGGGCTCGGAGAGCACCGAGTTTTTAGGCTTCCAGTCGTCACCGACACATGGGGGGGGCCTGGGGAGGGGTGAAGGAGAGCTTGGGAGGGGGGTGGATGTGAGGGACAGGGGATATCGCGAAGTCCCTCCCCTCCTGAGTTCAAGCCCGTCCCCGAGCAAAGGGGAAAGCAGGGAGAGTTCCGATTCCAGTGGGGAAGCAGGAAGTCGTGTCCGAGGCTCAGGCAAGGTAGAGGAGCCAGGGTCCCAGGTGGGACAGGAAGGGGCAAGTAAGGGGGGAAGACCCATCCCCCCAACTCCAGAATTACGCAGGAAGAGGAGGGGCAAGAGGATGGGTCTGCCAAAGCTTTTGTGTTGGAGAAAGACGCGCCAAAAGCCATTAGGAGGTTCTGAAACCGACTGACAACATCGCTCCGTGTAAATAGCAATGACTTGAGCACTGTAAATACGCAGCACCAATAAAAGAATAAAATGCAGAGCTGCGTAGCGTCGTTACTCTGAAGTAGTCCACTCCGGCCACTGTGACAGGGGGGGTCTGTAAATTTTGGTTTCTCTAAGTTTCTCATTCAGCCATTCTTAAATTCAGTTCTCCACATTTCCACATCACTTTCATTTTTAAAAAAATAGTTCTCAGACAGATTTATCAACATTTTAGTGTGAAGTTCTCCTAATGTATGTGTTTTTGCCCAATAAACACATTTTTGCAAAGCCATTTTCCCCAGTCTATTGCATTTTTTATGTTCACTAATATATGCAGTTATGCAGACTTTATATTCATTTTTGTGCACATTGACTAAAAGCTTTTCTGAAATATAAACTGCTTTGGGAGCAAGAACAGGACAGAAATGGAATAAAAAAATTCATCTCTGTCAGTTTTGTTTCCAAGGGGCATATCTCTCTCTTTTTTTTAATTATATTTATTTGCGTTTTCAGTTTAGTATTTCCATTCATGTCATCATCTTACATCACAGTCAACATCCAGAAATACAAAGAAAAAGAATACAAAAAAACCACAGAAATTACAGAAAAAGAAAAAGAGAAAAGAAAAAAGAAAAAACAATGCAAAAATGCAAAAAGCACACAAAAAAGAAAAACAATAATAATAATAAAAACAATCTAATATTCATAACCCTATTATAATTTTGACTTCCCCGCTCCCCCCTACCCGAGCCTAATTGTAACCCTTTTTTGGCAATTTTCCTAATTGACCAAATCTAAACATCCCCATATGACTCTTATTTTACTGCCTAACTTAAGAAAAAATTTTCTTAACACATTACAATCTTCTAATTAACAGATATCCTTCTTAAATTTGCCAGAATTTATTCCCTCAGAAAGGTCTACCATGCCCCAAAAGGTCTTTAAATTCAGCCCAGAGTTTAACAAGTTATAGATGTTTTCTGACATGCTAAATGGCAATCGAAACAAAAAACTTTAGATGGTGTAACCCAGTGTTTCTCAACCAGTGTGCCTCCAGATGTTTTGGGACTACAACTCCCATCATTCCTGACCACTGGTCTTGCTAGCTAGGGATGATGGGAGTTGTAGTCCCAAAACATCTGGAGGCACACTGGTTGAGAAACACTGGTGTAACCCACTAATATGCTATCGGTTTCACTTGCTGTCAGTCATTTCCAAAACCAATTCAGGCTGCTGCCGATTACTTATAACAGCCTATAGCAGCGTTTCAGCCTATAGCAGTGTGCCGCGAGACGCTGGCTGGTGTGCCGCGACGTGCGGCGACAAGAAGGGTGATTTGCATTGTCACATGCCTGGCGGCCACCAATAGGGAGCGCTGATCCGCCAGAAAGGAAGCCGGCCGGGTCACGATGCGGGGCGAGCGCAGCTCTCAACAGCCACCACCACGGGAGGGTGGTTTTAGACAAACTTAAAGAAGCTGGCTGGATGAGCTCAACCTGAAACTTGCTGAGCAAAGGATTGTGCTGGCAGAGAAATCAGCGGCTTGTGAAGCCTTATTACAGGAGATTGCAACCAACACAGCAATTGGCAAGTGTTTCTTACAGTCATAATTATATAGTCAATATAGGGCGGCACAGAGTTAATTTTTTAAACTTTTTAAATGGTGGTGTGCCTCGTGATTTTTTTCATGGAACAAGTGTGCCTTGGCCCAAAAAAGGTTGAGAAACACTGGCCTATAGGGCTTGGGACCCAGGTGTCTAGAAGAAGCCCTATATAGCATTTCAGTCTGTCTGTGTACTGAGATTATCCACAGGTGCTTTCCTCTTGCTGTTCCTGCGTGCATCAAGACCTGAACCAGAAGCTGATACTTTCATCTGACCATCATTGCCCTTCCCTTGCCCTTTGTGGCTGTCAGCCTCCTCTGGAGTAAGATCCCAGGGGCCAGCTGCATGTCACCTACCCCTCTCTGCTGAACTATATTTAAATGTATTTAAATATATTTCTATCCCTGCTTTAAGTCATTTACATACTGTCTTCTTTTGCATATTACTTACTACAAAAGTATGTCTTAATTATGCATTCTCAACTTATTTTTAATTTTAATTTCCCTTCTTCTACTTGATAATTCAGTGCAATTCTGCTACAATTGATTTTGGCAGCTTGAGGACTAAGCTCTTTAGTGATGAAATGACTTATTAGCGGAACGACGTCTGAGCACCGAACCACTGATTTATTACAAGTGAACTCTTTATTTACTGTGTTTGCTAGTGTTTAAGATAAAACCTATTTTGGAAAGGAAACTACTTTTGCCATTTTTATGGATATTTATTGTTTGTTTACAGAGAGTTGCCGTGTTGATGTTATCTTGTGTCGATTGAACTGTATTTAAATCAGGCTCCTTAGCGGGGCAAACAAAGGCATTGTGACACCCGGGGCGGGGCATCGCTATGTAGGGTGCATGTGCAGTGTTGCTACGTACAACACATGCGCCGTACGTAGCAGTGCACATGCACTGTACATAGCGGTTTGCGGGTGGCGCCACTCCAGCGCCGGCTGTAGCAGCGATGGAGGGATCCCACTGCCATCCGTACGGCGCTCAAGTGTCACCGGCAGCAAACCGCTATGTACAGCGCATGTGCACCGTTGTTACATACAGCGCATGCGTGCGATGCCGCACATGTTCTGTACATAGCGGTTTGCCGACAGTGCCTGGATCTTCTGCTCACGGCTGCAGCCGCAAATGGAGGATCCTCCACATGTGGCTACCTTCTTGTCACCCCCCAGACATGGCACCCAGGGCACACCGCCCCACCCCCACTGCAACGCCACTGCTCCTTGGAGAGCAACAAGGCCAGTACCAGAAACTTTATTGTCATTAGCAGTTAACTTATTTTTGCTTTGTATTTAAATCTAAATTGTGGGGTGTGGGTTTTTTTTTGTAATTTGGAATTCATTCTGTGTTTGTGTTGGTTAATTGTTGTCTTTTTTTTATTTACTGACATGCTCTGTATTACATATATTTGTCTCTTGTATCTTTCGAAAGTTTGCTTTAAGATGCTCTGGGCACAGCTCCTTGTGGGAAAGTGGCACATAAGTCAATCTCCGGCCTTCAGAACTGAGACAAGCAATGGTCTAGGTCAGGCATCCCCAAACTGCGGCCCTCCAGATATTTTGGCCTACAACTCCCATGATCCCTAGCTAACAGGACCAGTGGTCGGGGAAGATGGGAATTGTAGTCCAAAACATCTGGAGGGCCGAAGTTTGGGGATGCCTGGTCTAAGTTAACTGCATCTTTATATATTCATATTGTATCAAGAATGGTAAAGAGATCAAGTACAACCCTGGAAGATCTGCACACACCAGCACATTCAAACAAGAGAAAGTCTCTCCCTGACTTTCACCCAATGTGTCATAGCAATGGAGAGGGGAAGAGGAGGAGGAAGGGAGCAGAAGGTCCTCTTCTCTCTCCATATGCCAGAGAAGAGGGGAGAAGGGGAAAGACTTTGGGGTGGCGTTTGGTGGTTAGAGCCTTTAGACATGGACACAGGGGCGTACCCAGCATCCGGCAGGTTAGGGCTCCTGCCCCCCTCTAGAAGCAATAAAATTAAAATAAAATAAACACCCGACACGGCAGCTTGCCGACCAGCTCCCTGAAAAGCGGCTCCTGCCCCTCCCTCCCCGCCTGACTGTCGGGCAAGGCAGCGGCTCGAGTCGGAAGAAGCAGCCTCCGCAAAGCTGCTGTTCTCCCTTTGGCTCCTTCCCTATCTCGCAGCCCCAGCGGGGCTCCTTCCCTCCCAGAAAAGTGGCTTCCCCTCTCCCTCCCCCACCCGGCAAGGCAGCGGCTGGAGTTGTGAGCAGCAGCCTCAGCAAAGCTGTTCCTCTCCCTCCCTGACTCGCTGTCAAACTGAAGGAGGTTTTCCTGCAAGCTCTTCCTTCCTTCTTCTTCTTCCTCCTTTTTAGTTCACTTTGGTCTGGCAAATTGTGAAAATTATTACTGTATGATAAATGGCCTCAAAAGTTTTGCTTTTTAAAATATCTTTTTTGCAGCAGCTCCTCCTGTGCCCAGCCCATTGTTGTTCGTTTGAGCTCAACAGCCACATAAAGAAGGAGCTGTGAGCTCAAATCCAATTCACACCCCAAGTAGATTTGCCTGGGGGCAGGGATTTAATTTGCATCTTGCAAATCCCTGACATTCTTTTGTTTCAAAGGAAGAACCTGTGTATTTCAGTTCTTCACCTCAAAGAAATGAGGTGGTTTAGGTATCCAAAGCTTGCCAAATTATAGCAAACTGTTATTGTCATTTCTTAAGTGCTCCTCTGGTTCCTGGTTTATGCTTTCTGGGCTGTAGCTCAGTATAGATCAACTGCCTTGCATTGCCCTAGGACGGTTCAGTTGCAGGCATGTCCAGGTAGAGTCAGAAACTCTGGAAAGCTGCTGCCAGTCAGTGTAGACAATACTAAACAAGATTGACCAATTGACTTAGTATAAAGCAACTATAAACAAGCAGCTAAGCAGTTTACATTAAATAATAGGATGAATGGTTGACTCAGTGGATCATGTACCTGTGAGTACCATATTTGCAGTTTATCAGGTAGTAATTGACAGCATGTACACGGAACAAAACTGAAAGGCTATGTTGCTGAAGGTTGGGTCTATGAGAGCATACTTATTGCTATGGCAGCAAAGCACATTATTGGCGGGGCGGGGGAGTGACCAATATGATCCAGGGGTTGGAGCAATTCCCCTATGAGGAAATGTTACAAAACCTGGGGCATTATAACTTTTAGAAAAAAGGCAAGTAATTGGGGGTGGGAATGAGAGATTTTTATCCTTCTCATAATACTAGAACCAGGGAATATCCAATTAAGTGGATGTGAAATTCAATCTATTTCAGCATTTTAACTTTTTGTATGTTTTAAAGTGGGGGGGGGGAATCAAGTTTTGTAAGAACAGAAGGCACCCCACCTATCAAGTCTTTGCTGGAGAGAAAATATGTCTGAAGATCTGCATATGACCTTCTCCACCTGCCCCCCTTATTTCTCTTCTTCCCAGGAGGGGTGAGGGGTTAAAATTAGGAGCTGGGTTTGATTTGATCACTGGCAGTTTATTAATCTTTAAATCCTACCTAAGATAAAATGAATCAGCCCTATAGATAGGTATAGATAGATCCCCAGCCAAGCTCTCCTGGGCAGCCCCATTGCCACTGCAGAGCACTCCTTCAGCTCACCAGGTCTCACCTGGTGAATGGGGATTGGGCTAGAGGGTGGTTTGGCAGGGCACATACCAAACTTTCTGTGGGATGGCCGCCCCTGGAGCCCTTTCCAGTGACTGCCACAGAGAAGCCTGTTTTTATATTTATTGGAGTATTTTAATCATAGGATCACAGAACTAGATGGTTGGAAGGGACCCCTGAGGGTCCTCTAGACCAACCCCCTCCAGTGCAGGAATCACAGCACAAGCATCTCTCCCAAAACAAGTTTGCTCTATCTTTCCTGTGAACAGCCCTTCAGATACAACAGAATCATTCACATAGTTGGATGGGAACCACCAGGATCATCTAGTCCAACCCCCTGCAATGCAGGAATATTTTGCCCAACATGGGGCTTGAAACCACAACATTAAGAGTCTCATGCTTTACTGACTGAGGTTTGTTTATGTTTCCTGTTTTATTTTCCCAAGCAGAGATAATGTGTAAGCGTGGTGTCGGCTCCCTAAAAAAAGGTCAGTTTCACCTGGGCTCCGTAGCCCCCCCACATTCCCACTTCGTGGCCCCTCCCCTCCCGTGTCTTGGCCCCGCCCCTGAATGACCATGGCTTGCCCCCCCCCTAGTTTTGATCCTGGGTACGCCCCTGCATGGACAAAAGCAGCGGAAAGCCAGGATTCCACTCCAGCTTGGTTTTCTATCTGAACTGGAGAAGAATTTAGTGGCTTCCAAAGATTGCTGTTTAGAGCCTGAGGTTTGCATCCAATCCTGGCTCAAGGACTTGCCTGGCATCTCTAGAAGATCCTACTAAACCATGATGAAGCTTTTTCAGATGCTTCTCTTACAGAGCATCAGGAGTCAAATAAAGGGTTGTCATTTGATCAAAAGAGAAACACGGAATACCATTTGATGAATGGATGAAGATTTACCTTGAGCATCTTTTTATTATCAGTAGAGCTTTGATCTGATCTTTATGCCATATTGCATGTAATGAAAATAGCACTTGTACTCTTCCTGCTTCTAATTACCTTCAACAGCTCTGGTTATCAAATAGTTTTGTGTTATGAAAATAATTAATTTCTGCCTGATGGTATGAATGAATGAATACTAGTATCAAAAAAGGGCTGGAACTGACACAACATCCCACTTACACTATATAAAAGAATATAAGTTTCACCACCCCACCCCAGCTCCCCCCCTTCTTCCCCAACCTTATACTGTATACAACCCTAATGCCTCATATCAAATGTAGCTGATCTATAGAAAAGACTTTACAACCTGAAAAAGAGACAATGTACTGTACGTAGTTTTGTAAACTAAGAAAACCTTTACTAAAAACTATTTTAAAGGGGGGGGGCTAGAGCTACCAGACGTATGTTAAGCCAATGATGGTGGATGCACTTTAACAACAACAAAAATATCGATAGCATTGTGCAATAAAAGTGCAAATGTAACGTAACTTGTGTGGTGATATTGAAGCACAAGTTGATTCCAAATGGGAGTGATTGTAAAAAAATTTTCCCTTGGGGACACATTCACTTAGAGATAGTGGTCTCAGCCCCATGAAAATGCAACCTCACCAATCCCTAGTAAAATTGCTGAGGAAAACACTACATTAACAGTTTAACAGCAGATCGTCACAAAAGCTATTGTAGAAACCATTCTGAATCCCACATGCCAAACTTTCTTTCCCCCCCTGAAACCACATGCTCACACTGTTTGTTGCCTTCAGCCTCAGAACAACTATTTGTAGTGTGTTGTAAAGCTCACAAGCTTGGTTAAGCAGAGGTGTGTGGTCTTCCAAAGTATATTCCCAAGATAGGAATTCCCTCCTCAAAGAAAATCCCATTTATCACCACAATGGTTTCACCTCATTTGAAGCCAAGTTATTGTCACCCTTAAAATAATGTGCCCCAACAGGAGAAATGAAACTCATGTGTGAAGTTATACAGTCATCACACTCTGGAGTCAAAATATAGACTGTGGTATCAAAACAAAAAGCAGATTTAAACATAACGAAACACCCTGTTTCCTGTGTACATATCGTAGGTGGCATTTTCCTGGTACCACAATCTTTGGGTTTTATAGCTGCACATAAGCATTTAGATCATCTACATTTGAAATAACACATTGCCTGTGCCTCACTGCCTTTAATGGGGAGCCGTCCACGCTTCAGAGCTACCTAGGTATGGCGAGCAAAGTTTTCAGCTAAATGGAGACACGTGCTGTTCCTTGCACATGCAGTTAATAGGGAATAACTGTTTAAACGTTTGGTTATCCTCTGGTGCACATGTTAGATTTCAGGTGTCATGAATGTGTGCTAAATCTTGCCCCATTAAGTTTAGCTAGTAGCAACTAATATCTGCACCACCTCCAGGGTCTCTTAAATCTCTCCGTCATTCTCAATGCATCCATGAAAGGTGTTGCAGATCAAGGATGGGTTAAATGAATGAGGTTGAGATTGAAAATAATCCCTGGTCAGACCACTAACATGCTGAGAAATGGAACGATTTGTAAGCAGTTTTTATTTTTCAAAAAAAAGAGAAGCTGTGTTTTCATTGGATCCAGTGATGGCATTGGAGAGAATCTACAAAGAAATTATCTGGTGTGGGCACCATTGAAATGAATGGGAAGCATCATGCAACAGCTTCTGTTCAGTGGGACTGCAGAGTTACACTTCAAATCTGAGCAGGCTGCCATTTCAGATTTCACTGTGGGTGGGGAGAAGAGAGATTTCAGTCTGAGGGACAAGTTTACCAGCAAAATTTAAAGGTTAAGGCCTACTGTGGCAATACGGGCAGCGACAGTTTTAGGCATGTCTGATATGTGCACAACTGTGCATACAGTATGTGCATTGCACTGAACCCAGAAGTACCCTAAAAACATCACTAAAAGGAGGGGAACAGGGAAGGGGCAGAACAGGACAAGGGCCACCTTACATTAGCCTTGCTGACACGGACAGGGGTCTGGAATGAAACTCCACACGCAAATCAGTCACTGCCCGTAGTCAAAATTAAACTGAAAGAAAGCACCAGCTGTTATTATAGACACATCCACATCTCAGAGGTCAAATAAGAGAGAAAAGGATCCATGCTTCTGACACACGTCAATTTAATCATTTGACATATATATTCAATAATCAGTGGCCTGTCTAGAAATGCAGAAAATTGGCAGAGCGGCAACGGATTGCTCCATCCCTCACCAGTCAGTCTGCTGCCTCTGTTTCTGCTGCCCACCAGAGAGGAGAAGGGTAGATGGATGTGGCATAGAAAAAAGTGCATTGCCCAGGAAAGGAAGCTGAGAGGCCAAAAGAAGGATCGTGACCCCTTCTTAGGCAGAGCAGTTTTTTTTCCTTCCTACCCAGCATGGAGGGGACCTTCATGCCATGCAGCAAAACATGAAGCATCAGCATGTTGGCTTGTGAGCTGCACTCCCTGCCTTGATTTTGCTCATAGAAATCGAGTGTGCCGGTTCACCTTTTGGAGTGGCCCTCATGTATTTCTATGGGACACGGGTGGCACTGTGGTCTGAACCACTGAGCCCAGGGCTTGTCGATCAGAAGGTCGGTGGTTCGAATCCCTGTGACGGGGTGAGCTCCCGTTGCTCGGTCCCAGCTCCTGCCAACCTAGCAGTTCGAAAGCACGTCAAAATGCAAGTAGATAAATAGGTACCGCTCCGGCGGGAAGGTAAACGGCGTTTCCATGCGCTGCTCTGGTGTCGGTGTTCTGTTGCGCCAGAAGCAGCTTAGTCATGCTGGCTACATGACCTGTAAAAACTCTGCGGAGTTGACAAACGCCGGCTCCCTCGGCCTGTAACGCGAGATGAGCACCGCAACCCCAGAGTCATTCGCGACTGGACTTAACTGCCAGGGGTCCCTTTACCTTCACCTAATGTATTTCTAAGCATTTCTCTACCAAATATGTTCACATAAAGGATCCCCCCCATCTTACCTAAACGACACTTCCAGACAATGGGCCTGAAGAACCTCTGTAGGGTTTGCTTTCCCCTGCCCAGCTCTGCTTTGCAGCTATTCATTTCCTTGGATCATGTGACCTTGGCATTATATATGAGCGACCACTTAGAACTGGGTTTTGTGTGACTGTTTCTCAAGGACAGTGAAAGCAGTGCATCTTCATAGATAGTTCTGAAAGCACTAAATGTGGCAATGACAACAACAACAACAACAACAACAACTAGCTGACCCGGCCACGTGTTGCTGTGTTTTTTTTTGTTTTGTTTTTTAGAGAATTGCAATCCTTTTTATTTTGAAAATTAATGGTTTAATACCATTGTTTTTTTAATTGTAGGATGTATTCTGTTTGTCCGGATGTTTCAACTTTGTCCTTGTATTTATGGTTGTTGTTGTTGTTTGTCTTCTTATGATTGTGTATTTTTGTTTGTTTGTTTGTTTTGGTAGTTTTATTTGTATTTTTTAATTTTTTGAAGTGTGATTTCCTCCACCCTGTTTTGATCCATGACGGTTATGGTGAAAGGCTGTTACATCTGCACGTGCAATGTCTACATTTTTATATACTGTATATAGATAATAATAATTATTTATTTATACCCCGACCATCTGGCTGGTTTTCCCTAGCCACTCTGGGCGGCTTCCAACAGAATATTAAAATACAATAATCCTAAACGTTAAAGGCTTCCCTAAACAGGGCTGCCTTCAGATGTCTCCTAAAAGCCTGGTAGTTGTTTTTCTCTTTGACATCTGATGAAAGGGCGTTCCACAGGGTGGGTGCCACTACCAAGAAGGCCCTGTGCCTGGTTCCCTGTAACTTGGCTTCTCGCAATGAGGGAACCGCCAGAAGGCCCTCAGCGCTGGACCTCAGTGGGCAGAACGATGAGGGTGGAGATGCTCCTTCAGGTATACTGGACCGAGGCCATTTAGGGCTTTAAAGGTCAGCACCAACACTTTGAATTGTGTTTGGAAACATACTGGGAGCCAATATAGGTCTTTTGAGACCGGTGATATGTGGTCTCGGTGGCCGCTCCCAGTCACCAGTCTAGCTGCCGCATTCTGGATTAGTTGTAGTTTCCGGGTCACCTTCAAAGGTAGCTAGTATTGGAAGGAAGGATCAAATGGCTAAGGAAGAGCCACAAAGAAATGGCCATTGCAAGATACATTGTGAGGACAGTAACAGACCCTCCAGGTGTCCTTATTTCCCAGGGACAGTCCTGGATTTACAGAAGCCATTCCGGTTTCTGATTTGATCCCAGAATGTCCTGCTTTTCCTTGGGATGTTCCTATTTTCATCAGATAAATGTTGGAGGGTATGAAGTTATGCAGCCCACAAGCCCAGGAGATAAGTAACTATACCAGCTTTAGAAGATATCTGAAGACAGCCCTGTATAGGGAGGTTTAAAAATGTTCAATGCCTTATTATGTTTTCATATATGTTGGAAGCTGTCCAGAGTGGCTGAGGCAACCCAGTCACCCTATTTTCATCAGATAAATGTTGGAGGTATGCAATAAACATAGCTGCCAAGTCTCCCGTTTTCCCCAGGAAACCCCCGTTTTTACTTACCTTTCCCCAGTGGTCCCCTGTATCACTTCGTCTCCCATTTTTCTCCGTTATTTTCTCCTGCCGGCGGCCTTTTTTTCTGATTTGCCCTTCTATGGGTACAAAAAATGGCCGCCGGCGGCTTCAAAAGTCGCATCTACGCATGACCGGAAGTGCGTAGACGCGACTTTCGGTGTCGGCGGCGGCCACTTTTGGTGCCCATAGATGGGCAGGCGACACCGGAAGTTGTGTCTACGCACTTCCGGTCATGCGTAGAAGCTACTTTTGAAGCCGGCGGCGGCCATTTTTGGTGCCCATAGAAGGGCAAAGCGACACCGGAAGTTACGTCGACGCAACTTCCTGTGTCACATGGCTGCCAGTCCCAGATTCTGCAGTCCGGGACTTGGAAGGTAAGGCAATAAAGCAGATCTGTACTACCTCTGTCACACCAAGCCATACTCAGGCCTACTACTCAGGGTGATCCACCAAGAGCTTAATAAATATTCCCCCCCTCTCCTCACTCAGATTACAAGCACCTGGCAGGCTCATCATACACGCTGGTGGGCTGCAATAAGCTTGGTGACGCACAGGTTTTGTAGAACTGCTTTTTTATGAGAGAGAGAGAGAGAGAGAGAGAGAGAGAGAGAGAGAGAGAGAGAGAGAGAGAGAGAGAAGACTTGTCCACATCAGAGGTGAGGGAAAGAGAAACACGGTTGCCTGAGCCTCATGTAATATACAAAACTGTCAAATCACAAGAAGAGCAGACAAAGAGCAAACTGTGTGTTGTACTGAATGCAATCACAGACAGAAAACCCCAATCGAGGAAAGGAATCTGGTGATGATGGTTCACAGACACTTAAAAGCCATCATCTTACTGTCTGGTAGCAGTTAGGAAAGCAAACAAAACACAGAGATGTGTAAATAGAAGATGGGAATAACAATCAAAGGAGATCATGATGTCATTGTTCCAAAAGCTGATACGACCACACCAGTAGAAAAGCACCCTGAGCATTATATAACAGGCGGCATTATGTAAACTGGGGTGGTGTCAGGAGGGAGACAGGGGAAAGGAGATAAAAAACCATGCTGGACTTCCATGCAGGTGGTTTCAGAGTCAGGAGCTAGAGAACAGAGATGAAGATGGGGAAGGCATTTAGCAACATTATAGATAAATACCTGCCAGACAGAAGGTAAATGGTCTGCTACATGATTGGGGCTTTGATGGGCAACACCTCACCTAGTCTGGTTAAAGACTAGACTGCCCTGATTTGCTAGATTTATATTATTAACATTGGGGTGACAAAATGTTGCAACATGAATTTCTCCAGCAACCGGCCACACCTCCTTTTAGGATACTGTACAGTATTTCATTCCATAGCTCCTTTCCAATAAACTTTCTGCCGTCACTGAGCATGCTCAATTTTCCTTGGCCGTTGCCTCTTGGGTTTTCTGTATTTGTATACTTCAAATTTGTTCTCTTTTATACCTACATCAACCGGTTTTCATTTGTGTCGAACCAATGGGTGGAAATTGAAAGGAAGCAGATTGCAGATTAATATTAAGAGAAACCTCTTAATGGTATAAGCTGTTTGAGAGTCAAACATAAACTGCCCTGGACGGGAGTGAGATATCCTTCATTAGATGCATTTGCATAGACGCTGGACATTCAACTGACAGGAGTCTGCAGCTTCATCCTGCATTGGACAGTGGGGGTTGGGCTGGATGACCTCCAAGATCCCTCCTTCCTAGTTTTACGAAAAGGCAATCAAAGAGTAGCTGTTGACTATGTAGACGCATGAAGGAACAACACTTGATTTCTCCAAGTTTCTTACTGTCAACCTGAGCTCAGTCACGGAACTCATCCACTCACAAGCTATGGAGTCTTTCTCTGGCTGTTTGAAATTCTTATGGGAATCCCACAAAAGATTCTCAGATAGCCAAACTACGAGTGTCACGTGAAACTGCTAACAATGTGGATTTTCCCAGCATCTCTAACTCATCTGGCTTCGTGTCCATTCATATTTTCCAAACTGTCCAGAATTTTATCTGCAGACGCTGCAAACATTTGACACAGAGAGCCCAAATATTCAGTCAAGTGAAGAAGAAGAAAAAAAAATGGCAAGAGCTAATTGCTGGGAACATATGTGAAAGGCCAATGATAAACTGTAAAGCCCGTTCTTCGACCAAAACTCTATTACTGTGTAAATATGAAAGCTGAACATATTTGGGATACTTGCCAGCTCTACCTAGTTGTGAAAAGGAGCCTTTATGGCTGAAAACAAATTTTCCTTGCTTCTGGAGTTCAAGAAAGGACTTCCATAAGCTGCAGATATAAAGGAAAAGAAAACTTCATCTCATTCTCCTTTACAAAAGTATTTAATGTTTAATTTAACAAGAACATATATTATAGTCCAACAATATACGAAATGTAGATACAAATACCACAAACCAAAAACAAATGTTTCTGCATCTTAGATGGAGTGCCAAGTCTACAGCTCTCATGTATTTTATAACAACAACAGCAACAACAATCCTTTTTATCTGAAGAACAGTTTGTATTCTGGTCAGTTTGTTTACAAGTAGGTAGCCATGTTGGTCTGACATAATCGAAACAAAAAATAAAAAAAAATTGCTTCCAGTAGCACCTTAGAGACCAACTAAGTTTGTCACAGGTATGAGCTTTCGTGTGCATGCATGTATCTTTTGTGTGCATGTATCTGAAGTGTGCATGCACACGAAAGCTCATACCTATGACAAACTTAGTTGGTCTCTAAGGTGCTACTGGAAGGAATTTTTTATATTTTTTGTGTGGTCAGTTTGTGTTACTTTTTCCGTTATGGGTGCATTTTAAAAAATAATAATAAATATGCCTTTGAGCATGAAATACATTTCAATCAGGGCAGCTCTACCCATCCTACATACATTTAATGGTCCTATCTGTGTTTTGCCTTCTTGAATTCATCTTCCTCAAAACAGAGTTCTCTAAATTATCCCCACCCCCAATTTACAGGCAGCATAATTAAAGAGGGGATTTTGCCAAAAACTTCAGGGAAGGAGAAGGCAGAATTCTCCAACCGTTGCCGGGTGGGGAGCAAGCAGGTGTGTGTTGGGGTGTGTGTGTGTGAAAAGATTGACAACAAAATGTAAAAAAAAAAAAGTAGATCGCAGCTGCTGCCATGTGTACACGGCTTTGCAAACCAGCAGTGGGAGCATATTGGATGCAGAACACAGTCATAGCTCATGTTGCGTCCACTTCAGGTTGCGTCTTTTCATCTTGTGAATGCGGCAAATGAGTGTTTGCTTCCGGGTTTTTCTGTGTGTGCATGCGCAGAGGCACTCTATTGTGCTTCACGCATGCGAAGAAGCGCCGCTCTGGTTGCGGACTTTTCGGGGTGCGAATGGCACCCCGGAACGGATTGTGTCTGCAACCAGAGGTACCACTGTATATGGAAGTGTTTACCCTGCCTGTGAAGCGAAAAAGTCTCCCTTATTTCTGCAATGAACTCTATAGATGCCTTTGGAGAAAAGAGCCCGCCCACCTCAGTCTCAGTGTTCCCATCTGCAAAAAAATTTTTAATGGGGAAAATTAATAGTATTGACTTGCATGTGAAGACCCCCAAAACCACCCCAAAAAATAAAGGCACAATAGACACAGAATTTAGTTTAAGGTTTTTGGCATTAATTTTGGCCACAACTTTATTGATTACAGCATGTGAGTGGTTGCTTAGGCATTGGTCAGACAACCCCTAGACAGGCATAGCAAGGCCAAAAGAACCACCCTAAATAGAGGGAGAGGAAGGCGGGAAACTCTCCAGTGACGTGCAGCAGCTTAAGTAGCTCCTCGGCAGCCAATAGCCTTCCCAGCCAGCCAAATTTCTGCCCCAGCAACCGAGGGGCAACCAATGGGGGGTTGCGGCTATCCAAACGGTCCCGTCCCACAACAGGGAGGCAGTTTACGGTGATCTCCACGATGGAGGACACAATTTACCTTACAGGGTTATAGCAGGCATTACAACTAATGTGAAGCATTATTTGTTTATTCATGTCTACTCCCAAAACTCTTGAAATGAGGACAAAATGGGATAGGTCTTACCAGAGGTCTTTTAGACCCCAAACAGTTCTGTCCTACAACAATCCTTTATACAGTGTGACTGTGTGTGTTCAGTTGAAATCACCGTTGAATACATTTCTTTTTCTTTTTTTTAAAAAATACCCTAATATCAACTTTGCAAAGTTCCATTTGCAAGTATATGGGGGTTAAAATCTACTTTTCTAATTCGGGCATGGCATATCAAATGCAGCCAGCTAGACCGAAATTTGTCTCCAAGAATGCAATGATTAAATGCATTGTCCTGCCCATTAGAGCTTCCCTTCCCTCAAAGTAGTGTATTAAGGCATTTTATTAATGGCTTTTCGCTGCGATTCCATTCATTAACAATAATGGGGATGCCAAAAGTTGTACAACACTTCCTCCAAAGAATTTGCGGGAGTGGAGGTTATTCAAGAACTCATTTATCAGTCGTAAGTGCTCTGAAGTGAAGGGAAGCAATGCAGCCAGCAGAGAGCCCATGAGGGGCTTATGGCACAGCTGTGGGGAGATGATTCTCTTGACTTGTGTGGCATGAGGCTTAAACAGTATAAAGGGTAGGAAGTGAGGTGGAACTGGAATTCAGAAGGAGCCGGGTCTCTGCGCACCGAGAGCTTGGTGGAGAAACAGCTGAGTACATAAAACCTCATAAAGAAAACCAAAACAGAGATATTCCCCATTGTGACTGTTTAGTCTTTCTGCAGAGACTCATGAGGTCCAGGCCATTATCTATTTTTAATATCATTTGACCTGAAACAATTTATGCTACCATCTGGAATACGTGAGAGACTCTGTGCTGCAGACTTAATAGCAGCCACAGTGAAATAAAAGGAGGCAGACAGAAAATGTTTGAACATTATTCAGCAAATGGCTTCGGGGTGGGGGTGGGGGTGGGGGTTCTTCCAAGAGGAACCAAGTATTCAGCAACAGATGCAATGTGTGAAAATAGAGTTGTATCTGGGATAATACTGAGATTTCCCCCCTCTTTCTTGTCATTTCAAGCTTCCCATCGGGGACACTTTGAGACGCGTTGCTCGTTTGCCTTTCTTTCCTTTTATAAAAAAATTGAATTTAAAGGAGACTGCTTCAAAACAAACAGGAAAAAGTGAGGGCTGAAAACAGAAACTTAAAAGACTATTTTATTGACTATATTACTGAATATATTAGGAAGTTGAAACCACATCCCTGTGGCATTCTACATAATGCTCATAAATTTAAATATTTTATTTATTCATTTAAAAGTTGCCCCACCTCTCTCTCCAAAGCGATACACAGTGGCTAGCAAACAGCCACACAAAAATAAAAACAACCATAATCCCTAACCACCACCACCCAACATACTCAAATTAATAACTTAATAATATCTTTAAATAATAATTTTGTCTTTGATTATCTAGAATCAGAGTATGGTAGAGTTGAGAGGGACATCAAGGATCATCTAGTCCACGGGTGTCAAACACAAGGCCCGGGGGCCAAATCCGGCCCGCCAGACCTCGTCATGTGGCCCGCCAAGCGCCCCAGCCAGCGGGACCCAGCAGTGGGACCTTGCTGCTGAAGCGCCGCGCCAACAAAGCGCCGACAAACAGCTGGGGCCGGGGAAATGCTTTTTGCCCCTGGGTCCCTTCGCGCTCTTTTCTGGCGCTGAATCAAGGCGGCGACCACCCCTTCTCTTTCTTTCTTTCTTCCTCTCTCTCTCGTTCTTATTCTTTCTTTCCCTCTCCTTCCTTCCTTCTTTATCTCTGTCTTCTCTCCCTCTTTCTTTTTCTTTCCTTCTTTATTCCTTCTTTCCTACTCTTCTTTCTCTCACCTCTTTCCTTCCTCTCTCCCTCCTGCTCCCTCTTTTCTTTCTTTCTTTCTTCCTTACTTCCTTCCTTTCTTCCTTCCGTCCTTCCCAACTTTCTTCCTCTCCCTCATTCTTATTCTTTCTTTCCCTCTACTTCCTTACTTCTTTCTCCCTTTCCGTCTTCTCTCCCTCTTTCTTTTTCTTTCCTTCTTTATTCTCTTCCTTATTTCCTATTCTTCTTTCTCTCCCCTCTTTCCTTCCTTCCTTCCTCTCTCCCTCCCACTCCCTCTTTCCTTCCTTCCTTCCTTCCTTCCTTCCTTCCTCCCCTCCCCTCCCTCTCCCTCTCCCTCTACTCAGAAACATAGGATGCTGCTTTATACTTTTGGCCCTTAAACCCTGGAACCAGGAGAGCAGCTTCAGTGAGTCAACCTCAGCCAGTCCCTTTGGTGAAGGGTGGTGGCTCACTGGCAGAACATCTGTCCTGCCTGCAGAAGGACCCCAGCATCTCCAGGTACTACCGGTAGTAGCTCTGCAAAGGTCCTGCATGAAACCCTAGCGAGCCTCCACCACCCAGTGCAGTTACCAAAAATCATTTTTCAATAAATTGTACAATAATTGTACATTTGAATATCTACTTTCCATTATTCTGACTATGTTTCTGCTTTCAGAGCTAGTTATTACTTACATTATTACAAAAAACAGTAATAATTGAATGCAGTGACAATAATTTATGATAATAAAGAGTGGACACATAGTCCTACAGATACAACCGGCCCTTTGAGGGTGACCAAACTGCTGATGCGGCCCCCGATGAATTTGAGTTTGACACCCCTGATCTAGTCCAACCCCCTGCAATGAAGGAAACTCAACTAATGCATCCATGGCAGATGGCCAACACTGTCAGAAAATTCTTTCTGATGTTTACTTGGAATCTCCTTTCTTGTTGGACAGACTGCTAGCACAAAGCAGAGCTACACACTTTCAAATGTCACCAACAACAGAACAAAACCCGGTTGAGCTGAATGCATTTCCCCAATTTATTTCATCATGTCCTCAAGCAGAGATGGAAGTACCCATTCAAAGTTTTACTCCACCACCATCACAACTTATTAACAGGTTCAAGTAGGTTACAAAAATACCAAAATACACTTATCATGAAAGTCGAAACCCTCTCTGTGGTCACCAAAGGCATGCCAAAACATATATTATATGTACTCCTTCCAGAAGATACAGAGACTTGGCCTCAAGTAAAACTCCAGGAAGGAAAAGTAGCTCATCTACCGATGATCTTACCACAAGGATCAAGACAAATATTAGCAGCTATGTCAGCTACACAGTAATGCCTCTTCTGTATCAACTGTATTGATAGCCGAACATCCCTTTGGCCCTAGTATTAAAATTAGTAGCACACTCAAGCTATTTCACAGAGTAGTGGCAGTAGGAGAGCTGGAAAAAATTCAGGAGAGCTGAAAAAACTCTGCCACCTTTCAGATAGTACATGGGTAGACGAGTGCAAAAAGCCCAGGGCACAAATTTTCACGGCCCTCTAGCAGCTACGGTGGCTCATGTACCAGAAGTAATGTATTTAGCATTAACTCTGGAAATGTAAACTCAATTGTGACCAAACTTAGCCTCTTGGTGTAGTCATACCTCTGGTTACGTTCACTGCGGGTTGCGTACATCACAGGATATGAACGTGCCGAACCCGGAAGTGCCAGAACAGGTTACTTCCACGTTTGGCGATTCGCACATGTACAGAAGCATCAAATGACGTCACGCGCATGTGCAGAAGCGCCGAATCACACGGCGAGCATGTGCAGATTTGGCGCTTCAGGTGGCACACTGCTAAGGTTGCGAATGGGGCTCCAGAATGGATCCCGTTTGCATCCAGAGGTACCACTGTATATTGTGCTCCAGGAATCTTAGTTTGGTCAGAATCAAACAAAGCCTTTTTTTCAAGACAGATGCAGATCCATAAGCTCTCTAGCGCTTCAAAACTGAGGGTGAGGGTGGCAACTCTGCATTTATGATTGGTGTCCCATCTCGCTCCCTCGGGTCCTCATACTTTAAATCTTATGTCTGGTTAGTTTCATTTTGCTTGCTGGAAGCCAGCTGGCGTGGAAGGCACTGGGAAACACTGAAACAACAGGGGCTGTGTTCATTATTGGTTAGATGAGGAAAAGAGACGCAACTGCTGGTCCACCCAATGATGATGCCATAACCCATGGGGACCATAGTGGCATTATATGCATGTTGACCAGGAAAGGTGAAAGAATGAACCAAGGCAGGAGGCTCAGGATAAAAGATGGCAAGTGATCACTCTTGTCGGAGAAGAAGAGTTGCTAAAGGATGGCCCTGTGATTCTGCATCACTAGCCCATGATCCCAATGATATCAATGGCTGCAGAAAGATCCAACGGGATGAGTGGGGTGCAGCTGGATATTACCAAACAATGGCGCAATATGACGAGCGAATCCTGCACCAGTCAAGCACAGCTCATGACAATAGTATTTGAGGTAGCATCCTAATATGAATGTATGTATTTCATTTCGCCCCAGCTCTTTGCTCCAGGCATTAATATGTGTTTTATTTTTAAAAACACGGGGCTTTGTTTCTTTTGCTTGCACATTGAGAAAGATTTCCACAAACGGAGTGTTTATGTGTTGAGTGCAGCACTCCATGGACTTTACGGTCTAATGGAGTGTGAGAGGGGGCCTGTGGTTTTTCATCTTGTTTTCAGCTGTACAAACAAGTTGTACTTCTTCCCTTTCAGAGGCCTGACTAAAGCCCACTAAAATGCCAGGGTTATGGCAATAGGGTTGCCGAGGCTTTAAAAATCAAACTGGGCAAGCCTGATGCTGTTCATCTTAACACCAAACATATTGACAGTGTTTATTTTTTCTGCCCCAGCCTCAGCTCTCAAATAAACAGATCAGTGGCTGATTTTCAGGGCTTTTTAAAAAGCAAGAACTTAAAAGGGTATCTAAGCCTATTATCGAAAGCAAGTGGAACCTGCTCTGAGAAGCAAGACCAAAAGAAAGATGGATCTGCTTGTTGGTTTCATCCTTTTAAAGATACATGTCATAGCCTGGCTAGTTCTGTCTAAATAGCAGCCTGGATTTGCTCTTTCACATTACACCTAGCTTGAACGAGCTCACACAATTCTTTCCTGGTTTAGGTAGCAATTGTATACCTGCAGATGTGCATTGCCTCCAAGTAAGATCTATTGGGATCAAATGCTACCCTGGGGTGATGACATATTTATTTGTTTAAAACTTTTTAAATGCGTTCTTAATCTAGGGTTGCCATACGTCCGTGATTTCCCAGACATATCCGAAATACTGCAGTCGGCAGCAGCGTCTGGGCGTCAGTTTTTTGGAAAATCCGGATGTATGGCAGCAGTGCCATTTTTGCCAATTTTCCATAAAAATAGCTCAAAAATGGCTCAGCAACATTTTTGTCTGGATTTTCACTGTTTGAAATATGGCAACTCTATCTTAATCAAAATATGCTCCTAGGATGGGTTATAGCAAACACTGAAAACCAAAAACTAGACTAACCCAAAGCTAGACTAATTGAAAGCAAGAAGAGAAGGTGAAATCCACAAATACTGTAACTGAAAAGCAGCAATTGAAGAAGCAACCCCATACAAGCTGGCTGGAAAAGGAGAGCTTTCAACCGATGCTGAAAACTGATCAGAACGGGCACCAGTCCTATATCAAAGGGCAGGGTGCTCCAAAGATGGGCACCATTGCAGAGCAAGCCCTCTCCTTCATTGTCACAAACAATATCCCTCAGCTGTGGGCCAGCTAGGGAGGCCTCACCTGGGCAGACGGTCTGGGAAAAAACATCCCAAGTTGTTTATGGCTTTGCAATAATTATTAACACCTTGAATTCGGCTCAGTAGCCAATTGATAGCCAGTGCAATTCTTTCTGGATTGACTTTCCAAACCATCCTCAAGGGCAGCCACACTTAGAGCATGCAGATCTGTTATTCTGGGCATCAAAATGTTTTGTAAATGTGCCCACTATTTCATATGAATTCTCAGGCTACTCCTCCCCCCCCCCAGGTTTGTTGAATGGTGTCAAAGTAGCATAGCGGGAAAGAGTTTGGAAGATACAATAAGTGCTCAAGTGTGCTATGTGGCTACTGTGACCCATTGGATAAAATCTTGACTTTAAAGACTCCAAGTCCCCATTTTGATATTATAAATATTGTGTGGCTTTGGGGAAAACTGGGCTACTTAAGCCTTAGTTATCCACCTGTAAATGGGATTAATAGTGACCTGCCTTTCATGGAAGGTAGGTATACAAGAACACAAATAATTTCACATAGATGAAAAACACAATATTTGTTTTGCTTGATTCATGGATCTTATTCTGGGGTAGTTTGTCCACCTTTGCTCCCCACCCTGCACTCATCTCTCACCTGTGGCTCCTAGAAGCTGTCAGCAGGCAATAGCGTCCTCATCTCGGGAAATGGCTTTGACTGGCCTGCTAAACTAGGTGAGGTAACTGATGGGTCTCAAACCCTCGGTAAGTTAGGGGCTTCCCCTGCATGCGAAAACAGGTTCTGGTGGATTGAGCAGTTGAGCCCGAGTGGGTCCAACGCAGTGGTGGAGGAAGGCAGAGTGGCACCTGGGGCAGCAAAACCGGAGGGCGGGGTTTCGTGATGTAAGACGCATGCGTGCAATGTTGTGCGACACTGCGCACATGCACAGACATTGTGTGACGCTGACGTCGCGATGGTCCCTCCCCGGGACTCCCAAGCCTTGCTCGGCGAGCAGGAGACTGGTAAAGAGACTCGCTCGCCACGGCGAGTCCTCACAATGTAGAGGGGGATCGTGCCAAGCGAGGCTTTCTACCTGGCGGCTGGAGGCTCCATTTTGAAGTCATGGGGGCTTGCAATCCCCCTCTACATTGGGGGATAGGGTGGCATTTAAATATTTTAAATAAATAAATAAATAAATAAATAAAACTGTCTCTATTATGTCCTTATTACTTCTTTATATCTTCATCTTTTTGCAGCTGATCACCTTGCACATCAATACCAAACCATACATAAAGAATAATATAAAGAAAAGGAAGAAAGAAAAAAATGCGAAGAAAAGTAGACAGTAAAAGAATAAAGAAAAATATAATATTTCAATACAATAACACCATTTTACAAAATAATAATAGTAATAGACTTCCATCACTCTCACAACACTTCCCTTTCACATTTCATATTTTATCTGTATATCAGTATTATTTTCATCTTAATATATACGGTAGATATGTATATATAGATATGTTTCCCCTTTTCTATTCACGAGGTCATTCTAGACACAGCAAATTTTTACATTAGAACCTTATCTTTCTAAATAATGATTCAAGCACTTCTATTCCTTCTTGACTGTATTCATTGGCTTTAATCTTATTTTATCCGTCAATTTGGCCAATTCTAAATATTCACATAATTTTACATAACCATTCCTCTTTGGTTACCCTTCCAGTACTTAGCCACCAGGATTCTCACCGCAGATAATAATAATAATAATAATAATAATAATAATAATAATAATAATAGTAATAATTTATTTATACCCTGCCCTCCCTAGTCAAAACCGGGCTCAGGGCGGCTCACACCAATAAAATTACAATAAAACATAAAAAGCAATTAATTAAAATACAATATTAAAATTTAAAATGCAGCCTCATTTTAAGTAGTCCATAAATCCAAACCATGAGGGAGGAAAAACACAGGGGTCAGACTAAGTCCAACCCAAAGGCCAGGCGGAATAGCTCTGTCTTGCAGGCCCTGCAGAAAGATGACAAATCCCACAGGGCCCTGGTCTCCTGTGAAAGAGTGTTCCACCAAGTTGGGGCCAATACTGAAAAGGCCCTGGCCCTAGTAGAGGCCAATCTAGCCACCTTATGGCTCAGGATCTCCAGAATATTGTTGTTTGTGGACCTTAAGGTCCTCCGCGGGGCATACCAGGAGAGGCGGTCCCGTAGATGTCGCGTAGAGAAAGAATTTAGTATTTTCTCTAGAAATATCACTATTCAATATTCCCAAAAGGTATGTTTCTGGTCTTTTGCTATGTGAAGTTCTTAGTAACTATTTTATTTCTTCATGGATCATGTCCCAGAACTTTCTGATCTCTGGACATTTCCACCACATATGGTAGAAGGTTACAATCTGCTTTGTGCATCTCCAACACTTATTACTAAGCAATTTGTTCATTTTAGCCAGTCTCTCCGGTGTTAAATACCACCTACAGTGCATTTTCAGGTTGTTGTTGTTTAGTCGTTTAGTCGTGTCCGACTCTTCGTGACCCCATGGACCAGAGCACGCCAGGCACTCCTGTCTTCCACTGCCTAACGCATTTCTCTTATTAAATAACATGCTGTAAAATTAATATTTTTTGTCCATGGTTTTTTTCCACTCTTTATATTCAATTACGTAACCTAAATCCTACTCCCATCTAATTATGGCCTTTCCCTTTTCCTCTTTTTCTATTTGAGCATTCTGTAACAGCTTGTATATTTTGGAGAGAGTCTTTTGGTTGTTCTGTAAAACCTCCTTCTCTAAGATCGATGCTTTATTATCAAACCCTTTTAACGTCTTATCTTTTCCAAAGGTTGCCCTAAGCCATACCTGCCAAGTTGCTGTCCGAGAAATAAGGGACCGGGCCGGAAGTAGCGCTGCTGCCATTTTGGAACTGGGCAGAGCATGGTCAGAAGCGACTTTTGATGCTGCTCTGCCCAGTTCCAAAATGGCTGCAGTGCGACTTTTGGCATGGTGGCCATTTTGGAACTGGGCAGAGCAGCATCAAAAGTCGCTTCTGAGCATGCTCCGCCCAGTTTCAAAATGGCCACCGCGCCAGAATAAACCGGGGAAAAACAAAAAAATCCGTTTTTTCAGCTAGGAACAGCTGGAAAAACGGGGATTTCCCGGGCAATACGGGAGACTTGGCAGCTATGCCCTAAGCTGGTAATATTCTAGCCAATTCACCCCTAGTTCTTTGAGTTCTTCGGACCTTTTCAGTTTGGGACAATAATTTATCTCATCCACCAAGTTTCTCTAAGTTGGCCAGTTATTGTTCCTGTTATTCTTATGAATGGCAGTTGACTCTATAGGTGATATCCACCATGGGGTTTCTGTTATAACTTTGGATTTATTCCTCTCCCAAACTTCGAATAAGGCCTTTCTCACTAGGTGGTTCATGAAGTCTTTATAGTATGTGCTTTTATTTTATCATGACATAAGTAGCCATGCCACCCCAAAAACCTTCTCCCAGCCCTCTAAATCCAAGACTTCGGTATTCCTAAGCAACATCCAGCCTGTCAACCAAGTCCAGCATGCGGCCTCAAAGTACATTCTGAGGTCCGGGATTGTGAACCCTCCTCTTTCTCTGGGTTCCGTCAACAATTTAAATTTCATTCTTGCTTTTTCTTTTTCTTTTTTTCTTTTTTTCCTTTATTTCCCAACTTTTCATAAGTTGGAAGCTATGGTAGGACGAACCCATTTTCATCGGAGAAATGTAGGGCGTGGGGTTACCCTGAGCCAAGGAGTTAAGTAACTACACAACGCTTAGAAGACATTTGAAGGCAGCCCTGTATTGGGAAGTTTTTTAAAAAAATGTTTAATGTTTTCTGATGTTTTTATATACAGTGGTACCTCTACTTACGAATTTAATACGTTCCGAACACACATTTGTAAGTCGAAAAAAAATGTAAGTCGAATCCCATAGGAATGCATTGGGAGAAAAAATTCGTAAGTAGAAGCAACCCTATCTAAAAATTCGTAAGTAGAAAAATTCTATCTAAACCGCATCCAAGATGGCGGACGGAGCTCCATTCGTAAGTAGAAACATTCGTAAGTAGAGTTATTCGTAAGTAGAGGTACCACTGTATGTTGGAAGCCTTCCAGAGTGGCTGTGGCAAATTATCCTTATTATTATAATTATAATGGAATAGGACACCCCTATTTTCATCAGAGAAATGTTGGAGAATATGCTTTACTTCTCTCTTGAGTCTCAAGCTTATTTACAGGATCTGTCCCATGAGGTTTGGAAATACACAGATGGTTTGGAACCAGGGCACTAAATCATTTCACTGGTGTCCTCTCATGTGTACAGAGCCAAGGTCTTTGCGATTATTCTCCTTGCAGTGCAGGCAGTTTTGGGCACAGTCTTGCACAAAGTTTCGCAGGCTGCAAAGGTGGGACGTGATTGGTGGATTGCATTAGCATTAAGAAAGTGGCACGCCATCTTGGTGTTTGGGGGCGCAACGAGCAAAATCTCATTCCAAAACCATGCTTTTTATTGCCTCTGGAGCAAACTCCATCCATAGGCTGCACTACTCTGATTATATAATAAAACTTCTTGGCACTGCCACATTGCCTGAGGCCTGCCAATATTTCCATTACACCAATTGAAAATCATGTAACTAAAAACAATCATTTAGTGAGAAACTTGGCACTGAAGCCTCCCTCATAAGCCATCTATTTTAATTTGTGTAATAGCTTTTAGTCATTTCTACGAGGAAGAACAATGTAGGCATGGTGAAGTACAATAGATATTTAATTGAATGAAGCGCTTTTGCGCTCTTGAAATGTAGAAATGCTTTTGATATATTTGAGATGACTTTACCAAGAAGAGGAGGAGGACTCTTATTGCCATAAAGTGAAAAAGAAAATACTGGTACTATATTGTTTGTTTGCTTTTAAGTCCCCAACTATATACATGCCATGGTCTCCCTTTTCAAAGGGGGGAGAATGTCTTTGGCTGTAATGGTGAAACCACATGACTTGGAACTCGCATGAGCTTCAGGGAGGCTACTCCACAGAAAGTGGTTTGAGGATCTCGGCCTTGTTACAGAGGATCAGTGATCGGCATTCCTAATGGAAATGCTGACAGAAGCTTAATTACACAGTCCCTAGCCAAGCACTTTTATATCTTGGCTTAAAACATAATGGTTTTGTTATTCTTAGCACATTGAACATTTAACGTTAATTTTTAAAGTGTGGGTTTTTCTTGGCTAGATCTTAGCTCCTAAGGGAACTGCAAAGTCGTGCGGTGGAGATTATTGCTTTGTCAGGATAAAGGGTCCTTGAGTCTCCAAACCATGACAAAAATTGCGTCAAGAGCAATTCTAGGGAGCTGAAGAGAATCATAACAGATTGTGTCCCAGATTACTATCAGGTTTGCTAAAAATTTCTCATTCATTTTTAAACATTGTAAGAAAAAATTTAAATGTTTTCATTCATGGAACTTACAGTGTATCATACTATGCCCAATACTATATCATCTGAATGTGTGTGTGTTTTTGGGGGGAGGGTCAGTCTGGATGATACTGTGCCCCCTTTCCAAACTTAAGATCCTGTATCTGTGAGGGTAAAGTCTATAAGAGGAAACTTGTCAGACCAATCTCTTAAAGGTTTTCCCAGCCACTCTGGGCAGCTTCCAACAAAATATTAAGAATACATTAAAACATCAGTCATTAAAAACTTCCCTAAACAGGGCTGCCTTCAGATCTCTTCTAAGCGTCAGATAGTTGTTTATTTCTTTGACATTTGATGGGAGGGTGTTACACAGGGTGGGCGCCACTACCGAGAAGGCACTCTGCCTGGTTCCTGTATCTTCACTTCGCGCAGTGAGGGAACTGCCAGAAGACCCTCGGCACTGGACCTCAGTGTCTGGGTTAAATGATAGGGTGGAGACGCTCCTTCAGGTATACATGACCAAGGCCGTTTAGGGCTTTAAAGGTCAGCACCAACAATTTGAATTCTGCTCAGAAACATACTGGGAGCCAATGTAGGTCTTTCAAGACCGGTGTTATGTGGTCTCGGCGGCTGCTCCCAGTCACCAGTCTAGCTGCCGGATTCGGGATTAATTGTAGTTTCCGGGTCACCTTCAAAGGTAGCCCCACATAGAGCGCATTGCAGTACTCCAAGCGGGAGATAACTAGAGCATGCACCACTCTGGCATAACAGTCCGCGCGCAAGTAGGGTCTCTGCCTGCGTACCAGATGGAGCTGATAGACAGCTGCCCTGGACACAGAACTGACCTGCGCCTCCATGGACAGCTGTGAGTCCAAAATGACTCCCAGGTTGTGCACCTGCTCCTTCAGGTAAGCTAGATTCACTGGAGTGGTGATGCTGTGAGCTCAGGTTATGTATATGTGTAGATAAAACCAAAAATCCCCCAAACACCACAGTCTCCCCCACAACAGGCTCCCTCACTCTCCAAGACACACCTGGGCCTGGCCTTCAGGACTGGGGAAGCAGCAGTGCCTCCTTCTCCTAGTGGCTGGCCCAGTCACACCCCTCTCCTGGGCTGGTCGAGAGGGAGGGAGGAGGGAGGGAGGGAGGGAGCTGGCACCACCCAACAAGGAGAGGTGAGATGCTCTGACAGCTACCTCCTCCTTTGCAGATGGGTTGCCACAGCCTTCAGGTCTGCCCTCGTCACAGGGCGGCTTCAAACTGCTTTCTCGGCCTCGGTCCAGTATACCTAAAGGAGCGTCTCCACCCCCATCGTTCTGCCCGGACACTGAGGTCCAGCTCTGAGGGCCTTCTGGTGGTTCCCTCGTTGCGAGAAGCCAAGTTGCAGGGAACCAGGCAGAGGGCCTTCTCGGTGGTGGCGCCTGCCCTGTGGAACGCCCTCCCACCAGATGTCAAGGAGAAAAACAGCTGCCAGATTTTTAGAAGACATCTGAAGGCAGCCCTGTTTAGGGAGGCTTTTAATGTTTAAGAAATTAGTGTATTTTAATGTTTCTGTTGGAAGCCGCCCAGAGTGTCTGGGGAAACCCAGCCAGATGGGCGGGGTATAAATAATAAGTTGTTGTTGTTGTTGTTGTTGTTGTTGTTGTTGTTGTTGTTGTTGTTGTTGTTCTCTTTCCCCTCGATTCACTAGCTGCCAGTTCAGGCCATGGCGGGTCAGTCAGTGGTGAGGGCTTGGGCTGCTGCAGCCACCCTCCATGGACCCTTCTCTGGTGGTGCACCAGGCACCGAGAACCTGTGCTATGCCACTGAGGGGAACATGCCTTGCTGAAGAAGAGCCTGCATGCTTCCATGCTATAAAGAAAATAATTGGGGGGGGGATGCCAATATCACCGTGCCATTATACAAATCTATGATGTGTGACTGCATTTGGAGTTCCAAATTTGAAATTCCTGTTGCCTCACCTCAGAAAGGGTATTGTAGAATTGGAAAGGTTCAGAGAAGGGCAACCAAAATAATAAAGAGGACGAGGCAACTCCCCTCTGAGGAAAGGTTACAGATGGCCCAGCTCTAGGTGTAGTCCCAGGCTGGCAGGGGGGGCGCTGCGCGGCAAAGCCGCGTGGAAGCCATGCTGCACGCTGCGGGGGCAGGGGCGTGGGCGATCTCCGTGCATCAGCGCCAGGCACCCGACCTGCTTGAGACGGCCCTGGCTATTGGCCTGATCCAGAAGGCTTGTCTTTTGTTCTCATGGGTTAAACCACAGAGCCTAGGGCTTGCTGATCAGAAGGTCAGCAGTTTGAATCCCCGCGATGGGGGTGAGCTCCCGTTGCTCTGTCCCAGCTCCTGCCAACCTAGCAGTTTGAAAGCATGTCAAAGTGCAAGTAGATCGATAGGTACCGCTACAGCGGGAAGGTAAACAGCATTTCCGTGCGCTGCTCTGGTTCGCCAGAAGCAACTTTGTCATGCTGGCCACATGACCTGGAAGCTATACGCTGGCTCCCTCAGCCAATAACGCGAGATGAGTGCTGCAACCCCAGAGTCGGTCACAAATTGACCTAATGGTCAGGGGTCCCTTTACTGCCCTCTAGACTTCACAGGTGAAGTACTGCAATTCTCAAGAGACACAGGATCTCTACATCTTATGAGAGTTGAGTCACAGAGGTCTTCTTGAAAGGCTGCAGGGTCTCCCCTGCCACTGTGAGAATCCAGCAACCACACTCTCCATGACAGGGGGAAGGAAGGAGCAACAGTGAAGCCATTTCCCTTCACCCTGCAAACTCCCCCCATCACTGCAAGAGATGGATAGAAGGAGTGGCTTCTCCTTCTCCAGGATTCGTCTTTTAATTATTTGACATATTTTTATCTGAAATAAATGCACCTAGGGAATTTCACTGGGCTTCCTTGAGTTAGGAAAGATCTACAATACTTCTTGGGCACAGTGATGCTCTGATAGGCAAAAGACACACTTTAGGAACTCAAAGACAACAAAGCAATGAGATCCATCCAGGAAGTATGCTTAAAAAGCACTCAAGGCTACATGTGTGCAACAGATGTTAGTCCATATGAGACATGTTTGTTTGTTTTTAAAATATCTATGCTTTTTTAAATTTGGGCATATCTATGACATTGATTGTTGCATTAATAAGTGGACAGGTTTCATCCGGAGCCTTGCAAATTTTCACATTCACCTACAGTAGCACTTAAAATTAGAAATGAAATGAGTTTTCAAGACTTCTCATTTGCTGTAACAAGTTTTCTCTAGGAGTGAAATGAACACAATTACCCCCCCCCCACACACACACACATGTTATTGGAGGGGGGGGAGGGTACACACAATAGCCATGCAATTAAATGACAGCTTGGCTTAGATTTCCAACCCCAAAAAGTTGTGATGATGAACATAACTATATTCAAGAAAAGTCACTTGATTGATAATGGCACCTCACACCTGCAGCCTAGATAAAACAGTGGCCTGGCTATATGAGAAAAACAGTAATGACCGAGTATTGGAGGCAGGGCAGGAATTGTGCTCATCAGCTCTTTGGGTGGGCGAGGTAATGACTTTTCCCACAGCCTTCCAGGGAAGGGGTGAGATAGCAGGCCAGATGCAGAAGCCTCAGGAAGGCAGCAGAGCAGCGGAGAGGAGAGCCAGCAGTTTATCATCACCACCATTGTCATCCTCACTGGCTTATAGGGTGGTGCAGAAATCCTTCCTGTCACCCATGATCATTTGTAGGTTTGTGGTGAAATATCACCAGCCTGCCAATGGCAGCAGCTCCCAGTTCTAATTTTCCTATACCCAGTGCTTTTTTCTTTAAAAAATGCTTAGGGGCACTCTGATTTTCCTACTCATATTGAAATACTGCCCCTCAATCCCATGTGGCCCATTGGACGTGGAAACAAATTTGCATGTGTTGCTGCACTGCAGTCTCTATGAGGATCTACGCCTGACCTTTATCACCCCAGCCTTACAAAAGCTTAAAAATGAACCAGAATCCCAATGTCTGAGAGCCTTGGTAAAAGACAAAGTCCCTGAAATTATGATCAAAGTCCCCTGAAATTACGATCAATGTTGCCAAATTCTGTGTCTCTGCTATCAGACGCAGGAAACAAGAGCTTTCCAATGTCAATACGCAGGCGAATGCGAATATCTAATTTTATCTATGTCCTTTAATTTTAAAGTGTTGTTATGGCCTAATTTGTATTGAAATTGTCCTCTGTTTATTTCTGTGTTATCCTTTGTTGAATAGCTGTATGAGTTGATTTGGTCTATGACCGTTTAATAAATTTTGATTTGACTGCCCCTCAGTGAGGCCAAAGATTCACAAAATGTTTAGGGGTATGCGTACCCCTGCATCCCCCCAGAAAAAAGCACTGCCTATACCCCAGAAAGACAGTGGAAGCCCTAAGTTGGTGATAATGAAAGGACTGGGTTCACTGAAACCAAAAAGTAACTTAAAATGGAATACTCAGTCCAGGTTCCTCTTAAGTTTCAGGTTCACGGTTAAGGGTTGCTTCTTGAGCCAGTTCTGGTTTTGGATGCTCAGAGTCAGGCCAGGGCAGCAGGTTCTAGGCGTGCCTCTGGCCGGCTTAAGCTAGTCCACCAACCAGGTCCTTCCCTGGAGAAGACTGACTGGGACACATTCCTGTGTGTCTTGGTAATTTCTAGTTTGGACTACATGCTTTATATGAGGCTACCTGTTTAAAGTATCTAGAAATTTTAGCTGGTATAAAATTCTAGTTTTAAAGTGTCCGTTCTTCCCTTTGGACCCTGATTCAGAGTTTCAGAGGCTGCTCAATTTAGCTTGGAGTCCAAGGGCAATTCCACTTTGGATAAAAACTGATGCTTCCCATTCAGCAGTTGTTTTTTCTTGCCTTCTGATGGAAGTGGATGAAATTTGCAAGTCATATATATATATATATATATATATATATATATATATATATATATATATATGGAAAATCCTAAGAAACTACAGGTAAAATAGGTCTTTGAGGATTTTCATCCTAGGCATCTTTAAAATTCTTTTAAACAAAAGAATAAAATTGTGATGATTGCAGCTTGAGAAATCTGAAGGGGTCTATCTATCAGCCTGCTGGAATTGGAGAATCTAGGGATAATCTTTTTGTCTGATCGCAAACAGCCTCAGCAGGGCTCTCCCTTCCCACCCCCCACCCCTACATCACTTTTTACTCCCTGATTTCATGCAGGCATTTTTCTTGTATCATAAACTTGGAGACTTTAGTTTCACGTTGAGTAAAGGTAAAGGGGCCCCTGACCATTAGGTCCAGCCATGACCGACTCTGGGGTTGCCGGTGTGCAGCTTCCAGGTCATGTGGCCAGCATGACAAAGCTGCTTCCACACCTGCCAAGCGCCTCGTTTTAAGCAGGACATCTCTGCTTGTTCTGAAGGTGCCCTGGGTCTGCCTTCATCCCAGGGTGCCAAATTTCACATGGTGGGCAAGAGGCACAGGTAAGTAGAGGAGGCAAAGGCGAGTGGGGGGGCAAGGGGGGCAGGGGGCAGTGACAGGCCTCGGTGTGGTGGGGGCAGCAGCTGCATGGTGCAGAAGGTGTCCCTGAAGGTTAGATGGCCATCTGTCATGGATGCTGTAGCTGAGATTCCTGCATTGCAGGTGGACTAGATGACCTTTGGAAATCCCTTCCAACTCTATGATTCTATGATTTCGGTTAGAAAACCACTGCAAGTTTTGTGAAAAACAGCAACTAGTCATTTTAATTCTGGCCTTTCCTTTTCAATTCAGGTGCTTTTTCCAGAGGCATAACAAGAAGTGCTTGCTTTGAATCCGTTACATAATTATAATAATTAAAAACTGCCATAAATTAGATTTACTTCTTAGAATGCTACCTAGGTCCCCCACACCCCAGGCCACTGTACAGAAGGCAATATTGACATGGATTGTTGAGCAAATTGAATTATTACAAATTTTGTGTTTTTATCTTGCATTTTTATGCTGTGAGAACGGCAGTATACAAATTTAATAAATAATAACAAGTTGTGGTGTTTCTGTTGGTGTGCTTGTTTAAGTCAAAGGACTCTTTTAAAAAAAATCTCCCTTTTTAAAAAAAAACCCAAGCCAAGATTTATGCTCTCAGGGTTTTAATCATAATGGCATTTTGCCAGTTATCTAAAATTGTGTCACACAGACAGACCTCAGCTCAGTAAAACTGGCATCCACTTGTCTGGACTGTACTAGTAAGAGAATATATAAATAAAGCACAAATGATTAATTTGGCCTTCCCCCTCTCCTCCCCCCTCGCCTACCGTTAACAGCTCAAGGACCCACAGCACACTGTTCTCCTGTGATGTACCCATGTGGTAAATTTTTCAAGACTGTGGCTAACCCCCTTTCCAAGTACAAACACCTGTGAAAACAAAATTAGCCCTGCCAATATATCTACTAAGAAATGCTTTCCAGTAGGTTATAGATATAATATTCAGCCCATTCAGGGGGATCCAAACAAAACACAAAACGTCTTATTGGGGCAAGAGGATATTAAGAATAATAGACAGATTATATACGAGAGTTTATTGAAGGGAAAGGAAGAGACATTAGTCATAGTTTTGCTATAAAATGAGGCTTAATCAAAGGGGAGCAGGTTAGAGGTCAGATGTTGTATTTGTACCATTATTATTTTTAAATCATTGAGGCTTCCATGAGTGGCAAAAGAAATGATCCTGAACAGAGAATAACAAGGGAAATCTCTCAGGAGGAGGACTTCAAGATGAGCCGAGAGAAGCCATCACGTCAGCCTCACCTATTGTAGTCAGCGTCATGAGCCTTTTTCAAACAAAAAAAATCTTTGTCCAACCATCTGAGATGTTGGTGTTTATGCAGATGACCATAAAATATATAAGATGCCATTTTAAAAGTGTGTGTGTGTATGTGTGTGTGTGTTTCAAGCTTTGCTTATGTAGACAAAACCACTTCCACATCCCAACGGAGGCGGTGTTGTGGGCGGGACCCTTCTGCACTCTCGCGATGGGGCTGGGAGCCCAGCCCCTCGCGTGCAGGGAGTTCCCGCCTACGTCATGCCCGAGCCGACCAATAAGGTCAGCTAGGGGGCAGGGCCTCACCCCCTTTAAACAGAGCGGAGGCGGGAACTCAGCCTCTTTGCCCGCTTCCCCCTCAGCTGTTCGGATCACCCACCTGCCCGCCCACCCTTTAGGCTAGGCTGACGCTGCTATGGACTTCGGTTGGTCGCCTTGGTTGGCCAGGGGGCCTGGTAGGACTTTTCCCACTTGGGCTAGCCAAGATGGTTTTTTCGCCTACCTCATAGCAATTCGTCACAACTTTGGTTTGGCGGTTAGGCGTTGGAAATTAGCATAAATTACGTCATCATCTGCCCAGAGAGTAGTGAAATATTCTGATAAAGGTGTTGGGGGCGGAGCTTGTCCTGAGCCTGCGGAGGTCAGGGCCGTAATGCACGCCCCAACGGCAGCCACAGAAGGCAGTTCCGGTAGATGTACATCACTGGGCACCTTGCTGGTGGTTAACTTCTCACAGACTGCAACACACGGGTTGCAGTCAGATTTAGTGGTTAGGTTCCAATGCCTAAGCCAATACCACTCAACATCCGTAACCAATAAAGTTGTGGCCTTTTCGCCCAATGAAAATCTACACAGTGTGTCTTGTGTCTTATTTCATGGGAAGGAGGGTCATCGCCACACAACACAGTAGCATCTACACCCAAGAGGGGAGCATTAGCAGGCTGTGGGGGGACCCCAAGGTTTACATAATTACCCCCCCCAAAAAAAAAAAACTTAAGGGGGAAGAAAACCTTAAAGGGAAGGGATCATGGAAGCACCTTAATGATGACAGAGCACGCTCAGTAGATATGGAATGCTGGCTGTTGGAAGTGCATGGAGGAAACTGGGGCTGGGGAAAAGGAAAGGCTGAAATCCTGAACAGGGAGCCCTCTGTCCTGCACCACTTGCATTTCCCTAAGTTAGCTTCTCTGCTTTCTTGTCCAGCAGCAGCAGTTGGTGTGGTGGGTCTCTGGCGCTCACCTCTGGTTGCGTCACCTGCTGGGACAAGGCGGTTCCGAGGCTGAGCAATGCTGTGGATGGGAGGCCAGGTGAGCAGCACACCTGTCGATCAGCAAGTGACATCCCAAGCCCTATGCGGCTTGGAACCCTTGTACCTACGGGACCGCCTCTCCTGTATGCCCCGCGGAGGACCTTAAGGTCCACAAACAACAATACTCTGGAGATCCCGAGCCATGAAGTGGCTAGATTGGCCTCTACTAGGGCCAGGGCCTTTTCAGTATTGGCCCCAACTTGGTGGAACGCTCTTTCACAGGAGACCAGGGCCCTGCGGGATTTGTCATCTTTCTGCAGGGCCTGCAAGACAGAGCTGTTCTGCCTGGCCTTTGGGTTGGACTTAGCCTGACCCATGTGTTTTCCTTCCTCATGGCCTGGATTTATGGACTACTTGAAATGAGGCTGCATTTTAAATTTTAATACTGTATTTTAATCTGTATTTTAATTAATTGTTTTTATGTTTTATTGTGGTTTTGTTGGTGTGAGCTGCCCTGAGCCCGGTTTTTGACTGGGGAGGGCGGGGTATAAATAAAAATTTATTATTACTACTACTACTACTACTACTACTACTACGTGTTTGAGGGTTCTTTTGTGGTTTCCTCCAACCTGGCTTTCCACAATTATATTAAAGCCATAATATGTTACGACTAAGCTTTACTCTTGGCCCAATGTATTTCTCAAGCGCTACATATACACAGTCTGCTACAAGAAAGTAGATATGTGGCATTTGCTGCTACAAAAAGCCCAACAGAGTTATTTAAAAAGGCCCTCTGGATCATTGAAAAATACTGCTTATAAGTTTCAAATGCTGGAGCAAAAATTAAGCCACATTTTAAGTTCCACGAATTCCAGTCAGGCAATTGCTTGACTCTCTTTCCCCGAAATCAAGCAGAGTTGAAGTCATTTGAGGCATGATCCAGCCAAATCCAACCCTTCTAAGTGAGGTTGATTTCACTTGGAAAGGCTTCACCTTAACTTTCAAATAATATATGTATTCATAGACCATCTTTTCCTGGTAAAAGGTATCAGCATATCCTGAAATTCTACAACAATCCTGTTAGGTAGGCCACTGTTATCTCTGCTTACAGATGGGCCTTTTTCAAGGCCACCCAGCGAGAACAAGGAATTTTAAGTCAGGCCTCCAAGGGTCAGAGCTATTCGATCCACTGTGCCACACAGGGTTCTCATTAATAAACATATTGTAAATACACTGTGCTTACAGGCACAATTATACCCACCTGTACACAGAATGCAACCTTAAATTAAGTGCATTGGATGCATTGCTGAATTGTGGTAATTGTCATTTGTATGTAGGTTTCTTGGTCAGGTTTCTGTGCCTTTCACACATCTTGATTTCCACGTAAGTTTTGTCTCATTTTCATACAGGTTTCTAAGGGGAAATCCTTTTAAACAACAACAACAACAACAACAACAACAACAACAACAACAACAACCGCACACTTTTAATAAAATGAAATTTTTTAAAAAATGAAAAGAGACTATTTGTTTCAAGAAAGAAAAACATTTTCAAGTCAGTCATGGAGCCACCTCATAAAGAGGTATCTAGCTGAACCCTCAAAATGTAGTTTAATTCACATATCTATTTGTTAGGAGGTGCAGACCAGGAAATCCCACTCCAAATTGCAGAGTAAATAAAACCCTTAGTACTCGTACCTTAAATAGGTTCAATGCTTTGCCATCAGCAGTTATGGAAGCTCCATTTCCCAGGTTGTCTTAGCACTTGAGGGTTTCTCCATGTACCCATATTCTCCTATACAGTAATTTTTATAAAAAGTATAAGATCCTTGTTTTTATCCTCCTGGTATTTTCTCTATATGAAAATCAGATGAATCCTATGCCTCCATTTTATCGTCACATTTCAACCCTAAGTTTATAGAAAATATAGCCAAGTTCATTGCTGTCATCAAAACAATATCTCAATTATTAACAGGAAGACAATAGAAGTCAAATTATCTGTATTTTTAAAAATAATAATAGGTGTTTATAGATTTTATGACACTCTCATTTTAAAGGGCACAATTTGTGCACTTGTATACTGTTCTTATTCTCTGTTGTGGTTGTATACTACATGAGCTTTAACTTTAGTTGATATGCTTATATCTTTCGGCAACACATATTATCTTTTGCTTATCGGTAAGTGTTTGCTACCCAAGGCAAGTAGAGGTGAATTTCTCGACACTGGGGTGAACAAAACCATGGATTCCCTTAAGTAAAATGAAAATGTGGCACTGCTGTGCATGTAACACAGGAGAAAAACAAAAGTCAAGAATGTAAAGAGCCATTTGACTGGCTGTCCACTTGAGCACAGGTTATATGGGTCACTGAGACCCCTCAGAGAGCTGTTGATATCAAATGCTGTCAGGAAGCACTTCTGCAATCCCAAAGGTATAGAGACAAATGCACTTGGAGGTAAATTACACCTTCAAAGACCACAGACAGTCACAAAACACTGGATGATGACAACAACAACTATTTCTAAAAGCCTTTGGAAGGACTGCTTCCCTGCTTACGTGTGTGCCCCAAGATCCTATGGAAATAACACCAGACTTCCTTTATTTTCTCATTCTTTTCTCACTCTTAGTAGTAAAAATAAGTGAAGCAAACCAAGCAACCAAGGAAAAAAAAACACAGGCTAGCTACTAAGCTGGTCCAATTTGTGAAGTGTTAATTGAACATCTAATAAAAGGACAGGTTTTTAAGCAAGAGCAAACTAGAAAACCCAAGAAACTGAATATATGATTGCTGATTTTATAATGTTAAATTTTAGAACACAAGGAAGCAAAGAGGAAGAAAATATTCTTCAGTTCAGAGGTTGAGTGAAGGTACCTTTTGGCTGCTATGTGATTTCCTGAGGAACCATAGCCAGAGATACAAGGTGTTGCACTGGGCCCCCACAACTGACCTGACATGTAGGTTCACCTATTTTGCATGAATGAAATCCTAGATGCAGTCCCTAAAGGTAAAGGGACCCCTGACCATTAGGTCCAATCGCAGACGATTCTGGGGTTGCGGCGCTCATCTCGCATTATTGGCCAAGGGAGCTGGCATACAGCTTCCAGGTCATGTGGCCAGCATGACAAAGCCGCTTCTGGCAAACATGAAACGGAAACGCCGTTTACCTTCCTGCTGGAGCGGTTCCTATTTATCTACTTGTACTTTGACATGCTTTCGAATGGCTAAGTTGGCAGGAGCAGGGACTGAGCAATGGGAGCTCACCCCGTCACAGGGATTCGAACCGCCGACCTTCCAATTGGCAAGCCCCAGGCTCTGTGGTTTAACCCACAGCGCCACCCGTGTCCCTTCAGGTGCAGTCCCTCAGGTGACAGGGCAGCAAAATAAAAATACTCTGCCTCACATCTTGGAGAACTGCTGCCAGTAATGCAAGAAAATACCTTATTTTTCGCTCCATAAGGTGCACCTAACCAAAAGACGCACCTAATTTTTAGAGGAGGAAAGGGGGAAAGCCCTGGTTTGGGGGGATCAGCTCACAGTTGTGCAGCTTTGTTGCAAAGGGGGAAAGCTCCATTTTTTTGAGCATTAGCTCAAAGTTGTGCAGCTTACCTTGCAAAGGGGAAAAAATCCTGTTTTTATGGAGTTCAACTCACAGTTCTGCAGCTTCTTAAGGAAAGGAAAGGAAAGGGAGCCATTTCTACAATTTCCAGACAGATAATCTAATCAGCCAGTCACATGTTGCTTGGGAAACACAACAATGGAGGACTGGGCAAGGGGGTGGGGCCGGGAAGGGAGCTAGCTTCTCTTATCTCCCTCCCGATCTCTTGCAATCAGCTGCTGAGCGGGTTCTCTTTCCCTCTTGTTAGCCTTTAGCTCTTTCTTTAAAAAAAAAACATGATCTGCTTTTCGCCCCTGGGCAATTCTGCTCCAGGGACCATGCATTCGCTCCATAAGACGCACAGACATTTCCTCTTACTTTTTAGGAGGAAAAAGGTGTGTCATATGGAGCGAAAAATACAGTACAGTGGTGCCTCGCTAGACGAATTTAATTCGTTCCACGGGTCTTTTCTTATAACAAAACATTTGTCTAGCGAATCCCATAGGAATGCATTGAATTTTTTTAAAAAAAATTTGCCCATAGGAACGCATTAATTGAATTTCAATGCATTCCTGTGGGAAACCGTGATTTGCTAGACAATTTTTTCGTAAAACGAATTTGTCTAGCAAGGCAACCTCCGCTCGAAAAATCCTTTCGTTAAGCGGAAATTTCGTTAAGCAGGGCATTCGTTAAGCGAGGCACCACTGTACTCTTCTTCTTCTTCTCTGGCAAACACTCGTAGCCAAGTAAGATAGTCTTCCATGAACACAGTCTTAACAGAGAGCCAGTGTGGTGTAGTGGTTAAGAGCGGTAGACTAGTAATCTGGGGGACCGGGTTCGCGTCTCCACTCCTCCACATGCAGCTGCTGGGTGACCTTGGGCCAGTCATACTTCTCTGAAGTCTCTCAGCCTCATTCACCTCACAGAGTGTTTGTTGTGGGGGAAGAAGGGAAATGAGAATGTTAGCTGCTTGGAGACTCCTTCGGGTAGTGATAAAGCGGGATATCAAATCCAAACTCTTCTTCTTCTTCTTCTTCTTCTTCTTCTTCTTCTTCTTCTTCTTCTTCTTCTTCTTCTTCTTCTTCTTCTATAAGTGACTGTGGAGGCCAATTCTGGATTCACATATCCTTCCACGGTGGGGACATCAGTTTCTAGGCGGGAGTTGATCGCGGTGAGGGTTTGCCAAAAGTGCCTTTTTCTTGCCTTGTTTCTCCCTTTCAAGCGTCTTCAAAGCCCATGGACACCTTTGGTAAAGAGTGTTCTCCAATTAGAGCGCTTTGCTCCAGTGTTTCCCAGTTGTCAGTGTTTATACTACATTTTTTAACATTTGCCTTGAGAGAGTCTTTAAACCTCGTTTGTTGACCACCAGCATTACGCTTTCCATTTTTAAGCTCAGAAAAGAGTAGTTGCTTTGGAAGACGATAATCAGGCATCCAAACAACATGACCAGTCCAACAAAGTTGATGTTGAAGAATCATTGCTTCAACTCTGGGGACAGAGAAAGGGCAGAACTCCTCATTGCCTTCTTTGCCTCAGCCTTCTCCAAAAAAGAAAACAATGCCCGACCTGAAGAATATGGAGCAGATGATTCAGCAGGCGAAACACAGCCCCGAACAAGTAAGGAGGTAGTACAAGAATACTTGGCTAGTTTAGATGTATTCAAGTCTCCAGGGCCAGATGAACTACATCCAAGAATATTAAAAGAACTAGCAGAGGTGATTTCCGAAACACTGGAAATAATATTTGAGAATTCCTGGAGAACAGGCGAAGTTCCAGCAGACTGGAGGAGGGCAAATGTTGTCCCTATATTCAAAAAGGGGAAAAGGGAGGACCCAAACAATTACCGCCCAGTCAGCCTAACAACAATACCAGAAAAGATTGTAGAGCAGATCATTAAGCAAACGGTCTGTGAGCACCTAGAAAGAAACTCTGTGATCACTAAAAGTCAGCATGGGTTTCTGAAAAATAGGTCATGTCAGACTAATCTGATCTAATTTTTTGACAGAATTACAAGCCTGGTAGATGAAGGGAACGCTGCGGATGTAGCCTATCTTGATTTCAGCAAGGCCTTTGACAAGGTGCCCCATGATGTGCTTGTAAAGAAGCTGGTAAAATGTGGGCTAGACAATGCTACCATTCAGTGGATTTGTAACTGGTTGACTGACCGAACCCAAAGGGTGCTCATCAATGGCTCCTCTTCATCCTGGAGAGTAGTGACTAGTGAGGTGCCAGAGGGTTCTGTCTTGGGCCCAGTCTTATTCAACATCTTTATCAATCACTTGGATGATGGGCTTGAGGGCATCCTGATCAATTTTGCAGATGACACCAAATTGGGAGGGGTGGCTAATACCCCAGAGGACAAGGTCACACTTCAAAATGACCTTAACAGATTAGACAACTGGGCCAAAGCAAACAAGATGAATTTTAACAGGGAGAAATGTAAAGTACTACACTTGGGCAAAAAATAATAATGAAAGGCACAAATACAGGATGGGAGACACCTGGCTTGAGAGCAGTACATGTGAAAAGGATCTAGGAGTCTTGGTAGACTACAAACTTGACATGAGTCAACAATGTGATGCAGCAGCTAACAAAGCCAATGCAATTCTGGGCTGCATCAATAGGAGTATAGCATCTAGATCAAGGGAAGTAATAGTACCACTGTATTCTGCTCTGGTCAGACCTCACCTGGAGTACTGTGTCCAGTTCTGGGCACCACAGTTCAAGAAGGATACTGACAAGCTGGAACGTGTCCAGAGGAGGGCAACCAAAATGGTCAAAGGCCTGGAAACAATCCATTATGAGGAACGGCTTAGGGAGCTTGGTATGTTTAGCCTGGAGAAGAGAAGGTTAAGGGGTGATATGATAGCCGTGTTCAGATATATAAAAGGATGTCATATAGAAGAGGGTGAAAGGTTGTTTTCTGCTGCTCCAGAGAAGCTGACACGGAGCAATGGATTCAAGCTACAAGAAAGAGGATTCCACCTAAACATTAGGAAGAACTATCTGACAGTAAGAGCTGTTCGACAGTGGAATTTGCTGCCAAGGAGTGTGATGGAGTCTCCTTCTTTGGAGGTCTTTAAGCGGAGGCTTGACAGCCATCTGTGAGGAATGCTTTGATGGTGTTTCCTGCTTGGCAGGGGGTTGGACTGGATGGCCCTTGTGGTCTCTTCCAACTGTATGATTCTATGATTCTAGAAATACTAGAAAATACTAGGGTAGATGGTCATTGTTTTAACTCAGTATATAGTAGCTTTTCATATGTTTAACATGTGGCTATTCTGCATTGACAAGGGGCTTAAAAACTGAAAGAACAGCACACAGCTAGACATGTCTGCTCAGGAATAAGTCCCAATGAGTTCATTGATGCAGGTAAGTATGTAATGTCTTGTAGGCTAAAAAAAAAGACTGAATTGAATTTGACCGACAAAATATCAGTCATGATGATGGACAAAGTACTATGACTATTGCTTTCTGAGGGCCACTAGAGGGAAATATTGCACTGTTAAGGAAATAATTTCTCCCATGTTTTCATATGTTATTATCTCATATGAGTGAAAATAATCGTATCAATTCCACACTGTGCCTTCTTGTAATGTGCTTGGTGTTCTGTACAGGAAACCTTTCCCCACCCCCTTCTTTACAGGAAAGTCATTTAAGGCAGCTTGTAATAAGAACAAAGCAAGGATTGTGAAGCATTTCTTAGTATACAGTATTGTTCACTGATTTTAAATGTTACATTTCATATAGTTGTTTTCTGGAAACCCAAGGACCACAGAACTTTAACTACAAAAAAATCTGAATCTGTTGCCACTTCATTACTATGTAAAGTTTTCATGAAGATCAATCCTGTCAATATTGTTGAGCAAAATGACGCAGTGAAAGTTCTGATCAGTTAACGATGGCAGAATTTTGCCCTAAATTATTATCATTGCCTTGAGTAACGTTACTATGCCCAGGAATATGGACATTTACCATTGAGAGGGTATTAGGTAACAAACACAGATTTTCTTTCTTTTTCACTTTCTGTATGCTCTCTTAAAGCGTGCCATGAGCTGGAAAGAGAAAATGTTCCTCAAGGCCATTGGAAACACAGCTGCTTTGAAAAACAAGTCCCTGCTGCGCTGTGCTCATTATCGAACCAACGATAGTTCACATGTCACAACTGCGTTTGGCATGAAATGTTGAATACGCCGGCCACATTGTGAATGCAATAATACATGCTTCTCTGTATATGTTCAGTAGACTGCACTTCAGGAATAAACATGCATCATTTACCATAGCATGAGCAACCACCCAAATAGTTGGATGATATTTCTTTTAAAGTTAACCAACTAGTGCATGCTAGTTAGGTTTAGCTGAGTTGTGTTGTTGACTGTGCCCTTAAAAAAAAAAAAAACCTACTTCATAAAATGTTCATGTACATAGAGCCAGTGAGCAATGAATAAAATGCAGTGGAGGCCTACTGTAAGTTAAGTGTGCATGAAAACCAGACACGTGAGTGAATTTTCCATCTTTCTTTGCCCTGAAAATATTACTGTCATTGTTTGTCTGATAAATATTCCATATTCAAGGGCATTAACCAAACATCCAGAAGAGATGGAATGAAAAGTTAAATGTTTGCTCTGCTATTCACCCCATCAATCAGAGCAACGTTCTGGATAGTGTTTCCTCTCATACCCTCTAGGAGAGGCCCAAATATTTAAGCACCTTTTGCTGCTTCTTGGAGATTGACAGCTCCAGTGGACAGTGAGACCACACTAGCCCATTTAAAGAGATCTCATAAATCTCTTCCGCTACCTATTTGAGAAGTGTCAGTACCTCGGGCCTCTGAAGCTGACTATTCACCACCCAGAGAACTTAACTGGAGAAAATGTTAACTTAAATAGAACTTTCCATCACAGTGAGATTTGGTTCAGTCAGGAATAAAATTTTGTCAGGGCAGGCAGATTAAGCAGCAAAGAAGCCATATCCTCTGACAGACAGGCATAATTTTAGGACCATGAGTTCTTGGGGTTGTCTTTGGTCCAAAATAAAAAAGAACTCTTGGCAAGAAATTGTTTACCTCTTTATGGTTTAGTTGTAAAATTGGCACATATATATTGCAGCCATATATCCATGTCTCTAGCTGCTACTGGAAATCCTAATTGCTCAATCCCCGAGACTCAATCAAGTTTGTAAAATAGTGATATTTCCAAGGAGTCACAGTGGATAATGTTTGGAAGCAGAAACGCTAAGTCCACTCACTTCTCCTAGTGCGGCTGCGTTGCTGGATGGAAGAGGCTTCACTGGGGCCCCGATGGTGGAATTCAAACGGCAGTGCCCTTCCTATCAGGAGCTTCCTGTCATGAGCTGGATCTTAGCCTCCACCGTGCATTGGCGAATGGAGATGCAGGCTGGGACCTGGGCTGTGCCAGGGGACAGAGCCGATGGTGGGCTTCCCTCGGATCCGCCCCCTGCCCATTTAAGCAGCCCACACCTGGGGCACAACCTGTTTGTTCCTGCGCCGAGCCCCCCCCCAATCCCACCCACCCACGGTTTACGCTGATAGGCAATGACTTTGTTATGGCTATGGTGGCCGCCGTTCTTTACAGGACCGGGTAGGATTTTGCCCACCAGGCTAATTGACACTGACCAGTGGTTTTGCCTACCTCGTAGCGATTCGTCACAACTGGTTGAGCATTGGGGCAATCCCTTGTTTTGGATGGTTGTAGTCCCCGCCTGCCCCTCCAAATGTGGGGGTATCCCATTAAAGGGATCCAGGGGGAGTGGCCATGTCCGCACGCCCAGGGGGGGCAGGGCCAAAGGCACTCCCCCAGACGCCAGATGCTGGGGGGGTCACCCTATTGGATGTAAGTCTTAGGAACCCCCACCTGGACTGACCACGTGTCACTTCCGGCGGGCGGGCCGGAAGTATTTCGATTGACCCATGCCCAAGCCAAACCTCTTTCATCTGTATTCAATAAAGTTGTGGCCTGTTTTACCCCAAACCCAGTCTGAATGGTCTCTTATTTATATGGGTTGGGGTATGGGACGTCTGATGCCTTGTCCTGAAATGCAAGATGCCAGGGAAGTTCACATAGCTTGATCTAAATGGGATAAGCACGAGGTATGAGTGGATCTGTACATGTGAAAGGAGTGACCTGGTTTCACCAGGGGCCCAGCTTTCAACTCAACCCAGGACAAAGCTTAGATACTGATAGGGTAAGTATACGCAGACCCTCCAAGTGTCCCTATTTTCCAGGGATGTCCCTGATTTAGAGAAGCCATTCCAGTATCTGAGTTGATCCTGGAATGTCCCACTTTTCCTTAGGAAGTCCCCATTTTCATTGGAGAAATGATGGAGCGTATGGAGTTATCCAACCCCCGAGCCATCTGAAGGCAATCCTGTTTAATGTTTTATTATGTTTTTTATGTGTTGGAAGCTGCCCAGAGTGGCTGGGGCAACCCAGTAAGATGTGTGGGCTATAAATAGTAAAATTATCATTGCGTCCCTATTTTCATCAGAGAAATGTTGGAGGTATGGTATAGGTTCCAAGCCTTGGTCTTTAAATGTCCAGTCAACCCTCCTTCAATATTCTCTGAGTGAAAACCTAGTCCTGTGAACTGGTCAAAACCTTTTGTCCTATGATTTGCTTCTAGCTAATGCTCTTTGCACTCTCGTGATTTCCTATACCTTAATTTGCAATACACACACATGCATATTTTTTGTGTTTTTCTATGCAGAGAGGAAGGTGAAGTGGTGCAATTGCTCATTTCTGACTCTTATTCCCTGGCATTCATAAAGAAGGAAAGTGATACTATAGCTTTTAGCACTAGATTTGCAAAATGCAAAGCACTAATGCAGAAGAGTGCCACAGAACAGTTCATTGGAGTAAGCAGTTTGTTGAAGCTTTATGGCTAAAATCTATAGCAATTTAGGAAATCTATCAGAAGAAACTATTTAAGTTCTTCCTTTTAAAGATAATTTTAAAGCTGTATGAAGTTTTGAAGCCCGGATGAGGGGTTTTAACATGCAACACAGAGCTGGTATCTCTAGCATTCATTTCAATGGGCAAATTTCTTCCCATTCAAGACATTTTTCAGGACTTCTAGTCCTTGTTCCTGAGCCAAAAGTTTAAAAGCTATGTGCTTCAATAAACTATGCACCAGAAATTCTATGCATATGTATTGCAAGTTCAGCAGCACAATTTACGTCCTGCTTGACCGAAACAGAACGGTCAGGATTAGAACCCTGATAAATTGGCTTTCTCTGTTCACAATAAATTGTCCTATCACATAGCCAATGGGTAATCTCCTGACGAAGGATTGATTTACACATTATTCAGCCCCAGTGTTTGCCACTGAAAGCCCCCACTGCCACCCATGTGGTGGTCTGTATGACAAAGAGGAAAGACTTTGGCACACAAAATTGTGGGAGCCAGTTCATGGGGGGGGGATTCAAAGACATCTCTATTTTTTGCCACCACCCATGACAGCAATGGGGCGCAGGTGGCGCTGTGGGTTAAACCACTGAGCCTAGGGCTTGCTGATCAGAAGGTCGGCAGTTCGAATCCCTGCAACAGGGTGAGCTCCCGTTGCTCAGTCCCAGCTCCTGCCAACCTAGCAGTTCGAAAGCACATCAAAGTGCAAGTAGATAAATAGGGACTGCTCCAGCAGGAAGGTAAACGGCGTTTCCGTGTGCTGCTCTGGATCACCAGAAACGGCTTTGTCATGCTGGCCACATGACCTGGAAGCTGTACGCCGGCTCCCTCGGCCAATAATGTGAGATGAGCACCGCAACCCTAGAGTCGGTCATGACTGGACCTAATGGTCAGGGGTCCTTTTACCTTTATGACATTAATAGGGATGCGGGTGGCACTGTGGTTTAAACCACAGAGCTTAGGGCTTGCTGATCAGAAGGTCGGTGGTTCGAATCCCCACGACAGGGTGAGCTCCCGTTGCTTGGTCCCTGCTCCTGCCAACCTAGCAGTTCGAAAGCATGCAGTGCAAGTAGATAAATAGGTACTGCTACAGCGGGAATGTACACAGCGTTTCTGTGCGCTGCTCTGGTTCGCCAGAAGTGGCTTAGTCATGCTGGCCACATGACCTGGAAGCTGTACGCCAGCGCCCTTGGCCAGTAAAGCAAGATGAGCGTCGCAACCCCAGAGTCATCCACGACTGGATCTAAGGGTCAGGGGTCCCTTTACCTTTACCTTATGACAGCAATAGTGCTCTCCTTGGTGGTTACTGGCCACCAAATGGTAATGCCTCCATCCCCCAAAACCTTCAAAATAAAAAAATAACCTCCTTGAAAGTATACCCAGTTTTGTGAGCACTTTTCTGTTACACCCTAAGTTGCTAACTTTCAGCTCAGACATAACACAAATGTTACTCCCGGCAATGTGGATGGCTCCTATAAGGAATGGGTTTTTAGGAATGACTATAAGTTACATCCATGTCTGCACAACATGGACACAGCTCAACCTTAGGCCATGAAGCATCAGGAGGGAGTTCAAGCGTCATCTAGCCCTTGTCCATATTGATTTAATAAGTCCCATTTTTCTACCTGATCAGCAGACTGTGGCCGTGTAGACATTGCCATTTACTCTGGCTCCAGTGTGCTCCCAATACTGGTGTTAGAAGCCGGGTACACATGATTTTAGCCACAATCCACACCTATCCTTTAGTTCTTGAGAAAGTCTCTGATGTGTTTTCCCTGAAACTGCTGCTGCCGCCCAGTTTGAAAATTCACTTCACAGTTAAGCGGCCAGGTTGCTCACCGGAGCAAGACGGTTTGAGCATATGACACCGATCCTGGTCTGACGGCATTGGCTACCAATTAGTTTCTGGGCCCAATTCAAAGTGCTGGTTTTGACCTATAAAGCCTTAAACGGCTCAGGACCGCAATACCTCAACGACCGCCTCTTTCCATATGAACCTACCCAGACACTGAGATCATCTTTTGAGGCCCTTCTTTGTGTGCCTCAGAAGAAGTCTGGAGGGTGGCAACACGAGAACAGGGCCTTCTCTGCAGTGGCTCCTTGTCTGTGGAATGCTCTCCCCAGGGAAGTTGGCCTGGCACATTCACTATACACCTTTTGGTGTCAGGCAAAAATGTTCCTTTTTAACCAGGCCTTTGGTTGACCTGATCAACATATACCCTTTTAAAATGTGGCTCTTTGGGGGGGGGTATTGTTGGGTTTTTGTTTTTGTTTTTATTTTATATATTGTGATTTTTTGTGTGTGTGAACCGCCCTGAGACCTCTGGGTATAGGGTGGTAAATAAATTCAATAAATAAAATAAATAAAAATAAAGCTGAGGTGCGTACATTTGAGACCAACTGTTGTATAGTCACAGGTGACACTGTCCAGCTTCATAAATAAGAATTTGGGGGACCAAACAGTTAACTACTCTTTATGGAGAGGGAACTTCCTTCATGACTGTTATAATACCTTTAGTCCTCTCTACCATGGTTTGTTCTCTGCAGGTTCCAGTCTGTTTCCTACTACGTTTACTTCACTAAGTTTGAAGTTGAAAAGATATAACTCCTGTGAGAAATAACTCTTTATCATCATGTTTCCTGGATCATGAGTTTATCTTTGGGAAAAAATAATATCGGCTATATGGAACCCAATTCTTTCTTACAGGAGGTGATAAGCAAACTTTGCGGCAACACAAGAGTAGTGTGTTGCAAAGCTGATCTTTACATTAAGTATTAAGAGGTCAGAATATTTAAGATAAAGACTAATACCAGGGTCAAATTCAGCTCATGCCCGGGGGGGGGGGATATAATGTTATGCCAGCTGCACTGATCTACAGGAACAAACCATGAAAGATATCCAGGTTGGCACACATGATTACAAGCAGGCAGGCAGGGAGGCAACCTAACAAGCAAAAATGCCAGGCAAAGGCTGTTCTCCCTGAATATTCTCCCTGAACATATGAACCTGCGAATGGGGTGGGGCATGAGCACAAATCTTGCCTCCAATGTCCTTGGGCACTCAGACTACTTTTGAGATCATTGTACTGTTAGTGTGGAAGCCGGAATGGTTTTTGTGACCCTGATGACCCAAGTCTCCTGTTTGTGGGGAGGTTTCTCAGGGTATTCATCTGAGTGTCCTTAGAAGCCATTAGTGCAAACATCTGATGCTTGAGTTTGCACCCCTGACCCATCCACAGCTTAACTCTTGGTGTGTTCAGGTGAAAACCTGACCACAATAATGTAGGGAGGAGAGAGGGTTTTAAGCCGTGGCAATTGTGCCTTTTGTTGGTGCCCGGGGTGTGTGCACATGCACCAGGTGGGACCAAGGGTTGTACATGGAGGGTGAACAAAATCCGCTGACCAGGGCATAGAGAGTACACAGGCCATGCTGTGCCACATTCAGCAAGGGGGCCTGGGGTGTGGGGGCAGCCAGGGAGGGAGCCCTGCTTGGGGGCACCTGGATCTTGTTCCCTCAAAATCATGCACCCAGGGCTATGATCCCCCCCCCGGTCCTCCCCACACTATGCCCCTGGTTTTAAGAAAAGATGGGAGGGTATGCTTCCAGAGAGCCAGTGTGGTGTAGTGGTTAAGAGCGGTAGACTCGTAATCTGGGGAACCGGGTTTGCGTCTCCGCTCCTCCACATGCAGCTGCTGGGTGACCTTGGGCTAGTCACACTTCTCTGAAGTCTCTCAGCCCCACTCACCTCACAGAGTGTTTGTTGTGGGGGAGGAAGGGAAAGGAGAATGTTAGCCACTTGGAGACTTCGAGTAGTGATAAAGCGGGATATCAAATCCAAACTCTTCTTCTTCTTCTTCCATCACGGCTTCTGATAAGTTCTCATCACCCTTCCAAAGATACTGAGATATTTTGTTCTTCTCAGGAAATCACCCATGTGGGCCCCGCAGCACCACACTGCGTAATAGCAGGAGGAATTTCTCCAGCTGGACCTAAGAAGGTAGGCTGCAAAATGCCAGAAAGCACCATCCTTAGCTGAAGTCCTGGTCACAAAACAGTTCTATATTCAGCAAAATGGCACTGGGCATGAAGCTACTTCCCCATTGTGTTTATTGAATGCTGAATTATTGTGTGAACAGGACAGACCAAAGTGCAGTGGGGATACTGACTTGCCGCCTCATGCTAAAGATGAGGTGTTACAACTGCAAAAATTTAATGGAATAAAATATTAATATTTAAGGACTTATTCATTCTGCCTTTGAAATGCTTCCATAGTGGCATATTCTGCAGTGACATTTGTGTCTATTTTTTACAGGCTTGCTGCATACTCTGATATTTCAGGGTTTCAACCTGATCCTAACCCAGGCATCTCCAAACTTCGGCCCTCCAGATGTTTTGGGCTACAATTCCCATCTTCCCTGACCACTGGTCCTGCTAGCTAGGGATCATGGGAGTTGTAGGCCAAAACATCTGGAGGGCTGCAGTTTGGGGGTGCCTGTCCTAACCACACTTGCTTTGTATGTATATTCCATGGAAGTCCATGGCAGCTCCCTCCGAATGGATGTGCTTATGACTGGGCTGTTTATCTTTCTGTGGTGGAATAGAAGCCTAGTCTTTTTTGAAAGAAACATAAAAACCATAGCCAAAGTAATTGTGGGCTGTAATATAATTAGACGGCAAACTGGCTTTTCCACAAACACTAACATAGCATCTGGGCAAGCAACAAAGCTGAATCAAACATCTTATTCAACAAGTCGTGGGGAAATTCTCCAATCCCAAAGAGTCATAATTGGAAGCAATTCTCACAGAAATCAAGTGAAGCTTATTTGGCCCCAAACCAATTGGCCAAACACAAGCTTTGGGGATTTTTATTATTTTTTTAATACATTGGCTGAGTAATTATTTCTTCTTCTTCTTCTTCTTCTTCTTCTTCTTCTTCTTCTTCTTCTTCTTCTTCTTCTTCTCTTTGCAAATTCTTACAGAAAAGGGCTGCGTAGGGGCCTTAACATTCCACTCTTCTCTCACCTATGCTGCTTAATGCCTCCACTACAGTACATATCAAAACTAAGGGGTATACGCTGGGACTGTTTCGTATTGCTGGCTACTAACTGCTGCATAAGGAGGGGAGTGTGTGAGAGAGGGGGGGGGGAGGAGAGAGAGAAAACCAAGCACCATTTTTAAAAGAGGAAGGGAAAGTTCATAATTAAGTCAAAGGAGGCTTCAGAGTGGAACATTCCCTGCCTCAGGATTAGAACAGAGCAGTGCCGCAGGCAGAACAGTGTAGTGATCTGAGTGTTGGTTTTATGCTGGTGAGATTTTGCAGTGCACTTTGAAAGCCACCAGGAGTGTAGCCAGCGGAAGGAAGAGCATCTATACAGTGGAACCTCGGTTTATGAACACCTCGGTTTCTGAATTTTCGGTTTACGAACGCCACGGACCCATCTGGAACGGATTAATTCACTTTCCATTACTTTCAATGGGAAAGTTCGCTTCAGTTTATGAACACTTCAGTTTATGAACAGACTTCTGGAACCAATTGTGTTCATAAACCGAGGTACCACTGTAAAAGGAAGTTGGAGGTAGTGACGGGAGATGGCTTAGGCCTAGCCAAGCTGGGCAGTCACATTTTTAAGATAAAGCTTTTTCTCTCATTCCTGACTCCGTTGTTGGATATATCCGGGAAGTCCACGCACGGAATCTTAGAGTCACTCTTTGCAACTGTGGAGATGAAAGCGAGAGAGAGCCATGGTAAGAGGAAGGGGTAAGGTGCTGTAGGCAGAAAAAGAGCCAAGGGTCAGCTCTCCCATTCTCACAGCAAGCATTCCTGGGAAGAAGCAGATGCCAGCAGGAATGGAAAGAAAAGGAAGAACAACTTTCATCATTGAGGCACTCCTGTGGGCATTACTTGTAATGAAATGAATTCTGCTCTCAGTTCACTGAAACTCAGGGCACTTAACCACTTTGTTCTATAGAGTCACAGGACAGCATTCTCTGAGGTTTCCTGCAGCTACAAGCAGACACAACATCACAGTATCATTTCACCGATCCCATACCAGAGCTTCTTTGGAATGGATATAAATGCAGACCTTCCCCCATAGGCTTACGATCAACTTACAACCGCGTGTACATGTTGTGCCGGGAAATAATGAATTAATTAAATTCATACCTGGAAATGGAGGGAGAGAGCTGGGGTGGATCTACACTCATAGTTTTTAACACTAAAAAAGAGTTAAGGAATGGTTCTGATAACCATATAGCCAGACAACATTCTCTTTTAACATTGATAATGCATTATTAAAATGTGACACCAGAGGGAGCTGCAGAGCAACCCCCCTTCCAGAAACCAAGTAGACCTTGTAGAAAGAAAGTGAAAGTGAAACCAAAAGTCTTGGCATTTTAGAACGGTATTTTTTAATATCGTTAAAAGGTGAGTGTAGATCCAGCCCTGGAGAGTCCTCATGGCTTACGCAGAGACTGTCCCTGGAGCCTGAAGATGACTTCAGTGAGGGCGGAGAAGAGTCTGGAGGTGCAGCCAGGCTTTGGTTATGCTGCTCAGCCTCCCCGCCTAACAGCTGGTGTATGTGGCAGCACAGCAGCCACAGCCACTTTTCCACGCATCCTCCAGATGGCTGCCCATCCCAGATCTTCAATTCCAGTTGTGGATATCTTTGATTTTTGGAGAGTAGTATTTTACAGAGAGAGCAACAGAGAGGGCATTTAAAGAACATTCAGAGAATTTTAGTTCATGTGTGTGGGTCCTTGGACTGTAACCCTCATGTAAGTGGGGAGTCACCACTATAAGATAATGAATTGTGGAAATGGTGAATTGAATTTTCTTTTTGGAATGAGCAGCCTCTAGAATTCAATAGTAACATAGAATTAATTATCTTTCATTAAAATTATGGTTATGTCAAATTATGGTCTCAGCCAGTTGTAAGTGAAGCACTAATCATTTACAGTCCCCATAAACTAAATTTCACTGATATAGATAGAGATATATTGTCGTATGGACATTTATTTTTCCAAGGAGTAGAAAGCATCATTTTAGCCTCACAACAATCCTATGATATAGGTGTGATCAGAGGAGAATTCCCTCTCCATTTTACTAAGACCATTTGACATTGGCCTGACACATTGATTGATTGATTGATTGATTGATCACTAATTTCCCAATGACTGACCATTTGGACAGTGTGTTAATCCCTATTATACCACAGTTGCTTGTAATGGTATAATGTTGCTCCAAGATAATAAAAAAGAGCATTGCAACTGAAAGTATTTTATATTAATGCGCTCTATATGGGCTGCTAAACAGTTGAAGAAAAGTTATTGAAATAAGTATGAGATAACTCGCAGCTTCAGAAAGAAAAGTGCTTATGCTAAAAGGAAAAGGTAGCCTCTTATATACTCTTTCTATTTCCATTTACAAGGGGAAGCAAAGTAACCTTTAAATGGACTCTCCCTGCCAAAAGAAAAGTTTGTAGATAATCTGTTTTGTACCTTCATTCACCTCCTCTGCAAAGATTCCTCTGCATTCAGAGCTCATACTGTACACCTGTTTGTTTGGGTAGTGCAAGTATGTATTTAGTAGGATAAGTCCTGTCAGTTTCCAAGAATGCGTTAAAAGCCGGAGCCTTCTTGAAAGCACATTCCAAAGCACCACCTTAGCCCTTCAGATTTCTCCTGGGGGCCCCTGCGTATTGTTGCAAAATGTTTGTGTCATCGTCTCTCCATCACTTACAGGGCCGGGGCTGGGTGTCCAATTCATAGTCCGCACCTGAACAAGCATAAGAAGAAGGATAAGTCTTGAATGCGCTTTGATGAGAATTGTTTTTGTAAGACGCCACAAGCAATTCATACCACAATGAAACAGCTTCTGCTGAACCCTCAAAGGAACACCAGACCTTTGCTAAAGAATGAATGGTGCTGATCTTTTGTAGTGACAGGGCAAAGTCCTCCAAGAAGGCTTGGAATGAGGCTCGGCATATCAGAGTGTTTTCATCTAAACTCAGAAAATATGGCTGTTTATTCTGAGGCTAATTCCAACATCACCACACTCCCAATTATGTAATTAGGAGCACAACAGGGTCCCATGGCACTGAGTCACCTCCCTCCACCCACTTATGTTATCTGCCCATCTACTGGCTTGCCAGGATGGCTGCTCTAACAGCAGCAATGAGCTTGAAGTACTTCATAAAATCATAGAATAGTAGAGTTGGAAGGAACCCCAAGGGTCATCTAGTCCAACCCCCTGCAATGCAGGAGTCTCAACTCAAGGATCAATGACAGATGGCCATCCAACCTCTGCTTAACAACCTCCAAGGAAGGAGAGTTCAACATCCCTAGGAAGATTGTTCCACTGTTGAACAGCTCTTACTGTCAGAAAGTTCTTCCTGATGTTTTGTCGGAATCTCCTTTCTTGTAACTTGAATCCATTGGTTTGAATCCTACTCTCCGGAGCAGGAGAGAACAAGCTTTCTCCATCTTCCACGTAACTGCCCTTTATTTGGGTTGGTCTGTGTTAGGGAATTTTATAGGGGGGAACACACCCAAACGAGGCTTCATTTGGGAATCAAGATTGGCACAAATGCCCTCAAGGGGACCCCATCTGATCCTACAACACCACTCTAGTATCGCACCAACACGAACCCCTCAAGATCAAGCCCTGTGTAATAAAGGCTCCCTTTCCTACCCTTTCTCTGTTGCCTGAGACTCTATGTAACCATATTTCTTTATGAATGAATACCATGTATCTGTATTTCTAAATAAAAACCCCTTTTGCTACTCTGGCCAAGGGCTCTCAGGGATGCAGGGAACAGCCATAATCCTTTAAGCGAGAGGTCACGTAGCCAGGGTGGTGCTCCTCTGCATATCCATAATCCATTCAGGTATCATCTCCTGCCATTCCCGACCTAAGCCAGAGGCAATACACACACCTGGACCCATTGTTTTTCCCCGCCAGGTACTCAAGGATCCCCTCCCAGATACTTACTGAGACTTGCTTATCAATGTCCTGGGACATCGTGCATTGTTACCTTATGTTAATCCTGTTTACCTCCTGTTTACCTGTATGCTAATGCCCCTTGCACCTTCCCCTTTTCGGATGTTTTACCCTGTCACAAGTGATGTATATATGATGCTTTCGATGTGCATTATGGGATGGTGGTGGGAACTTTTAAAAGTTCTTGCAGCCCTGTTCACGGTGTTCAGTCTGGCATTGAACTTGCTGCGCAGTAATAAACCTTGCTGTTTGCTCCCGATCGTGGCTGGACTCCTTCCTTTTCTACTCCGCAACGACCACAGGCCCTTGCCTGATGAGCTGGGTGGCTGAGCATTCTCGCACCCAGAATTTTGCCCTAACAATCTTCCTGGTCTCTTCCTTTCCAGGCTAAACATCCCTCAACTGTTCTTCGTAAGGCTTTGTTTCCAGATCATTCCTCTGCACACAGAGAGAATCCCAAGCAACTAAACTTCATATTACTGAGCTGGGAAGAAAGTTTCACTATCACTTTTGTCTGAAAAAAATTCTATACATAAAATCACATAATGCATGCCTCAAAGACTAGCTTCTTTGCTAAAACATATTTCACTTACATTACTGTATAGTAAGGATATGAGGCCCTGGGACAGAAAGTACAAAGCCTATGTTTTAAACCATGGGTAGGCAAATGAAGACCCTGGGGCCGGATGCGGCCCAATTGCCTTCTGAATCCGGCCTGTGGACGGTCCGGGAATCAGCGTGTTTTTACATGAGTAGAATGTGTCCTTTTATTTAAAATGCATCTCTGGGTTATTTGTGGGGCAAAGGAATTCGTTCATTATTATTTTTTTCAAAATATAGTCCAGCCCCCCACAAGGTCTGAGGGACAGTGGACCGGCCCCCTGCTGGAAAAGTTTGCTGATCCCTGTTTTAAACTGTGAAGACTTTGAAACGATTGATTTATTACAAGACCTTTGGTTGTGGTGGAAGTAATCCAGGACCAGCATTCAGAACTTGCTACCATTCCAACCACTATGGAGTAGTTTTGGGCTGGTGGCAATGGACATCTCTAACTGATGTTTGAAGGGGTGAGGAATGACTACAAATGCTGACATCTAGAAAAAGCATTTGACCCTGTTTATTGGAATCAATATTATAAGCATGCACTCCTTGAAAGATTACCCCCCCCCCCGGCAAATAATTAAAAACTTACAAGAAGCTTGTTGTAGAAGGATAGGTGCTCTTCCTCTTGATAGGAGTTCAATTTACTTCATATATACAACTCCAGTATTTGGATATTCAAGCACCCACAATGCCACTCAGGATTTTTTTTATTAACAGGCACCCGATGTGTCGTAATGTTATGTTGTGAGTTGTCATTATTATTATACCACCCCTCATCTGAATATCACATAATAATAATAATAATAATAATAATAATAATAATAATAATACAAGATTAAACCCTGTGCAAATTTAGCGCTGAGCCATATTTATTCCTTTCCCATTTCAGTGCCCCTTTTGTGAGCACCTGTGTGCCAGCAGGCAGAGATACCATACCCTCCGACATTTCTCCAATGGAAATAGCGATGCCATTTTGCTGGGTCCTGAACTCACTGCCTAAGGGCTTATCTGCCACCAACCATGTAATCAGCATAGATTACTATTTCTGTATTTTGTATTTCTGGACTTCATATAAATGAAGATTTGCTACATCTCCTTTTCCGTAGCATGTTTGGTTGGGCTGTCGAGACCTTTGACAGATTCTGTAAGGCAATTTGTGGAAATCAGTCCCCAAAGCTCACGTTATAGTGGCTGGTTGAAGATAATTTACTTCATACATAGCTTTCCCCCCTCCATCAAACTGCTTGCCTATTTCTCTCATCCATCCTACTGATAATTCCAGAAATATTTCTTCTGTTGTAGTTTGCGTACAAAGACGCCAGTCCGAGCCATTTTTAGGGGATTCTTTTTTTATATAAAAAAACCCAAAAACCATAAATGAAACTTCATGCTGGCCTAGGCAAGTGAAGTACTTGATTAATAAAGAGTTTCACTGTTTTCAAACACATATTCCATGCAGGCTCATTTCAAGAAAACCACAAGTGGAGAATGCTTTGCTCTTTCCAGTCACAAGGGGGTTGTGTATTTCAGCCCTGCTTACACAGTTAGCTTACTTTGGAACCCAGGTAGGAAAGAAACATGACCGGCAGAAATAATGGGACATTCAGTGACCCTGTCTTTTGAGTCAATTGGCCTGCTGGGGTAATTTCTCTTCGCTCCCCTGCCCCCACTTTCCCTCATCTCTTTTGCTGCTACTGTTAATATATTATAATTTATGTGGAGAAAACAAAACCATTTAAAGGAATCCTTTCCACCTGAGGCTTTCACACACCAATTGATATGATGGCTTGAGAACAGAACCAAGAAACTGAGGGCGAATACTGACATCTGCAGTTTCTCTCTCTGAGTGTGTTTGTGGTTTATAATTAAGAAATGTTTTTTTTATAAGTGGCTGTTTGTAGAATGCTTTATTTTTTGCATGCAACTGGCATCCCAGACATGCTTTGGGGTCTTCTAAGAATACAGAAGGACTGTTTGTGCAAACAAACCTTTACGGTGTGGTCCTAACCATGTTTACTTGAAGATAAGGTTCCACTGATTTCAGTTAGACTTGCTTGCAAGTAAAGAGATTTATTCCTATGTTCTGTACACACTGTTTTGCTGGTGCAATGGAACTTCTACTTTCTCTTGTCCCCTGCATGGCTCAAAAATCTGCTCTGGAGGGTCCCCCACTCCTCTGGAGGTGGTTTTGAGAATGTGCAGGAGACAGGAGGAGACAGGGAAGGAAGTGAAAGCTTCATCTTTCACACGTGGGTATCCGTTGCACCAACAAAGCTCCAACATAAGATACAACATCACACACCAAGCTTATTCATGTTTTTTTCAGAAGAAAAGACCCACCTTCCGGCACTGTGCCAGGCAAAAATGTTCCTTTTTAACCAGGCGTTTGGTTGATTTGATTGACAACCTATGCCCTTCTAAAATGTGGTGTTTTTGAGGGGGTTATTGTGTTGTTTTTGTATTTCGTGGTTTTATATTTTGATTTTATTCTGTGAACCGCCCTGAGACCTTTGGTATACAGCGGTATATAAATACAAATAGCAGCAGCAACAACAACAACAACAACAACAACAACAACAACAACGAGTTTAATGCAAGAGCCTCCTTAAAAAGTCATGGCTTCCCACTGCAATCCTGGGAACTGCAGTTTCTTAACAATGCTGAAAGTTGTTAGGAGACACCCCACCACCCCCCGAGCTACAAATCCCAGAGTGGTCCAACAGTCCCTCTTCACAATGAACTTCACATCTGTTAGGGGAATAGGTGTTACCTAACAACTTTCAGCATTGTTAAAAAACTACAGTTCCCAGGGGAAGCCATGATTGTTTAAACTGGTATGATTCTGCTTTAAAAGTATAGTTAGGCTCATTTCAATAAGAATTACTTCCAAACATGGTTGCCGCTTTAGGGCCATTTCCCACATTACACAGAGAGTTGCCACCAAGTGTACACTCGGCAAAGAGGCGCAGCCCTTTTCGTGCAACCTGATAAACATGCCAGGAAACACACACTGTCACATTTACACACTTGGGGGGGAAAGGTGGATACCTAAAAGAGGGAGAGAGAAATAGCATTTAGTGTCAGAAGGGGACTGGGGTGCAATGAGGTGAACAGCTGAACAGCAAGAAGAAAATATGTCCTAGTGGTGAGATCTATTAGGCTGTGGAAAAGCCACCCACAGGGTTTGTTTCTCTGGTTGAAGCCCTATCTCAGGGAGTGATTTAAAACTGGATTGGACAAAGCACTCAAACACATTCTGCGGTTAAAGCAAAAAGCAAAGTAAAGATCATTATTTATACTCCTTCCGTCCCACTAGCCGTCATTGGCAGGCTCCAAAGGAACAAGGCTGTGCCTGCCCAATTGTGGGTGTTACCTACAGACTGTCTGGCATTTAAGAATCTGCTCAGGGTTAGCCAATGCTCTGGAAACATTTGCTGCTCTGCAGTATGCATTTGAAATGGCATTTTGGTATCTAATAGTTTATCAACATCTCCTAACAGGATTAACACCATAAAAAAATTCCTTCAGTAGCACCTTAAAGACCTTATTTTGGTATGAGCTTTCGTGTGCATGCACACTTCATCAGATACACTGAAACAGAAGAAACCAGACCCTTATGTATATTCAGAGGGTGGGGGTGATGGGAATGGGTGATGGGCTGATAGGAGTGGTAAACCTGTAGCATGCACACGAAAGCTCATACCAAAATAAAAACTTTGTTGGTCTTTAAGGTGCTACTGAAGGAATATTTTTATTTTGTTTCGACTCAGACCAACATGGCTACCTACCTGTAACTAGGATTAACACCAGTGTAGAGTCGTCCTACCATCTTTTTTATCAGAGATTTAGGCAGGTAATCTAGTTAGATATTCAGCTAGTTTGTGGCACTGGGAACTTCATAATCACCAAAGTCACTCTCGTCTCTTCCTCCCACCCCCCACAACAATTGAAATATATAGCTCACAGGGCACAATTAAATATTAAATATAAAGCTCTCAGGGCAAAATGTGGCCAAGCAACTTCCTTACGAAAATGATCCAGGGTTCTGTCTTCTGTGTTGCCATTCACCCAGTCTGGAACTTCATCTTGGTGGATAACCAGTTTCAGAGTTTGCAAAGCCAGTATGTTATAGAACCAATGTGCTTCCAAATGGGGAAAGCCAATCGCTGACATATCACAAAAGAGGCTTTTTGACTTATCAGATTCCCCCCAAAAAAGGTAAATATAAATTTAATGGGGGGGGGAGTAATATAGGCTGGCATTTTGGTGACAACTACTTTGTTTTGATGCTGCTGCAAAGAACTTGTAGGCATAAGAAGTTACTTATTCCACAATAGGCACATATCTAGTAGCACCTCCAGTCTAATAAACAAAAAGGAATCCTAGTATTTGCTTCATAATGAGACAAGATAACAAACCCATCAAAATTCTTCACTGAAGCTGTGTTTGGATAACGTTTGTGTGAAAAATTGAAGTCAAACACAACTATGCGTGAGCTCTAGTTGGTGCGTGAAAGAGTTAAGACCAGAGAAGCCTGTTCCTTGACTCAGGTGGGTCACTCCCCTCTCCTCCATGAGGCAGGAAGTGAAGCTTCTTCTATTTCCTTTCCTCGCCATGTAATCCACCAGGATGAACTTGGATCAAGTTCAGGCCACATGTTTAAAACTATATGCTGTATTCTGCACCGAAAAGTAATCTACCTGTGTTCTTCTTGCTGCTGGTTGGAATAACGCATGCGGTCTGTTCATTGCAAGAAAGGGAGAGGAAGGGGGGAGAAAGAGCTTTAAAGACGGGTAAATGGTATAAGAGTTTAACAACCTATATTCCATGCCTTCCTCAATTCTGAGGAATGTTTTAAACTCTGCTGGGGGCTCTCTCCCACTGGAGAGTGTGCAAAGCCCCATGTTTTGAATCTAGGTGCCCAGCATAGCTGCCAAGTCTCCCGTATTCCCCGGGAAACCCCCGTTTTTCCAGCTGTCCCCAGCCAAAAAAACGGATTTTTTTCCCCCGGTTTATTCTGGCACGGCAGCCATTCTGGAACGGGGCGGAGCATGCTCAGAAGCGACTTTTGATGCTGCTTTGCCCAGTTCCAAAATGGCTGCAGTGCGACTTCTGGTGCAGTGGCCATTTTGGAACAGGGCAGAGCAGCATCAAAAGTCGCTTCTGAGCATGCTCCGCCCACTTCCAAAATGGCGGCAACGCCACTTCCGGTCCAGTCCCTTATTTCTCAGGCCGGAACTTGGCAGGTATGTTAATTCTTTTGTTAATTCTTTTGTTAATTGCCCACACGTGGGTCAGATATATTTCCCACCACCTACAGTTTGAACTATCCCTATTAGGCTCTGCCCCAGTTCTTCAACTTGCTCTCTTGACTCCAAATCTGACCCAAAATACTGGGTCCACCCGGTCCCCAGCTTATCCCTTCAGGAGTGGGGGCAGTATATTTAATTCAATGCTAGCAAACCTATTATTTATTAGGCAGACCCTTGCTAATCCTGAAAATTGCTGCATCATCCTACCATCAAATGATTTTCATACAAATTCTTATTAACAACTAGCTGTACCATGCGTTGCTGTGGCTTAGTCTGTAAGCCCCCCCCAAAAAAATACTCCCCCACCCACACGTGTTCTTGAAAATGCCCCCACCCCACCCACCCGCAAAATAAACAATGTGGAAACCCCGCCCCATCCCATTCTTCTTCCCCAAAGGCATACCCCTCCTGCACTCAGCCGCCCCGTTTCCCAGGACAGTCCCATGGCATAACGACACCCATCTCTCTGGTCCCCCTGACACGTGACGTAATCTTCCTCACATGTGACACCATCCGCCACCCCGACCCCTCTCTCCCCCCCCTCGCATACCCCATGTGTATATTGGTGGGGGCTGGCCGGTTCCCCTGGCAGGTCCCGGCGAGTGAGGGGGCAGGTGGGCCAGCTGCAGTTGGTTCTCCAAGGCGGACATGGGGAGGGCAGCTGGGAGAGGCGAGGCGGAGGTGCTGAAGGGTCAGGATCCAACCACACCCTTCCAGAAGGAGCTGCCGGCCAGCCGCTCCCAGCAGCCTCTGCGTGCTCACATCGGAAGGACGGCAGTATAGCATGTGTTGCTTAGACGTCCAACAGATGGTGCTGTTTTTTTAAAAAAAACATGTTTTTACCTGTCACAGGTGTGACATCTATATAATCTAATTATATAAAAAGACTCCTGTATTTGAATGCAATGTTGCGTCAAAATTTCAAAGCAATCGGTCAAGAACTTTTGGAGATTTAAGATGTTGTAGAAATGGACATTTACATTTTTATTTATATAGATTATTGCACTAAATCATCCTCTCCCTCCCACCTACAACTTGCAGTTGGGGTGGTTTTGCCATAGTTAGTGCCTGGAAGCAGAACAAGAGTAGCAAGGAGCTGGTGGTGCTTGACCAGGGGTTGGCAAGGTTGACCTCATCTGGGCCAGTTCACTGAGAAGGTTAAGGGGTGATATGATAGCCATGTTCAAATATATAAAAGGATGTCATATGGTAGAGGGTGAAAGGTTGTTTTCTGCTGCTCCAGTGAAGAGGACATGGAGCAATGGATTCAAGCTACAAGAAAGGAGATTCCACCTAAACATTAGGAAGAACTTCCTGACAGTAAGAGCTGTTCGACAGTGGAATTTGCTGCCAAGGAGTGTGTTGGAGTCTCCTTCTTTGGAGGTCTTTAAGCAGAGGCTTGACAGGCATATGTCAAGAATGCTTTGATGGTGTTTCCTGCTTGGCAGGGGGTTGGACTGGATGGCCCTTGTGGTCTCTTCCAACTCTATGATTCTATTATTCACTCCAGTGGAGATCCCTCTGTGGGCCAAATTGTGTGCATGTGTGAACGCACACAGTTGCGATTTTCGGCACTGCGGAAACGAGTCCCCACGCTGCGCTGCTTTAGCGCAGTGTGTGGGGACTCGCCAAGCAGGCGGCTGAGTTCGGGGGGGGGGGCTTATGGGCCGGTTAAACAACCCCTGTGGGCCGCTTGTGGCCCATGGGCCTTAGGTTGCCTACCCCTGTGCTTGACAGTGACATTAGCAGCATCCGCCACACCAAAATAGTGCTGACCAAAATAACCCCAGCCTAGTAGTGAGGACATAGGTGCTTTTCAGGGAAGTCATCATGACTGGTTTTATTTTTAAATTGGAGAATTCTTACCAAAGGACACACTGATTCCATGGAAGACAGGTAAAAAGCATAGACCTAGAGAATGGCCACATAAGAAAGTAAAAGTCACAACTATAATCCCAAGCAGAATTTATTTAAAATTTCACAACTAATGGAATATCAGACACGGTTTTGCAGAGATCTTTCTTCACACTTGTGCAGTTTTTTTGCACACAAAATACAGAACTTGCTTCTTAGCTTGTAAATCTAATGACTAAGGTTCTAGGCTTCTCCTGTTCAGATTGGCCCCCTTGCATATGAAAAGGGTGGGCTTCACAGGTTCCTTAAAGTGCACACTTTTACACAAGGAAATGTGAGTTTACATTTCCTGGGAAATGGTATCCAAATGACTCAAAACCAGGACAAAATTATATATAACTTTTACAGCACAGGCTCATGGAGCCTTAAATAAAAACAAATCCTTTTTATAGGATTGGCAACAAAAATACAGAATAATATTTTGGTTGTTTTCCTTTTCCTTTTCTTATTTCTCTTTCCCCCCCCCCCTCTCCTCCCCAGATTAGGAAATATTCTGCTTTGGGAATCCAAAAAGCTAGTGACTCACATTTTTAGTGTTTTCAGAAAAATAAAAATGAAATTAAAAGGTCTATGTTTTCAAAGGCATAGAGAAATATAATCTTTATAGAAGATCATAAACAAGTACTCTGTTAATTGCTGGTGAACTTTGTCTAAAGAAAAACTAACATTTCTAAAGTGCTGCTTGCAGATCTTGTGCAGGTTTTTATACAAAGTGTTGTGGTGACTAATGAAAAACAAATGATTTTTCCGAGAGGTTTTGCTACTGAAGCATGTGGAGGCAATATTGGTGTCTTGCATTTGCAGCTGTCATTGTTCTGCATCTGACTCTCAAGGCCGAGAGAGATGTTACACTAAACACATGTCATTTACTGGAAACAGCAGCTCTGCCAGGTCATCTCATTTTCTGATGCCGCTGTGTTCAGAATGCAACTGGACATTCTTTGTGACTCAACAGGCTGATACTTTGCTTCACAGAGCTGGCCCAATATTTCATCAGCAAACTATGGGGCTCTTGGAACCAGAATCAGTCTCAAAAGTGGTGCTGGGAGAGAAGTTCCATCCCTTGGCCACTGGCATGTACGGTAGGGCCCGCCATGGCTTCATTTTCTCCTCCTATGATTTTTAACATCTACATGAAACCCTGAGGAAGTCATCCTTTGGCACCAAGTGAAGAAGCTGCCAGTGAATGTGCCTTTTGCCAGCTATTAAATTTCAGAAAAATTTAACAAATTAACGTTCAACTTTAATACATATTTTCCACCTGTCCTTTTCTGCTGCATTGTGTAGCAAACTTATATCTAATAATTATTTCCGCTATTACAGTTATTGTCATTTCCCTTCCGTTGCTCAAATTTCGAATTTGGCTATAATACTTCCTCACATAGTCCAAAAGGGGTCTCCACTCTTCAATAAAAAAAAGTCGGTTGTTTTAATCTCTTCCTCTTGCTGTCAATTTGGCCATTTCCGTCTTTTTTCCGATTTGAGCTGTTACACCAATTGTGGGAGATGATGGACCTTGATCCAGTTTACATTGAGGCTGCACTGCAATGTATTCTAGGTAGGGCTGCCTTTAAAGATACGTTTGAAGCTTCAACGCAGGTAAACTGTGGCTTCTCAGGTATTGGGAGGGTGGAGAGAGATCAGAAAATGTGACTCCTTTGTAGTACCAGTGCCAGATTTACATGTAAGCTAAACAAGCTATAGTTTAGGGCCCCACTCTCTTGGGGGCTCCCAAAAAAAATTAAAGGAAAAAACCCTAGATGTACATTTCCAAAATATAAGATTAAAAAAACAAGTAAAATAAAACCTACATACAGCGACAGTGTTTTGTGTTGTGTAGGCTCCTAGGATGCAAGTCATGGGCCCCGCCTGCTAGCCTGCACCCTAAAATATCACTGGTTTGCTCATTTCTCTATATAGGGTGCCTACCTTCTGCATGGACTGGTTGCATGGCAACCTGTGCAAATGGCTTTAGATACCTATGAGGTCCATAAATTACCATATAGCATATACTCAACACAATAGGAATAGGTAAAGGGACCCCTGACCATTAGGTCCAGTCGTGACCGACTCTGGGGTTGCGCGCTCATCTCGCATTATTGGCCGAGGGAGCTGGCGTACAGCTTCCAGGCCATGTGGCCAGCATGACTAAGCCGCTTCTGGCAAACCAGAGCAGCACACGGAAACGCCGTTTACCTTCCCGCTGTAGTGGTTCCTATTTATCTAATTGCATTTTGACGTGCTTTCGAACTGCTAGGTTGGCAGGAGCTGGGACCGAGCAACGGAAGCTCACCCCATCACAGGGATTCGAACCGCTGACCTTCTGATCAGCAAGCCCTAGGCTCAGTGGTTTAACCCACAGCACCACCTGGGTCCCTTACTCAACACAATAAACAGTGACAATTTGTTGTTGACAAAGGACAGCTGGACATATAAAGGACCCCATTACCTTCAGTAGCTGAGGGCCTCCTCAAACCTAAATCCGGCCCTGGCAGTACCACTTGTGTTGGCAGCCAGAGTATACTTCAGACCAGTTTAAAGTGATGGTGTTGACCATTAAAGCCCTAAACAGTTTGGGGCCATTTTCTCTAGAAAAGAACTTCATACATTTATTAAATAATAAATAAAAATCTACGCATTTGTCCCAAACATTGTTGCATGGGACAGGACTCTTCTGAGAAAGTTTCTTTTTAAGAGGCGGTATATAAATTTATTAAATAAATAGATAACTTCTGAGGCACACAGATGGTGCTTTGTGGAAAAATCAAGGAGATGAACCTTGTAGCACATGTAATTTGTAGAGTAAAGAAAATAAAAATTAAGCTGCTATTCAAATCAAGCCTCCTTCCAATTACTGCTTTCCTGTCTGTCAGGTACAATTATTCTCACCTTTGACATGACCAGAGCTTCTAAGAGCAATATTAGTTTTTCCCTGTCTGCAGTCTATGAAGTGCTGCAAAGCCACTTTGAAATGAGTGCAAAATAAATGAATGCGTGCAGGAAGAGAAAACTTACTCAGCTTGAAAGTATCTTCTTATGTTGTCATTTTGAGGCAACTCAAAGTTCAGGAGCACTTGACAAGTGGTAAAATGTATCAGACACACCATGCATGTTGCTTCCTTTGCAAAGAGTGGGGGGGGGGGATTATCTGGAATACCGTACAAGGAAACTGCTCAGCTGGCTTGCACCATATGAGAAAGCAAAACCTGGGCAAAATTATACTGGTTGTGAAGTAAAGTTTGGCGTCCTGCTTATACGGTTATGCCATCAAAGCTATAGGTATCTGTTGATGCTTCTGCAGTGCTGTCCATTCAATATTGTCAGCCAATCAAATGGGAACTATTTATCAGAAGTTCTTTTACACAATCCCTATTGAAGTGAATGTGCCCTGCGTCTAGATCTCAGTTGTGTACTTACAGATCAATTAATTTAAATAAGGATAGATATTGGATATATCTATCATTACGGATCAAATATAACTTTTTAAGATTGTTAAATATATCATTTTGGCTGAAGAACTGATTGGTCAAGCAACACGAGGACTTTGGTTTAACTAGTCCTTTGGACATTCCATGTTTTATTTGCAACATACTGTATTTTCCGTGTATAAGACTAGGTTTTTTTTAAACAAAAATTTAGGTTTAAAATTGGGGCTCGTCTTATACATGGGTAGTGCTGAAGGGTGTTTTCTTAATTTGGAGTCCCCCAAAATAGTGGGCATCTTATACTGGGGGTGTCTTATACACAGAAAAGTACGGTAATTCTCCTGAGCAGCTACCTGTAATAATACAACTTGGTACACATACTTGGAGCACAATCTTACATTTCAGGTGCAAATAGGAGTTTGATCCTCACACCTGCTTTCAAAACTAGGGAGAAAAATTAACATATATTAAAATGCAATGTCCGTCTTGAAGTTTGAAAAAAGAGACTGAAAGTTGGCAAGCACTTTCAAGACACAATTCCATATGTTAGGTTTGAGTCACAGCTTAGCCATCATACCTACTGTCAAGAGAGCTGGAAAATAGGTAAGAAGATTCACTGCAATATCCGATATTTTAATACACAACAGCAAATGTTATTATATTATATTATTTCACAAATAATACCGTATTTAGCACAATTCAACAAAGCCTAAGTCCAATGTTTACTGAGAAAATGAAGTGCATTCTGAAATTTCTCCCACTGAAATTGATAGGTGTTAAAGAAAACTTGTTGAAGTCTTAACATCCAAGAAAGGTTTTCATATATTCTATATATGAAATAATCACACAATGTTGAACAAAGACTTGGGGCTTTCTTCGTGTGAGAGAGTGAGTGTAAACGTAATATTGAAAGGTGAGAATGCATAATAGGAAGATCATGTGAGCAAAATCCTGACCAGTAAATCATGTTATCTTTCGGAAGTCAAAATGCAAAGCTCAGGCTAATTTTTATTGTAAGGGGAATGGTTTTTGTTTCTGCCAATATATTCCGCTGATATATTCTGAATTGCTCAAAGTCAATAACCTGAAGATTTAGAGATCGGACCTTAAGTGGGAATATATAAAGAAACAAGTGCTGGCATAAATTAATAAATGAACATGATATCCGTTTCAACCGATGTCTCGATTGTGCTGGCCTGTGTGAGGTTGCAAAGTTCCAGTGTGTGAGGCTCAGGATATACAGAGGGACATTAGCAAGTCATTAAGGAAATGACTGGAGAGCAGTCTATGACAAACAGCCAATATCAGCTCATTTGCATTGCTGAGGGTTTCAAGCAGGATGCTACCCGGAGTCAGGCCTGACTTGGATCACAAGGCAATCATTTGTACATATTCAGTACAGACTAGAGAATTCCTCATGCTACTGTTGTTATTTGAATGATAATGCTGTATAAAGGCCACGGGAACATCTGTGATAATGGTTCTGAGAATGTAATGAAGAAGGACCAGGGAGCTGTTGTGGTGCAGAACAGGAAAACTGCTAATGTAAATGAGAAACCAGCCGAGGCTCTTTGAGTGATTTTCAAACTGTGTGCTGAGAAGCCCCAGGGTTTCTTGGAAGCGAGTCAGGAGTTCCTCTGCGTATTTTTCCTTTAAAAAATAATGTTATGTATCATATTTGCATATGATCCTCCTTCCAAACATCTGTGTATCATTCTGATCTTCGTCCTGGCCATCTTCTAAGGAACTCACGGCAACAACAATCCTCTGAGGTAGATTAGGTAAAGACGGCGACTGAGCCATGGTCAGCCAGAGGGTTTCATAACTGAGAGGCTAACTGTGTGTTATGTTAATGGTGTGATTGAGTTTCAAAAAAAAAAAAATTAAATACAAGATGTGGGAGGGGTGACTGGAGATTTTTCCTATCACTAGTTGTGCGATTATTGTTGACAACCTCTGCCGCCAGCCTGCAACGGGTATTTCATTGTGTGTGTGCACATGTGTGCGTACATGTACTATGAATACTAATCACAGTAGTAACATAACAGGTACATCAGCCCTGAGTGGGGATTCCAAGGGAAGTTTCCCAGTCCATAGATGTGATCATTCTACACTTCTGAAACTGGTCCCACAGGAAATTCTCAATTCTGGCACTGAGTACTTCAGCCAGAGCTGCAACAAGTGTAATAATAATAAAAATAATTTATTATTTATACCCCGCCCATCTGGCCGGGTCTCCCCAGCCTCTCTGGGCGGCTTCCAACAGAAAAATACAACAGAAAAATACAATAATAGACAATAATCTATTAAACATTAAAAGCCTCCCTGAACAGGGCTGTCTTCAGATGTCTTCTAAAAATCTGGTAGTTGTTTTCCTCTTTGACATCTGTTGGGAGGGCGTTCCACAGGGCAGGCGCCACCACCGAGAAGGCCCTCTGCCTAGTTCCCTGCAACTTGGCTTCTCGCAACGAGGGAACCGCCAGAAGTGTAGAGTCAAGAGCATTCCAAAGTCAAGAGGCTTTATCCGTGAAATATGTAGCCAGTTGGTCACAGCAGGTCTTCAAATGCTCCAGAAGTATCTCACCCACAGGGGAAGATGATGAGCTCTAAACCATCCAAAATAACTCTGCTGGCTGGCTACTGGAGGGTGCCATGGAAGCTGCAAAATGAGCTTTCTTTGCAGCCTGCAAAGGTATGCTCAGAGCAAGACTTGTGGCCCGGGCTTCCTTCATAGCCCAAAGCTCTCCGGAATACCAAGCACCATGAGCAGCTGTGCAGGCCTTCCGCTTTATGTATATATGGACATATTTCTATCCTGGCTCTCTGCTGCAGAAAGTGACCTCCAAGCAGCTAACAATGAAATTATAGAACTGAACAAAAGGTCATGCTATTGGAAATGAGAGAAAATAGTAGAAAGTAAATGCAAAACAGAATAACAAGGCAGAAAGGAGAGCGTTGAATGGCACATGGTTTTCAGGTCTGTGCCAGAAGTGCAGGAGAACAAGATACTGTAGTCTTTAAGGGTTTAAATGTCAGCAGAGAGGGAGACCATTTAAAAACAATAAATAGGCTTGTTTTTTTTCCAAAACAGTTGATGAAGAGAAGCCCACATGCCACAAGGAAAGGGATTTCCCACATGAATGTATGGACTACTGCCCAGTTCAGGTTGGTCCTTAGCATAGATGGGAGAATTCTCTTCAGACAATAGTGTTCTATACCCATATACAGTGGTGCCTCGCTTAACGAATGCCCTGCTTAACGAAATTTCCGCTTAACGAAAGGATTTTTCAAGCGGAGGTTGCCTTGCTAGACGAATGCGTTTTATGAAAAATTCATCTAGCGAATCACGGTTTCCCATAGGAATGCATTGAAATTCAATTAATGCATTCCTATGGGCAAAAAAAAATTCAAAAAAATTCAATGCATTCCTATGGGATTCGCTAGACAAATTTTTCGTTATAAGAAAAGACCAGTGGAACGAATTAAATTCGTCTAGCGAGGCACACTGTAACAAGTATATTGTAAGTTCTTATACATCAGAGTGTACAAATTATAATGATCAAAGGTGGAATGTCGCTCTGTGATGAATGTCTTGTCTGTGCAAGCATTCCAGCTCGCCAGATGCAATAATCTCCCTCACCCCACTGTTCCAAGGCTTTGCTCGATTCCCCCCTCCCCAAAACCAATTTTGGAGGATGCAGGGGAAGACAGTAGGGGGAAGCCCCATTGCACAGGCAGAAGTCCTTGTGCAAGGCTTCCACTGATGAAGCTCAGATCTCTACAGGGCAGCTAAGTCACGCATTATACACTGACACCGTGTGAGCTATTTCTGACCTGCTCCTGACACCTGTGTCCTGTTTCCAAAAGACAAGCAGCGGCAAGAGAAAGGCTGTTGCCTACTGTTGGAAATGCTAACATCCATTCCCTATCTGCCAGCATCGCTCCATATCCCTGATCCAGGCGACAGTGGGAACACAGCAGCAGACAACCACCAACCTTCCACAGCTCCAAGGCTCTGGCCTCAACCTTCTCGCCCCATTTCTCTCTCCCTCTTCTAGTGTAATTTGGTGTGAGGTGCTCCAGGCACTGCTCAGGAATCTTCTAATGGTAGCAGGGTTAGTGACTGGCCACTGTGGGCAGTCCTCTGAATCCTAACCAGCTAGTCGCACCAGACTCTTGGACTTAGCTCACAGCCATATGTGTAATAGAATCGGACCTTCACCACACAATTCTCCTTACTGTATTTCTATGACTTGCCATTAAGAGCGGGTGGGGAACAAGACCGGCCTTGGGGTACTTTGCAAATTAGGAACACACAATGTTCTGCTGTAATCTCACAGATGGTTTCTCTGTTACATTGTAAATGGATACTCCCCTGTCTCCCAATTTATAATCATGTATTCCAACCAGTTCCACAGGCCTTCCTTATCTGTTTTCTGATTTCCTTTTGTCATCACCCTCTGGAGGCCAGTAAGCATCTCGTAACTGTTTCACAGGTTCCTTCCCTGCCTGTGCGATCAGTTGCCTTTTCTGTAGCAGTTAGATAGCCATGTCTCTCCTCTCGCTGGGATTAACGTGCTTCCTCGCCCCTATAGCTCTGTATCCCCTGGTGTCCTTTTGAACCTCTATTTTCCATAAACTGTGTCCCAGAATTTTAATGTCCAACTCTGTTTCCTGATGTAGGTAAATCAACCAATTATATCATATTTCATGTCTTGCAGTTTTATGTTTTCTTAACCTGTATTTAGGATGTCTGCCTGGGAAATGAAGATTTCTTTCTTTCTTTCTTTCTTTCTTTCTTTCTTTCTTTCTTTCTTTCTTTCTTTCTTTTCATCAATGCAACATCCCTACTCCTCAATATTGTTCTTGCTCTTTTTACAGTTTAAATGTTTGGCTTTGAGAAATTGTGTGTTAATCAATTGTAGAAGCTTTTGGACAACGGGAGGCACAGCAGAAATCATCAAGAAACAGTATTTACTGCCCCTAACAACCCAGTTTGAAATGTGAGGAGTTTCAATTTGCCACAGCTAAATCACACACACACACACACACTCAAAGCCCGGTAACTCAGGCTGGTCTAAGGAACACCCCTTTCATCCTACCCTTGATGCCTCAATGCATTTGCCCATCTTTTCCTGGTCTTCCTTTACTAGCACCTCCCTGGGATGCAGTTATTATTCTGTAATTTGGCAGAATTCACCCACTCAAGAAGCTATATTAGCCCTACAAAGTTCATCCACTTCTGCCAAAAAAATGGAAAAGTTATAGGTGGCTCTCTTTAAAAACAAAACCAAGCAAGCAAGGTATCCAGCAAATCCCGCTGTAATGTCCCAGGCCTTACCTACTCTGAGGGAGCTACTGTGACTGCAAATTTTAACTACTTCTGTTACAACAAAAAAAAGAAGTTATAGGTGTTTTGCTTTTCCCATTATGAAGTGGGGGTGGGAGGAGGAACGAAGCTTCATTATTCTGAAACAGAGTCAGACCTTGAGCTGAACTGGAGAGCCTTTTGAGTGGGCTGTTTTCCAAAGTAGCTAAGTGGGATCTGAACGGAATCTTGCAGCCAGTGCATACCCCTTTAGTATCCACCCAAGGCAATTCTCTCCTCATATTAATTTGTAATTTCTTACTGAATTATTGTGAACTAATAACTTACTGATTTAAACATGTTGTTGAATTATTGCAATTTATGACACTCACACCTCTGTTTCGTATACAAAATGACAAGATGGCCTCCTGAGGCAATTCATTGTCATATTGTGAAGGACTTTTTTCAAATCCAGACATTTCTAGCTCGCTTAAAGAGAAAGTTGTTAAGTGTTGAAATTCCAAAGAGAAAACCCAGGTACCCAGCCATTATTAAAGTGGTTGACTACATCATTCTTTCTAGTAATTGCTGTTATTTAAAAGAGCCTTGGAGCTGCTTCTCAAAGTCAAACCATTTTTCCAAGATATTGACAAATGGGAGTAATATTATTTGAGGTCATAGCTCCTGTCAAAATGAGTACCACATGCCCAAGGTTAAAATAGTAATTCAGAATGTGTTCTGCATGCACCCATTTTACTAGTCATATTTTAATGCCAGGGTAAACCAGGGACTAATCCTGCAATTATAATTAGCCAAGTGCGTAAATCTACTTCAAAGAAATAGGTGCTCCCTGTCTAGTCATTATAAGCCAGATTTAAAATAGTATCAGTAAAGAGAACCACATCTTATTTACAAACCATTGCCTCAGGGGGCAAAACTCTTCCCTCAGGAGCCGATATTCTTTTTCTTATGCATTTTGTATACAACTTCTCAGCCATTTTCTGTTGACTAGTCTTTTAAAAGTTCTGACAATTGTCACTTTGGTCCTCTTTTCCCAGTTTTTTATGAAAGCATATCATATATCTCTTTCCAGTTTTGATTAAACAAAAACAAAAACACCAACCACTGACATAATTTATTCAGGCTTGTTGGTTTGGTGAAGTTCTGGTCAGTGGTTCAAAAGTTGCTAAAGTTTCCTGCCTCCTTTGAGGGCTCATCCAGATTTCCTTTTGCAATGAAGAGGTGGGAAAGCTCTTAAATACCCCCACCTCCATCATCAACACCTCCCCCATCCATACACTTTTAATTTTTTAAAGGCTACAATGAATCTTGCTTGAAAATCTCCCACATTAAAATTACTGAGCTGAAGTAAATGCAATATGCCACTGGCTCCTTCTCTTCTGAATGTGCTTTGTATTCTCACCCGGGAACACTCCGTCCCTGTAATTTCTGAGATATTATAAATCTATATTCCACATTAAAACTGCCTACATTCCTCCAGACGATCCTGCCTCACAGCTCTCAATGGCTTGGCTTTTGCTGAAGAGAATCAGGCCCTATCAGCAGAGTCAAAGGCGATTACATAGCCTCATAGACATTTTGAATTTCTGTGGCTCAATTAAGCATGTACAGCATGCCACAGCCACTGAGGCTCTGTTTATTCAGTGAAAGTGCCCTGTAATTTATTTTAAATAATCCATATTTAACAAATAAAGAGGTCTTTGATGGCCCATTGCTGCAGGCATCCATTTAAATGCTCCATCTTGACGGTCTGTTTTGCTGGTTTAAGTTAAATACCTGACAAAAGCGATTCATTTTTTTGTGGGGGGGAATCAGACCTTGTATGTGCGATATTTATTTTCCTTTACACCAGTAATCAGTTAGTATTTCTTTTTCTTCCAGCCGATTAGCCATTAGAATGATTAATGACCACAAGCTTCACGTGAGTCAACAGTGTGATACAGCAGCAAAAAAAGTGAATGCTATTCTAGGCTACACCAACAGAAGTCTAGTGTTCGAATCAAGGGAGGTCAGAAGAAAGGAGATTCCTCCTAAACATCAAGAAGAACTTTCTGACGGCATGAGCTGTTTGACAGTGGAGCAGACTCCCTCAGGAGGTTGTGGACTCTCCTTCCTTGGAGTTTGGAACTGGAGGTGGGGTGGCCATTGATCATGGATGCTTTAGCTGAGATTCCTGCATAGGGGGGGTTGGACTAGATGACCCTCAAGGTCCCTCCCAACTCTACAATTCTATGAAACAAGTGAGTGAAACAAACCTACTTGCAGCTTCCTGCAAGGCCCAACAGGGATCGAACCAGTTCTGTATTCCCCACTTTACCATGACAAATGTTCAAGTTCTGGACCAGAATCCTTCCGGTCTGTGAATCTCGTAATTCCATCTGCAAAGCTAAAAGGTTTACTGCATTCCCTCAGTCTAGGTTACTTGATTTTGAAAGCATTCAGTTCTGCCCGTCACCTGCTCTGTCCCAGATACTTGCTACCAATATCACAATCTGAATATTTGTAGTCTTTGTAGCTACATCCAGAATATAATTGCATTCTTGTACTTGGGTGGAAGTTGAATTACAGGTGAAACTCGGAAAATTAGAATATCGTCGAAAAGTGCATTTATTTCAGTAACGCAACTTAAAAGGTGAAACCAATATATGAGAGAGATGCATGACATGCAATGCAAGATATGTCAAGCCTTTATTTGTTGTAATTATAATTATTTGTTGTTAGGCAGGTCAATTATAAATGGAATGGAATTAATGAAATGTAATAGCAATGTTTATTTTTGTATTATTGTAACTATTTGTTTTATTACTGTGGAATTTCCAAAAGAAAAGCATTTGTAAAAATTAAAAGAAAAATGAAAAAATGAAAAGTGGCATTATTGAAATAAATGCACTTTTCGAAGATATTCTAATTTTCCGAGTTTCACCTGTATAACAGAAATATTATAATGAAGCTGCTTTACTTTTGGTGGCTATTTTCAGCTCCATGCTCATTGAAACCAGTGTCCAAATCATTCAATGTGAGCAAAACTGGATTCTTTTTTGCATCACAAACATGCCAAATCATGAGTGGATGCTGACAAGCAAAATGGCAGCTACTGTTGAGAGTGACCACAAACTTGGCTTTACCACAAGCAGGTTTAAAGCCAGTTGTCTTAAACAGAGCCACCAAATGCCTCAATCCTTTCTTCCATTGAAATAAATGGGAATTATTAGGTTACAGATTTATTTATTGCAATTCTATCATCACAGACCACTCTGCACAATGCCTTCAAGGTGTACGAGCTAGCTCCTTTCAGTGAGGTTGGAAGGGAAGAGTGGAAAGAAAGTAGGTTAGAGGTGAAGCCAATGGTGCTGGTTGACTAACACAAGGAACAAAATAAAAAAATTCCTTCAGTAGCACCTTAAAGACCAACTAAGTTTATATTTTGGTATGAGCTTTCGAAAGCTCATACCAAAATATAAACTTAGTTGGTCTTTAAGGTGCTACTGAAGGAATTTTTTTATTTTGCTTTGACTCAGACCAACACGGCTACCTACCTGTAACAAGGAACAAAGCAAGAGTTTCATTCTTGTTTCCTCTATTTCAGTTTCAAAGCCCTTTTCCCATACAGGTTGAACTGGGGGTGGTGGCTGTGTAGAGCCTTAACAACAACAACAAGCATAATTATTGCATTTCTTCCATTGCACACATTTACACTACATTTGTTGTGTCTATGTCCATTTCTAATACAATTTTATATAGTTGTGAAACTTCATGTCAGGATGTCTGTGTACAGCATGCAACAAACAGATTTAAAATCACAAAACATGCAGCAACGTGGACTGTGGAAACATAGGCTGTTAGGCCTTTAATATATGCCCTTCTAAGCTCCTTCCAAAGTTCCCCTCTTCCCCTAACACAGAAAAAGACCACATGTTTGGGAAGTTTAGAATGATTTACTTACAAACTCTCCAAAAGTCAGATTCATATGCTTTCCCATACAGCAGCCAGAAAACACAGGCAGTGAAATATGGCTTTGTTACAGTGCTGAAAGTTCCCAAATTATTGGTATAGGACGGGGTCAGCAAACTTTTTCAGCAGGGGGCTGGTCTACTGTCCCTCAGACTCTGTGGGGGGGAGCTGGAATATATTTTTTAAAAAAAATATATATGAATGAATTCCTATGCCCCACAATTAACCCAGGGATGCATTTTAAATAAAAGGACACATTCTACTCATGTAAAAACAAGCTGATTCACAGATTGTCCACGGGCCAGATTTAGAAGGTGATTGGGCCGGATCCGGCCCCCGGGCCTTAGTTTGGGGATCACAAGAAAGACTTGTAAGGGCCATGTAGTCTCAGTTTGGAGAAATCAGCTCAGGCCTCTTTACACGTTGAGCTTATCAAGTAGACTGGAGGGAATCAAAGGATTGTCCCTCCTAAAGTGAACTAAGCCTGGTAGGACAACTTACTCTATGGCATAAGTTAAGTTTGGGGTTTCTCCAGTAATACAGCACTACATTATTTTTTTCTTTACTTAATCACAAAATAAAGACTTGTAAATTCAAAGACATAGTGGAGCAGTTAACTTGACTCTTGAGTTAGCCAGATGAGTAGCCAACGCGTCTGTGAGTGAGAAGGTCTCTTTCCTCCACCCTCCATCTCCCTTGCTCTGTTGCTGCTAGCCATCTGTTGATAATTACTGTCCAGTCTCTGCTGAGAACTTGTGATATTTAATATTTCCTCACCACTTGAACAAATAAGCGATAATAACTGCAAGGTAGTTGACCACAGGAGTAGAAAGATGTATAGCATGAAAGAGTCAGTATACACCTTGGTTTATGAAAACAACTTCATTTTCTATTAAGGATTAGGGTAAATCCAGGCCCTTGAGATCTGGGAGAATAGATGCATTGAGTTATACAATATCTCAGGGAAACAAGAGAGAAAGAGTTGAGCTTTTAAAACCACAAATATCAAAGGGATTTCAGAAAGGAGAATAAATATCCCTGTGTTTTTCCTCATGTCAATTTTTCATTTGTGCTGTCTTCAGTTCAGACTAAAAAGAATCTGCCAAATGTTTTACCATTCAGGTTTAAGAATCTTCCCATTAGATAACCATTATTTCTTTATCAGTTTAAAATCTTCCTATAAAACAAAACTGGAGTACAGTATATGGCAGTGTAAGGATAGGAGAAAGCAACATCGCAAACATGTTTAAAATATAAATAATATTAGATCACAAGAATAAGAATCAGAGCTGTTCATTTTAGAAAGTTTGGTGCACCTGAAAAGAGGCTTATATTCTAGGGTTGCCATATGTCTGTATTTCCCCAGATACGTCCTGCTTTTAAGGTTTAAAGTTTTTGTCCGGGTGGATTTTTTAAATTATGCAAAATGTCCAGGGTTTTTGTTGTTGTTGTTGTTGTTGTTGTTGTTGTTGTTGTTGTTGTTGTTGCTGTCCAAGTACGTCTGGCCCACAGTCTCCACGAGCAAGTGAGCAAGCAAGGTGGGATGGTGCTTTTGAGATCGAGCGTGAGACGTCCAAGGACTTGATCGCTGGGAAAGTACCTTTATTGGAAGAAAAGAAAAGAAGCGGAGGAAGCGTGTCTCTCCTGCATGCCTCCCCCTTTTTCATGTGCATGCTCAGGGAATCGGGAGCAAGACGGTTTGAGCATATTACACCGATCCTGGTCCCACTGCATTGACTATCAATTAGTTTCTGGGCCCAATACAAAGTGCCGGTTTTGACCTAAAAAGCCTTAAACGGCTCAGGACCGCAATACCTCTTTCCATATGAACCTATCCAGACCCTTCGATCTTCTTCTGAGGTCCTTCTTTGTGTGTCCCCTCCTCGAGAGGTCCGGAGGTTGCAACATGAGAACAGGGCCTTCTCTGCAGTGGCTCCCCATCTGTGGAATGCTGTCCCCGGTGAGACTCACCAGGCCCCTTCATTATACACCGTTAGGCTCCAGGCAAAAATGTTCCTTTTTATCAAGGCCTTTGGTTGATTTGATTGACATCCTACGCGCTTTTTAAAATGTGTTTGTTTGTTTGTTGCAGGGGGGAGTGTTATTGGGTTGTTGTTTTTATGTACCGTATATATTTTGTGGTTTTATATTTTGATTTTGTTCTGTGAACCTGCCCGAGACTTTCGGGTATAGGGTGGTACATAAATTCAATAAATAAAGAAAAATAAAATAAATACTAACCCCGCCACCCCCAATGTGGCACACAGGCACAAAATGTGCCCTTGCCAGCACCACTGATCAGATCGTAAATGCTTAATCAGCGATTTCCCCATGCAGCTTCCTTTCCCCAAATAGCCTCGCTTTTTAAAGGGAGTGGCGGTTGTCTGGAAGGCTGAGGTGGGGAGGCTTAGACATAACCCTGGTTGAAAGTCAGCAGGCAAGCCTGGCATATTTTTTCAGGGGGGGGGGTGTCTGACTTTCAAAGCAATACCTTCCAAAGTGGCAAGAGAGAATTTAAAATGCAGGTTGGCTGTTGTTGTTTAAGTTCCTCGTGAATCTCTAGGCAAATGTGTCCTCTCTTTTTTGCTTTTCAAAATATGGCAACCCTATTATATTCTGACTAAGAACTCATCTTTTTGCCTGGACATACCCAAATTAACTGACTTAATGCTGCAATTTGGGTGTTGTTGTACTGTTTTGTTTCACTGTAAAGCCCCCTGAGATTTTCTCTTTTAATGAAAAATAGTCTGGAAATATTCTAAAGAAATAATATTTTTACAACCCTTTGGTTTACAGAAGAGTTAAAGCACTTATAAATTCTCCCATGGGATCTAGGTGTGGACATTGTAGATTAAGGTGCCTTCCTAAATTTCTGCACCATGTACAATATTAAGCAAGTTCTATAGATTTAAAAAAACTGATGCATGGCAGGCACACACACACACACATACATAAATACATATACACAGCAGCAACAGCAGCAGAAATTGAAATTGGCAGGACTCATTTTGACAAATTGTGGGGTTATGGTGAAAATTATTTATTGATTGACTGTTTATTGGGATCACAGGCAGGCAGGGAGAGTTTTCTTTCCTGATACAAAACATAATTCCAAAGCTGTGTTTGTGTTGGAGAGAAACTCTCCCATCAACACCATGGTCCTCTGGTCCATCAACAAGAGCAAGGCGAATAAGGAAAAATACATGCACAGATTTGCACAATTAATTCTGGGGCAAAAATGGATGCTGTTTAGGCAGTTAGGTTTTGCAATGCAGAATATAATGGAATGCTGATGACTTCCGAGAGCACACAAAGAATATGGTTTGCTAATTTGAAGCTGGCATAGAAACAATGCAAATGCTGTGGAACATTTGTTAAAGCAGGTATAAACAAATTAAGGGTTTTATGGTAGCTAGTCTATATTGTGCCAAACACCAGGGAATATTTTCCAATTTGCTCAAGCATCAGTTTGTTCGTCAGCCTGCAGTCAAATCTTAGTAGTTCCCAAAGGCTTGTACTAGCTTTAGATGCCCAAGTTATCACCAGGCTTTCAGCAATGCCCAGTGATGAAGTTTGCAGACCCTCAGTTTCAGATATAATCAGCATTCAAGCAGACTTTTACTGTAATTCAAGCCTATAACTAGGGAAGGGGCATATCATGCTGCTTCTGGTCTGTGTCAATTTTGCATGTGTGTATTCATAAACCCATATAATTTTATTTTATTTTAAAGAGACTCACAAATATCGTATTTAAACACATGCCTAATACTTACCTAATGCATTCTTAATGTGTAATTTATCTCAATGTATATATTTCTAAAAAAAATTATCCTAAAGTATGCACTTTTTTACACATTCTTTTAAAAAATCAATATCTTTATTCCATAATTTAGAGAAATGCAAAATCTGAAGGATAATTACAGTATGTTCCAATCCAGAAGATGCAGATTAGGTGAGTTCATTTAAAAATGAGGATCAAGTGAAACCCCCTCCATCCCTTCCCTTTACCTGCAGCATAAGGTAAGACATATAATATATTTATAATTTTTTATTATTGAAGAGCCTGAAAATACAATGCACAGTCAAAGGATATGAGAGAGAGGCCCTGCCCAGTGGGCTTACAGTCTAGTTTACAGAACCAAGCAGCAGAAATCAAACTAAATACGGGGCAGAGTATCCCTTTTCGCCGCCTGAGGCAAAATGGTAATATGCCATTCCACCACCACTGAATCGTCCCTTACCTGGGTCATGCAGCGGTCCTTGCAAAGAGGCAGCAGTGGTTTCTGGTGAGATCTCGTGTCCTCTGCAAGATCTTGCAAGAATTTGGCAAGATCTTGCTGGTGGCGGCAGGCAATGGGCCACACAAAGGAGCGCCACCATTTGGGCTTCTGCTGCCGCCCAAGGTGGCTTCCTCATCCCACCCACAGGTGAGCTGGCCCTGACTAAACAGAGCACTTGAGGGAGAAGCCGGCCATAACTGGTTAGCAGGAGCCAGTTAGGAGATGATGTGTGCAGGGTTGCAGGAAGGTCAGGGCTGCACAAGTGCACCACAGGGTCCACTCTGGTACTCCACTGGTGCACCCAAACAGCCTGTGGCTCTCTGCTGCCCTGCTCTAGCATCAGTTTAGAAAAAGTTCCTCCCGTCTGTGACCCAGTTGCCAAAGGCTTCTTCTCATGCTACTTGTTCTGGGCAAAATTCTAGGCAGGCTGGGTGCTTATTTCCGAACTATAGCATTAGAAACTTGACAGGTAGTGACTATATTCAGGTTCCTCCTTGTAGTGATGCCCTTTCATTGGGGTGTACACCCAGGGAATTTTTATCCACAATTTTCTTAGCTCCTTTGAAAATAGACCGACAGATTGCAATGGTATGAGCTTTCGTGTGCATGCACACTTCGTCAGATACACTGAAACTGTTTCAGATACACTGTTTCAGATACTTCTGTTTCAGATACACTGAAACTGTTTCTGTTTCAGTGTATCTGACGAAGTGTGCATGCAAACGAAAGCTCATACCAAAATAAAAACTTAGTTGGTCTTTAAGGTGCTACTGAAGGATTTTTTTTATTTTGCTTCGACTCAGACCAACACAGCTACCTACCTGTAACTAGATTGCAATGGGGTTTTGAACAGGATTCCTAGAATGATGCCCTAAATGCACATTCACTTTTGATATCTCAATCTTCAGGGGAGATCTTGCAATACAGTGCGTTTTACACGACTCCTTCCCCTACACTGAAATCTATACTAGGGGGCTAAGCTGGTGTTCAAACTGGAAATATTGAAAATGCAAATCGCCTTTCATTCTAACGTGCCAACATTCGTATCCCCTCACTTTGAAAATCACAATGTGCTCTGCTCTGTGTACCAGATTTCATTGCAATACCTCGTTTTCAACTAAGGTGTTGCACTGCAAGAAAACAAACTTAAAACTAAATAGGATGACCACCAAGGCAAATTCCTCATTTCAATTGTCCAGTACTCAAAGCCCAGTGAAAATAAGAATTTAGTACTCTAGACTTTGTATTATTTTAACTTTTTATTGGCTAACAATATTGAATATTATATCAAAATGTTCTTTGAATATACAGTTTTGTGGAAGTGTGCTTTTGTCATTCCTGATTCTTCCTTTTTTCACATTAATGTAAGAAAACTGCCATGGGTTCAGAGTTTTCAGTTTCTGCCCTTGTCAATGGGGGACCTTAAAATGGAGGTTGTTAGAGGCAAAAGGTTTGCTCGCGTTGTCTGAGGTGTTGGTTTTCATCTTTGCTTCCTCTGCCCTCTTGGAGAGCAACAAATATTAACTGCTACTGCAATACTTCATTAAACAAATATTTGTGTAAATCACAGTGTGAATATGCGAAGTGCTTTGATGGGCAAAGAGAAGTCATTCCCCATGTCCTTGTTTCTTGTTTTAAACACAGAGCTGAAGTGCTATATACACTGACCTGAGCTTTGCTCTCACGCTGCTCCAGATCAGCTTGAGTCCCCCGTTCTTCTTTTTATTCATAATTGGTTTACAGCTGAATTACTGGGCAAAATGCAGACGTTCTATCACAATGGAGCACTTCTTCTCATGTGCAAGCATTTAGGGCTGACACCTGGGGTTTCGTCCTGGGGTTCTGAAAGTGGCCTCTGACACTGAGGGCCAGCTTTGCCTCACCTTCATGAGATCAGTCACTTACAGACTACATTCTACTGAATGGAAGGACACTGCTGGAGTTAAAGTGTATATTGAGGCACGGCCAAAAAAAAGAGTTTGTCTCAACCAAACTCCTGTTAAAAGGCATTTTGGTGGGTGCTACATCATTGTTTTAAGTGACTTATGTAGGTTTCAACACACTGACGTTTTTGACTGGTGTTATATGTGTGCATTTGCTATACAGCTAACACTGTTTTTTGAGGTATGGCTAAACATCTGTACAGGAAATAGAACATAATCTCATGTCGTGCTCTGCTGCTTAGCTACAATTGTTTAGATGGTGAACTTCCAAGTCATTTTATAGCTTTCGTGGTGTCTCCCTCCCCCCCCCTCCAGTGTTGCTGCATACCGTAGATTGGTGGAGTTTATCACTTTTCTTTGAGGATGAAGAATATTCTGCTGTTGTCTTGGAGATCAGACGAAGCCTGCGTACACATGACAGTTTATTCTAGAATCAAGGGAGATGGAGTTATTATTCTTTCTACCTCATTCACACACATTCTAGAACTACCACATATTTTTTGCCCCTGAAAAGTGCTTCTCAACACGCGGGTTTCGTTCCAAAAATATGTTGCAATTTGCTTCTGCATTACCCTGTAGAGAACAGATGTAGGCATTCCCAGCAATGTCCATTATGTTGTGAGTGGGCATATATCAAAAACCAAGAGAAGGCCTAACAAATGTGTCCTCTAATCAAAGGGAGGGTTTTCAAATGCATGTCAATAAACCACAGCCACCCATCTGAAGACTGAAAACAGTGTGGTGAGGAAAAGCAAGAATGATACTGATACCATGTTACAAAAAAACTGCATTTTTGAGCTACAAATGGCTTAGGGTGTGCAGTCTTAGTACTGAACTGTGGCACTCAGAGGTTTCCTGTGGGAAACGATAAAGGAAGCTGCAGCCTGTAAAACCCAGAAGAAATTCCCAAAAGTCATAGGAGTGAGGTAGCATACTTTCAGTCACTGTGACAAGCAAGGGCCTGCATTCTTTATTGAAAGAAGGGGACTTGATATGTATCTGAGTCTCCCCAAGAGGATTGGTAGAGTAGCTAAATTGGAAACCAAATCATGTGCAATAGTGGCTCTTTGCTTGAAATTAAAACAAAGTCCCAACACTTGTTAAAATATTCAAAAGCTTTTACTTGCTGAACATATAGCTAAAGAATATATGCAATGTATTTACATTCACATGCTTATCCAAGCATGGGCTTAGTTTTTTCTTACTTGAAGATTTCAGCTTCTTCCTTCAGCATTCAAACAAACAGGGTCTTTCTCTCTTTCCAGCCCTTGCACTCAGCCTTCTGCGCATTACCCAGTTTGGCCATGCAATTACTTCTGAGATCTTTCAACTTCTGGACTTCTTTCCCTCACATACATTCACACAGAAACGTTAGCACTCCTCTCGCCTATTGCAGAGAGAGAGAGAGAGAGAGAGAGAGAGAGAGAGAGAGAGAGAGAGAGAGAGAGAGAGAGAGAGAACATGCATAAATTGCACATAGCAGCTCCTGCAATAATCCGACTACCTCTCCACACAAACATTCACTCTCTCAGGATATGCCATGAGAGAATAGGATTCGTGAGAGAAGGATAAAACCCCAGAGGGAAAGGCTGCATTGTGATACATTAGGAAAGTTCTCAAACAATGGCAGCGAGAACGTTACTAGCCCAGAGATGGAAGGAAGGAGAAATACCAACAAAAGAATGGCAGATGAAACTGATGGAGTAAGCGGAGGTGGCAAAACTGATGGAGAGGATCTGAAACCAGGAAGATCAAGTATTTTCTAAAAACTGGAGTAAATTTGCAATTTATTTTAAAGACCACTGTAAACAGTTAAAATCTTTGGCAGGGATGTAATGACACTTGTAATGTGGAATTATTTCTGGTGATTATGGTTATATAATAGATGGATAATGGTAAAAGATGCAGCAAATTTAAACTTAAACATGGAACCCATGGAGGGAGGGAGGTCCAGAGGTTCAAAAGAACCTTGTATTTTAATGTTTGAAATGGTTATGTTTTATATGTATTAAATTATCAAAAGCCCAATTTTTTTAGAGTTTTCAAACAATTATCTTAACCCAAATATATTAGCTATTGCTCTGAAGATCCATTAAAGACATCTGTCCAAAGAAAAAATCCACCTTGCATTGTGTTGATATTTCAAATGGCAATGTATCAAATGGCAAAATCAATAAAATGGGAAAGGGCTGCTGATAATAATTAAAATCTTTATCAGTGCATGATAAAACAAAAATGTCTGTACATCTATATCAGACTATTTCTGCCCTATTCCAGAATTATAAATAATTATTAAGATGTCATCCTAGATGCTGAAAATACATTTTAAGTGAAGCTGTGGCGCTGTGGATTAAATGACAGAGTCTAGGTCTTGCTGATCAGAAGGTCGGCGGTTCGAATCCCTGCAACGGGGTGAGCTCCTGTTGCTCGGTCCCAGCTCCTGCCAACCTAGCAGTTCGAAAGCACATCAAAGTGCAAGTAGATAAATAGGGACCGCTCCGGTGGGAAGGTAAACGGCGTTTCCGTGCGCTGCTCTGGTTCGCCAGAAGCAGCTTTGTCATGCTGGCCACATGACCCGGAAGCTGTCTGCAGACAAACGCCGGCTCCCTCGGCCTATGGAGCGAGATGAGCGCCGCAACCCCAGAGTCGGGCACGACTGGACCTGATGGTTTAAGGCCCCCTTTACCTTTACCTATTGCTATGGATTGCTTTTATTATTTTAATTACTAGTTAGTTGTTAGGAAATAAAAATTTTCTAAATATGCAATCCAGTTGGAAGTTCTCCTGCACAAAGCCCCTTAAAATGAATGAGACCTCTGTGAGAGCATTTTAACTAATATGGAAATTCCTTATGGACATGATAGCTCCAAAGCTCACACAGGCTTGCTGGAACATCTGCTCTCTGCAGAAGTGCATGATCTCATGGCTGCTCTCTTTCCCAAAATGGTTTTGCAGGTTGCATTCTGCTTCCCATCTGGTTCTGCTTCTCCATGTGCTGTGTTTTCAGAATGCCAAAGAAAACGCAGAAGTTACCAGCTTAATAACAATGTAAGTTGTGTTTTAGGCAGTTTGCCTAGTCCTAACACGACAGGGATGACAGAATATATCTACAAGCAATAAAAAATAAATAGCAACCTTTGTGACATATTAACTTTTCTTTTGATGGAACAGTCGTAAAACCACAGTAAAGCACACTCAGCAACAATAACAGTGAGCGTTCAGCAGAACCCTTTTGTAAAAGGAACAAATGCTGCAACAATTCAAACTGCAAAGGCTCCATAGTGACTACTCTGAAATATAAGTTACAAGGACAGGAATGTTTGAAGTGTAGGAGTTGTCTCCAGCTAAGAGCTACTCTGAGTAGACCCACTGAAATGCATGGACCCAAGCTATTCATGTCTATTAATTTCTATGGATCTGTTCTCAGTATGACTAGCATTGAATACAACTGTGTGTGTGTGTGATGGGATATCAGATGTGGAGAAAATAATTGGACTTGTTTGAAAAATAGCTGTTTATATTCTATGGGCACACCCTCAGCAGAAAGATCTCCCGTGAGAACTCCTTAAAATGAATGGGAAACACAATGGAGAACGTAATGCTCTTCTGCCGGTCCTATTTTCCAGAGTGCCATACTGCCCAGCAGATGAAAGTGAAGCTTATATTACTTCACCCATTTTCTGTGAGTTGGCTTTTAATGTTTTCATGAGTACAGTGGTACCTCGGTTTAAGTACACAATTGGTTACGGAAGTCTGTACTTAACCTGAAGCGCACTTAACCTGAAGCGAACTTTCCCATTGAAAGTAATGGAAAGTGGATTAATCTGTTCTAGACGGGTCCGCGGAGTACTTAAACTGAAAGTACTCAAACCGAAGCATAGTTAAACCGAGGTATGACTGTACTCAGAACCTGCTTTTTAAATGTTTCCTTTGATCACCCTTATGAACGGTCCAGTTACCCACCCCCAGTTTTTACTTCTTGCTGAGGGGGAGGGACAGCCAGGAGATTCAAGCAGCACTCTGTCTGCGTTCAATGAATGTACAACATACTCGGGGGGGGGGGGAGAGTAGGATTACAAGAGCTGGCACTGCTCTGCTCTACATGTGTTCAGTTGGCTGTGGCAACAGGCCCTACATATGTACAGAAAGTGTTGGCACACACTGGCTTGTTAACATCATCATGAGAAGCAGGAACCCCAATTGTCCACACAGAGCACAAGCATACATCTTGCCCTGTGCATGCATGGTCTGGTTATGCCAACTACATGTAAATCAGGGGTGGGTCTCCTGCCCCCCTTCTCACCCTCCTGTGAATTCCTTGTATCTGGAGTGACCATTTGAATAGCATGTCACCTGGGTCATGAAATTCCCCAGCCACTTTTCTTTCATGACTCTTGAAAGCAAGGGGCATTATTCAAACGGAATGTGTAAGCGAAATGGTAGCAGGTGCCTGAGATGCCTTGCCCAATGCCCTCCTAAAGATAACCTGGCTCAGGGTCTCTCCAGAAGCCACAAAGCAAAGCCCTACTGTTTTGTGGCATAGCAGGCTTGCCAAATATTGCCCATAGGGCTACAAAAAAAGCTGCCATCTCCCATAAAGGTTTTGGGCTACAGGCAACCCCCTATTTATGTGAGGGTTAAATTCCAAGTCATCAGTGGAGTGTGCGCAAGTCCGCCCCCGTTTCACCCTCATCCAGTGCCAAAGAGGGTCACATGTGCATTGAAAGCGTGGAAATTGAGAGTTGCCTGTATTAAGATTTTCGTGCCCTATCCATTTTAAGTGAAAACACAGCTAGGAACAGCTTCCACACATTTTATTATTATTACCATGGGTTATTTCCCATAAGAAACAAAGAAATTTGAACAAAGCATGGCAGGAAGGAGGTAAATTGAGGGAGCAGGGAAATTATTGACACACATGCAAATACAAGGAAAGCCTCTGGCTGATGTTTCACCTTTTGTCCCATGGATACAGTGGGCTTCCCATCATTTTCCAGAACAAGGACTGGAGTCCTATCCCAAAAGAGCTTGTCTGGTGACAAATGGATCTTATTGCCAAATATTCTGAACCCCCCCCCTTTCCTTCCAGCTCCTGCTCTGTCTCCTTTGGCTCTTTATGAACTGAGTGGTTTATTGTTCTTCGGTTTCTGTCAGACTTTCTGGATTCAGTAGTAATAATGTTTGGCTTTCCCCATTTGCCTATCTTTATGTTTTTAGTATGATTTCTCTAGAGGCATCTCAAAATCCCCTCTGTACATCTGGGAAAATCTATGGGATAGAATTTTTATTAAAGCGGTGCAGATTAAGCCAGCAGATACACAGCAAGACAGTGCAACAATATTTGAAGGAAAGTGTCTGTAACGCTTTCTCCCTCTTTTTGTTTACAACACAGGCACCTTTGCCAGCAATTTTACTGCGAGGCCCACATAGCTCCAGAACAGATTGTATCTGGGAAAGATAATAAGTAAGACGTAGCTGTGTCAGGAAGATACTTTTAAGCCTTAACAATTTTACTGCTGCTGTTAAAGCAGGAGGGGGTGCTTGTGGCAGTTTTACATTCTTTATCTTTAATAAAGACTGTCTTTTAAACTGAATTAGCGTTCCTTCATCTCTGCACATTGGAAACACACTCTTGGTTTTGTGGAATGTGCAGGTAATTGGAAATGGGCAGCCTGTTTTTCAACTGTGCTTCACACAGTTAAATGTAACCAACCTAGCATACCTTGCTCAAAATAGTTCACTCTTCACAGCCACAGGGCTAAGGAGAGCAAATATATATAAAGAGGGCCTCTGGTTTTCATAGCTTGAATGCTTAAGGGAATAGGTGGTTTCTTCAGAAATGTTTTGAAGGAAAAGGAGGTTGGTGCAGTGTTTGTAGATACACTTCGTCAAATTTCCCTGCACATGCGCAAGCTTTGCAGTCCAAAATGTGTGTGTGTGTGTGTGTGAGAGAGAGAGAGAGAGAGAGAGAGAGAGAGAGAGAGAGAGAGAGAGAGAGAGAGAGAGAGAGAGAGGTCCACATTTGTCCATCCTCACAAGGCACTCTTCCACTAATCTCTTCCGCCTGAGGCAAAGGGCAATCTAGTGTTGTTCCATGCTTTTTTAAATAAAAAAGTGCGCTAGTGCTCACCATGAAGTTGTTGCAGTAAGTGCTACATGTTTAACATTTGGAAAGAAAAGGTGCCAGTGCTGTGTACCCTTGAGCACCCCCAGGAAAAAAAGCACTGGTTGCTGGATATTGGGTTTATGGGATCTGCCTTCCAGATCCATTTTGGATCAGGAACTGATCTCCCATCAGAGTCTGGGCTGATCAGAAATGGATCTCTTTTGGTTCATCACTGCTCAATCCAGGGCAGAATGGAAAGGAGCTTACAGCACACACATGTCCAAATTACATCTCCCTCTACAGTACATGCAGAAACCGCTTTCTTGACCATTGGACCCACTATTGGTCTCGCCTGCTCAATATGCCAGAGCCTCTCTTCGTATGCAGGGGGAGCCCCTAACTCAGTGAGGGCTTGAGACCTATCAGCTACCCTCACCTGGTTTAGTTGGCCAATCGAAGCTGTTTCCCATAGTGTGGCCGCTGTCGCATGCTGACAGCTTCCAGGAGAGCTGAGTCCAGGGTAGTGACCAAAGGTAGACAAACTACCCCAGAAGGAGCACAATGTGCCCCCCCACCCACAGGTACTACCCCTCCCCTAACACCCTGTGAGACATACTGTCTATGCCAGAGGTCCCCAAACTACGGCCTGGGGGGGCAGATACAGCCTGCGAGGCTCATTTATCTGGCCCCCAGTGACCCCCGCCACCCACTGCTGCCACTCACTCTTACCGGCGCAGTGCGGCTGCTCACTTCTGGATCACTGGAGCATCGGAAATAGCTGGTGTGCATGCACAAGTGTTATTTCCAGCACACTTCCAGGTCGGAGGAGGCCCATGCACACGCCCACAAGCTATTTCTGGTGTTCCGGCGACCAGGAAGTGCACCGGAAATTACGCTGGCGCATGCGCACAAGCTATTTCTGACACTCTGGTGACATGAAACTGCGCCAGAAATCGTATGGGTGCATGCTTGCGCGCGCTCCGTCCCACCACGCAATCAGCGCTGGAGGCATCGGCCCAGGCCCAGGTAAGTTTGGAGACCCCTGGTATATGCATTTAAATTATAGTGATTATTTCTAAATTCGGATCAGTACATATAAGTTAGCACCTGCAAATCTGTGTCATCTTTTTACCTCATTTTGGTGATGAATTTCCTCTCTTTTTTTTCTCTTTTTTCTTTTTTTTGGGGGGGGGGCGTTTATCCTTTTTTGTGGTCTCCCTACCTGTGGGTCAGGATAGCATACAAGACAATCTGAAGCACATACAACACCATTCTAGTTTTATATATGGTCGGAGATTCTAGTTTTATATTATATATGGTCGGAGATTCTAGTTTTATATATAGGGGTGGAGAGTAGGCACGCTGCCCACAGTGATGTGGCGCACGTTCTGGGGGCGGGGCGCGCCATGCGCAATGACATGGTGTGTGTTTTGGGGGCAGGGTGCACCGTGCACAATGACGTGGCACGCATTTTGGGGCGGGGCACGCCATGCACAATGAATGGCACACGTTTTGGGGTGGGGTGCGCTGCACGCAGGGGCGGAGCATGCATTTTGGGGGTGGGGCGGGCAGCGGCGATGGCGCCCCTGGGATTGTGTCGCTTGGGACGCACCGCCCCCACTGCCCTATCTTCCTACGCCCCTGTATATGGTGTCAATGTGCTACTGACAGACAGCGCAGTGAATTCAACAAAAATAAACAATTGGTGTTTTTTAAGCCATGAAATGTACGTAAACTTCACCCCACACAACTTTAGAGGAAAGCAAAAATGAAATCAACAGTGTGAGAGGAGCTCGGCACAAATTGTGATAAACAGAAAATATTCATGTATTTCATAACTTTTTGGAAACTGTATGTCTGTAAATACAAGTGCATTGCTCTGACACCAGTTAAAAATCTTGCAACAGCCATTTCTCCTACAACATCTTAGAAAGATTGCTTTTTTTTGACTCTCTAACATTCTAGCTAGCACTAAACATAGAACTTCATTCATCATCACCTAAGTCAAGACTGCCAAGGGAAGCCTACCCTTCCTGAGCTAAAAGTGGCAACACTCCAGTATTGGCAGAAATCAAATGAATCATTTCCTGCTTTTAGCTTTAAATAAATAATCAAAAAAGATTGTCCAGCTTCTGGTCCAAAGGTAATTTTTCACAGTAAGGCACAGGAGCCCATTTACAGAGAACATGAGTGTGGAGAATTATTCTGGTAACTATCACTGTTAGAATCTAGTGGACTTGTGGACTAGATGAAAACAAATAGCAAAAAAGCATTTTATCATGATAAAACAGGTCACACAGAGAGGCACGAAGAAGAAAGCAAAGAGCACACCTTGTGGGTTAACTTTTTGAATAGAAGAGCCTTATTTGACATTTCTGCAGTCTGCTACACATTCATGTCCTTCATCGTTGTATCATATTATGTACTGACCACAAGACGGGCAAGAAATGTCTAAATAAATAAACTAAATTAATGTATTGTAAAAATATATATATAAATACATCTGGATCACAACCTTTACTATCATCTCCAAAACAAAACACAAAAATGGCTGGGCGTACCCTACAAGGAGCAAGGACTGTTCTAGTTAGGCATGGAAGGAACTTTCCGGTGCTACTCTATAAAACTGGTACTAACTAGAATGGGAAATGACATTATTAGAAAAATTAACAAATAAATTGAGCATTGCACAAGCTCAGACTAGGAAAGATAGACTTACTATGTTGTGGTCTGATTTTATAATATTTACTAATATTGAAGAGCATGAACAATCCCCTTTTCCAGGTTTGGTTGATATAGGCTCTTTCTTTCTTTCTCACATGATGTATTGAAAATAGCAAAAAAAGTTAGAATTTTAATGTATATTTTATGTATAAACTTTCTAATTTATTTTGAACTCATCCATTCCAAGAGAAATGATACCTGCACGGTGACTATGTGTTGGATAAGGCATACATTACAGAGCTCTGGATTTATTGATTTTGGTTTTAAATAATTATACTTTTGTTTTAGTTACCTTTTCTCCCTTTCTTTATTATTATCTGTACTTTATTATCTGCCAATCTTATGTTGTGTCAGTTTGTTTCTTTGACATGTATAATGCTGTTTCATTTTTATGTGTTTTAAAATGTTGTTGTTGTTGTTTAGTCGTTTAGTCGTGTCCGACTCTTCGTGATCCCATGGACCAGAGCACGCCAGGCACTCCTGTCTTCGGTTTTAAAATGTAATAAAGATTAATTTTAAAAATGAAAATAATATGGAATATATCAAGCTCAAGTCACCATGATTTCCAAAAGAGTCTGATAATGAACAAAGAACAGTCTAGCTCCTCCGATGACATGTCACTAACTGATTTTGAATCTCCCATCAACTTTTCAGCATTTGGGGGCAGCGTGGGGAGAAATGCTACTCAAGAAACTCAAGCCCAATGCCTATTTGGGTGTGGGGAACTGGTTGTATTGTTCTTGACATGCAGGGCCAGGTTTCTACAATGTCCCCAACATCCATGGGGAATACCTAGTGTTGGTGACCTGTTCCTTTAGCACCCGCTGAGCATACCTGCCAAGTTGCTGTCAGAGAAATAAGGGACCGGGCCGAAAATAGCAGACTGGAAGTAGCGCTGCCGCCATTTTGGAACTGGGCGGAGCATGCTCAGAAGTGACTTTTGATGCTGCTTTGCCCAGTTCCAAAATGGCCACCGCGCCAGAAGTCGCACTGCAGCCATTTTGGAACTGGGCAAACTGGTCACTTCTGAGCATGCTCCATCCAGTCCCAAAATGGCCGCTGCGCCAGAATAAACCAGGGGAAAACAAAAAAAATCCGTTTTTTCAGCTAGGAACAGCTGGAAAAACGGGGATTTCCCGGGGGAAACGGGAGACTTGGCAGCTATGCCGCTGAGGCTCAGCATCCCATGAAACTTGACCTATGTAGCTATGGGGTTCAAGCTGGCAGTCGACTCGTCTACTGAGGAAATGTATATCAATTTTATACTACTTTATCTATAGACCCCCATAACGTAGGCACATTCATCTCTACTACATTTCCTTGATAATAAAAGCAGAGCTTCCAAATTCTGTTCTGAACTCGCCCATGTCTTCATGGGCCTGAGGTTGGGAAACACAAACCAGCCCTCAGGAAAAGAACTTCAAGAAAAATCAATATTGTCTCTAACCATCATGATATGATACGCACAAACATGAGCACTCTCTCTATGAAACCAACAGTTCTTAAGACATGTTGTGCTTCTATGTAAGAATACATTTGGCACCTTTTGAAGATGAATTTCTCAACTGAACAAAGAGCCACTGATCTATATGGGAGAATGGGAGAAGCAAGAACAGAGGCTGCTCCCTCATAAAAAGCCTGGCAGCTTTTTAAAACAGCTTGCATTTGGGAAGCTGGCATACCCTAATACATCATTTATTTTATACAATGTTAATAAATTAAAAAAATTCACAGTTTGGAACCATGTCTAAAAATAGTACGTTATTTGTTTATCAAACAGAAAGCTAAAGAACACAACATGATTCTCTAAGAGGCCCTTATTACCCTACACATCCCTTCTAAATTTCCGTCGGTTTCCTAAATGTTTCACACCGAAAACAGTTTGGTACATTTTTTCCAGGGAAGCATAAAAGCAAATATTTGTGTTTCATGAAATTCAACACCTCATCTCCTCAGACTCCAGCCATTAGACATGCTTCAGTAACAGGCCTCAGAGATGTAAAAAATGAATGAGGAAAGGGGGAATGTTTTGCTGTTAAATATCTATTTTCTCCACAAAAAACATCAATATGTAAGTCTGTAGGATGGGAGTCAATGTTGTTCTTGCCCAAACTATAATTGTGGCTTGCAAAGAATTAGTAATGGTTTAACCACCAAAAGCCTGACTTTTCGTAAACAAGGATTTTGTTACAAATCGTTACAAAATGTGAAGCCCAATCCTTTGCAAGCTTTACCTCTCCAGTGCGTCAAATAATGTGAGCAGAGGTCCTTTCTTGGATATACATTTTGTGTTATTTCCTCTTTCCAAGAGTACCTTCTTGATAACCCTCACAAGCACATTGGGAATCTGTGGGCCTGTTGTCGGCAATGTCACAATGAGACACAATTTGCTTGGCCTTCATACGCTCCTTCGTGATTTCCAGGATAAGTACTGTATGTAGGGAAGATCAGGATGGTGGTCTATTTGGCCCCAAATTCTGCTTCCAGCAGTAGCCAGCAGCCAAATGCATCTGGGAAGCTGGAAGGCAACTTCACTCAACCCAGTCCAATCCCAGGTCAGCGGGGATTAATGTAACGGAGCCAGGAGCAGCTAGAAACTAGGCATTCCACCAGGACACATTAGGGCAAAAAATGAGGGTTCGCGGGCTCCAGGTGACCCGGCTCCACACTCAACCTTTGCATGTATAACATAAAGGCCGGAGAAGAGCTGAGAAGTGTGTCTACCTGAAAACACATTCTCCCCCCCCCTTTAAAAATAACAGTTTGTCAATTTTCCAAATACAACAAAAAATAAAAACAATAAAAACGACAGAACAAAAACAAAACAAAACAGATTGACTTCCCTCTAGTGTCTTCCTTGGTCCCATTATTTATCAATGTACTGCGTGCCATTGCTCAGTTTAAAATCTTATTTAAATTACTTATTATCCAGTCATAACAAAATTACAAGTTATTCTACAGTGCTTCTGTAAATATGCAATAAACATCTTCCATTCTTCCTTGTTCTTCAAAGAGAACAACAACTACCAGACCTTTAGAAGGCATCTCAAGGCAGCCCTGTTTAGAGAAGCTTTTAATGTTGGATGGATTTCTGTATTTTAATATTTTGTTGGAAGCCGCCCAGAGTGGCTGGGGGAACCTGGCCAGATGGGTGGGGTATAAATAAATTGTTGTTGTTGTTGTTGTTGTTGTTGTTGTTGTTGTTGTTGTTGTTATTCCTTGAATTTGTTGTCGTCTTTTCTACTTAGTTTCATTGTCAGTTTTGCCATTTCAGTATATATACCCAGGGGAAACGAAGGCGTCGTGACACCCGGGATGGGGCATCGCTATGTAGGGTGCATGTGCGGCATTGCTACGTACGACACATGCACTGTATGTAGCGATGCCACACATGCGCTGTACATAGCGGGTTGCCGGTGGCGGTACTCCAGCACCGTACGGATGGTGCCGGGATCCCTCCGTCGCCGCTACACCCACGAACAGAGGATCCTCTACATGCGGCTGTAGTGGCGACAGAGGGATCCCACCGCTGTCTGTACGGAGCTCGAGTGGCGCCGTCGGCAAACCGCTATGTACAGCACATGTGCGGTGTCATTATGTACAGCACATGCATGCAACGCCGCACATGTGCTGTACATAGCAGTTTGCTGCCACCGGCGGGATCCTCCACATGCGGCTGTGGCGGCGCGATGGCTGCTCACGCCCCTGCGAGCCCCCGCGGGGTGCCTTCTTGTCACCCCCCCCAGACATGGCACAGCCCCCTGCCTCCCCCCGTTGTGATGCCACTGCATATACCATTGGTTTAACTTGCCACTTTCAAGCCCTCACCATGATTCAAAGAATTTCATAAGAAGATTCAAGCGAGCACATTTAGAACCCCCCTTCGCACCTTCATGCTAAACGTACAACGCAGGTGGATCGTGTGCATTGCTAGATGCAGCAAGACAAGAATAGGCAAAGACTCTGCAGAGTGAGAGCTATAAAGCTAGATAAAGAAAGAACAGCAGAGATTCAGCACTTAACAACAACAAAAATCCCTGAAGTGGAGTCTTCCTGTGCTTGTGTCCATTTTTTGCACACCCATGCCATATTTCCAGTTTTTCCCAGTTTAGATTCTATCAGAACTTCAAGGAAATAAACAGCTGTTAGATATTTGTCCCTGTAAAATGGTCACGGAATTCTACTATTTTACCTCCCTTCTATATTTCTATCTTCCACAGAAATATTTCACATACTAATAAAAAAAGCAGATATAGAAATGTGGAAGTCATCAGATGCCTTTTCTGTAGCTCTAAAACTTTGACTACAAAATGATGCATAAAATGTTAATCAAATTAAAGCATATTTCAAACCAGGGGGGTTAGGTAATATTTTTTAAAAAAGAAAATATGCTATGGAGGCTTTGAAATGTTGTGCAAAAATATATTTTTAAAATGTAGTACAACATTAGATTATGTAAAACAATAAGATGCCAAACTTTTGTTTTAAATGCAAGGGAATGGTATTGAACCAGCATTAAAAATAATAAAATGGTTTCAGACTGTACATTTGAGGAGGCCTTGCAAGTTTCACCCCTACATGAGTACATAGATCAAAAGTCTGAAATTAGACTCTGTGAAATTACTGCCACTACCTCCCACCAGCTGCTGATCTGTCATTTCTCCATGCATGTTTTGAAAGCTGTACTTGTATGATTCATTTTTAATTGGGTGGCCTTTAAAGCTACAATGAAAGAAGAGGAGACTGAGCAGAAAGCAATGGTAAAAACAAGAGTGAGGCTGAAAGATGGCATTATAGACAGATGGCACAGAAAAATATATATAACCAAAACCCTATCATATAAAATTTATTTTAAAAATTAAGCTGTCTGTGCAAAAATTTGCATGCAGGTCTGTTCATTATGTAAACTAACGGTATGTAAAATTTCATTCATTCTCTGGAGGATCTCTAGTAACAGCCTCTGACATATTGATGAGCCATGAGCAGATGAGCAGCACCTTATGGGAAGAAACAAGGAAGAAGACAAAGCCCCTACAGTGGAACCTCGGTTTATGAACACCTCGGTTTACGAATTTTCGGTTCACGAACGCCGCGGACCCATATGGAACAAATTAATTCACTTTCCATTACTTTCAATGGGAAAGTTCGCTTCAGTTTATGAACGCTTCAGTTTATGAACAGACTTCCGGAACCATTTACACCCGTGCTTCGGGTTAAGTACACTTCAGGTTGAGTACTCCGCGGACCCGTCTGGAACGGATTAAACCACTTTCCATTACTTTCAATGGGAAAGTTCGCTTCAGTTTATGAACAGACTTCCGGAACCAATTGTGTTCATAAACCAAGTTACCACTGTATTATTACTTCTCTGGGCCAAGTATGGTCCCATCTCTATATACTCTGGAAACCAGGAAGGAAATGATAGATCTTGGGGCAGAATTTGGCCCAGGGTTCTCCAGTTGATTTCTGGGGTAGACAGCACTGGGGTAGATACTAAAGTCCAGACTTCACCAGTAAAGAATTCGGGCTTCCTATACAGCTTTCTTTTCTACTGTTGACCTGACAAAAGCCTTTTCTTTAAAAAGTTTTGTGCTGTAACTATGCCATTTGTGTTTTTTTTATGTGTTTTATACACTAGCATTGTTAATTTCCTGAACCTATTTGTTCTTTTATGTGTTTTATACACTAGCACTGCTTAATATCCTGAACCTATTCATCTATAATTTGGCTTTATTCATTCTTTTTAGGGGCTTAGCGTGCCTACAAGTTTTAGTCAATTCTGTTAAAATGATTTTTGGAAAATATCCCAATGGTTAGTGGATGCTTTGTACTGAGGCAGGGGCAGTTTTCAGAAGCACCAAATTTGGGGCCAAACCATATGTTCTAAACTCTTAGACTTTGCTCTGACTTTGCCTTATACTAATGAATTTTCTTTAGCAAATGTGACCCCTTAATATATTGTGGCTGGTTCCTCCTTTTGAAATGTCAATTGTACTTCTCTGCCTAAAATTAAACAATTCCTCATAATCCATTTTTTTAATTATATACAGACTGTTAAGCTTTCCTTTTCTACTCTGCAGAGGAAAAATGGGTGGGGAGGTGAAACAATTTTTTCTTAACATTCAACTACTTCTGGGCAAGTAAATTGTATGCCAAGACTTTTTTTCATGAGGGAAAGTTAAAAACTGAAAAATGAAAGTTGGAAAGCCTGACCAACTAAAGTAAGGGAATTAAAAAATACACTCAGTATTTAAGACATAAAATAATATATATGAACTGCATTTCCAGCATACTGAATGTTTATTACAGATTAAACACTTAAAACGGAAAGAACCAACACATACTCCAGCTCTATCTTAAATGTTTGCTTAATATAGCCAGAATACACATTTGAAATCATGGGACTGAAGAGTACTGGGTAAGTGTTTAAATAACACCAAATCCAATAAAATGTTTCACTTGACATGTTAAGCAGGTAATAAAAATGTCATGTAGAATTACTATTTTGTAGTATTTACAATAGTATAATTTGGTTGGGAGGGGACCTATAGAAATAGATACCTTTCTTTGTTTCAGAGACATTTTCCTGATTTCAGAGATCTAAAGAAATGGAGACATTTTTCAACCCTTATTGGTGATTTTGAAGCAGATCCAAATTATGGGTGTACATTGGAACATGCATGAGTAGGGCTGCACACACAAGCCATTCTCTACAGGCATGAATTGGACCAGTGTGAGAAATAGGATTCAACATGAGGGGAATCCCAATCGGTCCAACAGCAGTCCTTACCTAGAGGTACTGTATGTGTAAAGGCTGGTGTGCTTCTGGAGCTGCTTCACACATGCTGGCTGTAGGCAAAGCTGATGGGGGGCACCTCTGATGTGTGTGCCAGTGCTCTGTGTAGTCACCAGTATGGCTGGTGTAGTCATAGAATCATAGAATCATAGAGTTGGAAGAGACCACAAGGGCCACCCAGTCCAACCCCCTGCCAAGCAGGAAACACCATCAAAGCATTCTTGACATATGCCTGTCAAGCCTCCGCTTAAAGACCTCCAAAGAAGGAGACTCCACCACACTCCTTGGCAGCAAATTCCACTGTCGAACAGCTCTTACTGTCAGGAAGTTCTTCCTAATGTTTAGGTGGAATCTTCCTTCTTGTAGTTTGAATCCATTGCTCTGTGTCCACTTCTCTGGAGCAGCAGGAAAAAACCTTTCACCCTCCTCTATATGACATCCTTTTATATATTTGAACATGGCTATCATATCACCCCTTAACCTTCTCTTCTCCAGGCTAAACATACCCAGCTCCCTAAGCCGTTCCTCATAAGGCATCGTTTCCAGGCCTTTGACCAATTTGGTTGCCCTCTTCTGGACACGTTCCAGCTTGTCAATATCCTTCTTGAACTGTGGTGCCCAGAACTGGACACAGTACTCCAGGTGAGGTCTGACCAGAGCAGAATACAGTGGTACTATTACTTCCCTTGATCTAGACGCTATACTCCTATTGATGCAGCCCAGAATTGCATTGGCTTTTTTAGCTGCTGCATCACACTGTTGACTCATGTCAAGTTTGTGGTCTACCAGGACTCCTAGATCCTTTTCACATGTACTGCTCTCAAGCCAGGTGTCTCCCATCCTGTATTTGTGCCTTTCATTTCTCCATCAGAACATGAGGCTGTTCATCTGAACACTGCTTATTTTGTCAGCTGTTGGGTGTAGCAATGGAGTAAATCTGGATGCTGTTGCTACCTGAAACAGCCTGTGATATGCCACTGGTATAAGGTACACGTGGCACTGTAGTATTTTTCATAAGCCAAAGGGGTCAGTCTAGAACACTGATGGTGGATCAGACAACTTGGTCATGAGTGACTTTCAGTGGATTGTATCAGTAGCACCACAGCCATTCTCTTTTTGTTGTTATTGCTTTTTTTTTGTTATAAAAGCAAGTCATTAAAGAGGAAAAGATTGCAAGAGTCAAAAGAAGACAGGGATCCTTTGCCTGCAAAAATTGTATTGTAATGGGGTACAGCTTTTCTCACCCTCCATCCAACTGAGGCTAGGAACTTGTTGAAACTATTTGGTATAGAAGAGAACTGAATCATACTACCACCAGCTTCACACGTATGAAGCCACTGGATTGCTCAGGCCTGAGACACACTAAGAAGCTGGGCTTCTATTTGTGCCTAGACAAGGAAGAGCTAACTAGGAAAGTCAGAGGTATCCCATCAGTCCTCATCTTGGCATTGAAGCTTGGTATGAATGCTTCTCATCTTAGTTCTCTAGAATGATTTTTAAAAAAACATGTGGACATTATATGTGAATTGGTTTGCTTCTACTGCTGAAATCCATCCCTTTCCTTATGCCTCTGCAAGAGGTGGTGTCTGTAGTGCCCAACTCACACATGCAATTAATGTTGTTGTTAGCAAGAGATGAATATTCGCGTGTGAACTAGCACTCTTTCTCCTAGGTTCATACATTTCCTCAAGTCAATATCTCATTAATTGCTATTTTGTTTGTCTTTCTTGATATGGAGAACTTCTGTGGTCTTTGATTGAGACAAAGTGTTAGACAAAAGATTTTAATACTTTTTTAAAAAGAGAATTGATGGTGATATGGTGGCGGCAAAGTTGCCCATAGTGTACACTCTCGCTTGTCAAACACACTTTGCAAGTCTTTGAAACACTGAAAAAAGGCAGAAAACCACAAACAATGGAGATGAGAGCAGCATAGCTGCCAAGTTTTCCCTTTTCTCGCGAGGAAGCCTATTCAGCATAAGGGAAAATCCCTTTAAAAAAGGGATAACTTGGCAGCTATGGAGAGCAGGATGAGTATGCATATCACAAGCATACCACTCCCACCAGCTCCATAATTAGTTTTTCTCCCCCGCCCCCCGCTTTGATTTCACAGAGAATTCTCGGGGGAGGGGGTTCTGCAGTGTTCCGGAGAAAGCTCAGCAAGGTTACCTGACCCAGAGCAGCTTGCTTTTCCAAAGGCAGTGAGAGCCACAAGGAGGATTCACATAGAATGCTTTCTTAAGTATCCAAGACCTCATTGCTAGAGCTTAGAAGCTGGAAGCATGCTCAGAAATGCTGCAGGGGAGCCTGGGAAACAGCTCACAAAATATTTCTAGGAGATGTTGGAGACTTGATTTCACAGGCCGTCCAGATCTAAATTTCACTTCCATCACTACCTCCAACACTCCATTATCATCTGTTTCCAGCCAAGTTGGAATAAATGTTCTCTTTCAGCTCTATTATGTACAAATTTTATGGCATGGGTGCACAAACAGAGGGGAAAGGATCTGCCAAATCTTTCCCCATTTTTTTCCATCAGCAAAAGCCACAGCATTACAGGGTGAAACGTTTGCCTTATGGCAACAGCCTCCCAGCTGCCATAAGTGGCTGATTTTCCTGTTCCAACTAGCAATGAGCCCACAAGTGCTAATTTTACACAGCGTGTGAACTTGATACATTGAACTTTGGCTTGCTCTGGACATGCATTTTCCCCTGTTTCCCTCCAACGTTACTAAAATACAGGTGCTTGAGTATTGTGCACTTTAAAGGGCTTTAGGGAAAAGAAGCAATTGAATTGTAAATGGAAGCTGACAGAGATTGTTATGCTTTTTATAGCCAAATGTAATGAATAATTCTGGCTATAAAAGGGGGAAAATTAACTATTTACTACCTACCAGCAATGCTGAGACCTCAAGTCCATTTAATATTTGACCAGATGAAAAACTTTACCTAACCCACACATAAAGGTATTCGGAGGGGAGACCTCCCCTTAATTGTGTTCTACCAAATGGGGAGCTTAATTTCTTTATATTGTTATAATGCCACATTATGCTGTGGTGGTAACAGTTATACAGAAACCAATACATATGCCAATGAAGAGACAAAAAAAGCACTAACTTCTGGATGGGGTTTATGGCTGTTGCACTGCTCAGTGGTTAAAGTGTGTGTGTGTGTGTGTGTGTGTGTGTGTGTGTGTGTGTTTGCGTGTTCAGACCCAGAAACCTCCCCCCTAAATTAATTCACACATGACTCAAATTTTGGTTTGGTTTTTGGCAGAATTTAGGCCACAACTTTATTGATTACAGCAAGCCAATGGTTGCATAGGCTCTGGTTCAACTAGCTCCCTGCACCATTGCAGGTAGCGCTGACCCAGGGCACCAGCGTAGGTCAGCCGAGGGTGAACACCTGGATAGGCGGAAAGCCGGGAACAGGCTATGTCCACCACCTAGATGTCCCCCTGGACTCTGGCATGGGCACAACCCCCTCACAGGGTTGACCAAACCATTGAGTCCCTGGATTCCTTTAACGGAATACCCTTCACATAGGGATGGCGAGAGCCTATCCGCAACCTTACAAGTTGTGATGATTTGCTATGCAACAGGCGAAACCCAAATGGCACGGGACAATCAGCCAAGTGGGGAAAATTACTGCCATGCCCCTGTCCCAACAACAGGCGACACATGATGGCATAGGAAGGTCAAGCGCAACAAGCCCTAAAAGTAGGGAGAGGTGGGCGGATGTTCCGAATGCACACACCAAAAGACGAAGCTCTGGGTCACGTGCATACGAATATAGAGGTCCCTTGATCAGTTTGGACTGCGCCCATTGGCCAGATTGAACCCCAACATTGAGGGACCTACCAATCGGGTGTTGTGGCTGACCAATCTTACCCACCCACAACACAGGGTGTCAGTCTCCAGGTCTCACCGCAACACATGCCCTCTTTTAGGGAGGACCCCATTTGTGTGTATGAGAATGTATAGGCTGTATGGCATTCACTCTTTCATTGTTTGTGATTCCCTTAAACAGTGAAAAACACACTTGTAATGGGACTGCTTTGATGTCACCTGCTCCAGGTACACTTCACATTTCAGCTTGCGCTGCTGCTGTAGTTGTTTTATGTGGTGTCTTACAGAGCTTCAAAATAGACACCTCCTTGCCCCCATATACTTCAAAATCTAACATATTTGTCATTATTCAATGCACTGTTTACTGTTAGTGTCCCCAAACATTTGTATTCTTATTTTTACAAATGAAGTACTAATGGAATCTCGTAGGGATGAGTATTTTGAAACTGGCAAATATTTTTCATCCACACCTTTATTAATGAATTTGAAATGTTAACAGAAAGCCAGCATAATGGAAAAGAAGGAAAAGCATCCAGGAATTTGAACTATAAATATTTTTCCAGCCTATAAATCCTCAGAATTCTAACATCAGAATTAGCTGCTGCTGAAACTTCATTTTCAATTAAAATAAAGCACATTTTTTAATGTTCGTAGAATGCAATGAAGCTCTAATTGGCAGTCTCCAATGAAATACAAATAAATATTGAATTTCTTTCCTATTAGCAGCAGTTTTAAGAACTATGCTCCTTGGAATAAAACTGCTGAGTAACAAATGTAACTTTCAATATGGAAAAAGAGTAAAATATTATTATTATTTTAAAAGAAATTTGGGGTGAGCAGGACCACTTTGTGACATTTCAAAGACATTTCAAAGGACACACACCATGCAGAATATTTACCCTATATTGGCTTCACTACTAAGCTGTTAAACAGTGAAACACTGATTGCCAGGACTGGTTGATTAGAGCTGGAATATGAAACAACTGGCTCCAGGCACACAGCAAAAGCATCACAGCTACCGGAAATTCAGTGACAATAAGTTCAAAAATAATGTTACCTTTAGAAATATTTTTAAAACTCTAACCACTGCCTAAGCAATGTTACTTCATGTGCTCTGGTGATACTATACACACATTTCTCTTTCCTAACTTCAACAAGTGTCAAAGGTTCATATAAAATACTCCATAATTTATCATATAATTAAATGCCACTACGGTTCTTGTTGGGGAGAGTATTAACCTGATTCTCCTTAGAGAGCTCTGTGCAGAAATATGATGTGGAAATTATTGTATGAATACAGGTCAAGGATCAAAGTACTAAAGGGTTTATTTTTTCATAAGAGGAACAGAATTAGGAATCTTGGCTTTCCTTAATTAAATCATTTTTTATCCGAATCCTAATCAAAATGGGAAAGCTGAGAGTCCAAAGAGACTTAGACTGCTAACTCTGAAGCAATCACATTAAATAATGGGCTTTTATTCTATAGTATTTGAAGCTCTGCTACTTTTAACACTGTGCAATATATCGTGCTGCAACCTTTCGTTGAGATTTGACCACCTAGCCAAACAGGACATATTCATTTGTTTCAGTTTGCATTAAGTAGTTTGTTCCAGGCTGATGCCCACATCAAATCCTCCACAAACACTTCAAAATACTCCCCCAATTTTACTCTGCTTAGTTTCCTTTAAAAATCAGAATCCATTGCCACTGCAGTCGCATCATGGCTATGGCAGGTAAAGGGAGGGCCACAAGAATGGACACAGGAGGCTGGTATTGGGTTGAATTAGGCCACAACGTTATTGATTACAGGAAAGAGTAGGTTTGGCTAAGGCATTGGGGAAGTATCCAACATGAGGCAGCTTGCCCAATAAAAACCTGGTAGGGTCAACCCTGTGCGTGTAAAAAAAGGGGGGGAAGGGAAGGAAGCTTTACTTTGCAAAGGGTTCACAATGGAAACTTAGAGCCGACTTTTTCCCATCCTTTATTATTTACAAAGTGAACTTAATAATGCTAAGAGGACTTAATTTTATTTAATTGGAAGTATAATTGCTCATATATCTTCAGTTGGAAGGAAGGATGAAAGGAGTCTGTGAACTGCCAAGGTTCTTTATTGAGTCATCTGCAGTTCAACGGACCACTCTTCTTCCCAGGCTGAGAGGGGAAATGGTGAAAACAGGTTATTTACTGGGACAGAGTGACTTTTGCAGTTCTTAAAGTTGCGAAACAATGAAGCACGGGACAGAGGCATGACATATAACAGCAGCAATTGGGGAAAAGAAAGACATAACATCTTACAAGGACAGGAAGAAACACCACGGACAGAATAATTGCCACACACAGAAAGAACAAAAATATAGTTTGAGTTCCTCACTTGCAGTTTTATAAATCACGTGTCAACGCGAATAGAAGTTATTAATATTGCAGTTGTTGTATAAGGGATTATGATTATGATCAGACTGTAATGAAAATAAATAAGATTTTGGAATGCAGAAATAAAGAAAATAATCAAACCATCAAATCTACCATGCGGGGGGCCACTTTATCTAAATTTTGCAATTTTGTATTTGAACTATTGGTATTAATAATTGTATTATAAATTGGTATTGTTATAATGAGACTATTATTGGACTGTAATTGAAAACAAACAAAAAATTACAAAAAAAGAAAGAAAATGAATGGGGGAACACGAACCAGTCCCTTGATGAGAGTTCTCGGCCAGCTCATACCTGCTGCATGGGGCATTTATTAACTGAAGTGCCTATCTGAATAGTGCACAGATGGAGCCCTCGTGTTGGAATTTGCACAGCTGCTGGAAACATTGCCTGCTACTGTCAAATTCCTAGCATACAGGGAGCAATTGAAAGCACATCAAAGAGAGGTGCAACTCAGCAACAATGAAAGTGGAATAAATAGAAAAAAGACTAGCTAAGCTCTACTCTAGTTTGGGCTGCTTTGCATCTAGTTTCACCCAGAATGTTTCCTTAAATAATATAAAATGCCACTTTGCCACTTTGCCTGTCACTAATGCCTTGTGCAATAGTGACAGCCCAAAGGAGGACTCATGATTGCAGTTGATTGAGTCATTCAGAACCTGGGCTGGTGGTGGAGAAACACTTATATCATGGAGAACTCAAATCAGAGATCATCTGGGGCATATTTGAAGAAGTAATCAGTGTTATTTGGAGTATGAAGTACACATGAAATAGCTTGAAATAAAGAAGTTTTTGTAGTATAAAAGAAGTAGTATAAAATAAATCGAGGTGGTCCCATTGTTTGGGAGTTTGTGATGTGGGAGCACCAAAGGTTAACAGAGCCGCATAGTTATAATTCCAATGGGATTTTTTAACATATGAAAATAAAAGACCATATGAGAGCTTTTTAGATGACTCCTGAATAGATGTACCAATAACACCTGAAGTTGAACCTGGTGTTTCTACCAGAAACTTGATGTTACATGTTTCAGAGTACTGTCAATCAATTAAGCTGAAAAGGAAAGAGCCATGGAAAAGGTGCAGAACAGAAATAGTTAAAACAGAAATTAATGTCAGAGAAGGATCTGTCGTGGTCAGCTATGAGTTGGACAGACAGATGGCTGAACAATTTAAAAAAAACCCATTCTTTAAGCAAAAGCCGTTTGAATGTGTGAGTCAAGGAAACATATTGCAGCAAGTATGATGAGAAGACAGAAGAGCCCACTCCTAGTTTGGTCTGGTAACTCTTTAACTGTCAACAAAGACCAGTGGAAGTGAAATGTTTGACAGGGAGCTGCATCACTCACGTCTGAAAGAAATTACGCCCAAAGTTATTCCTTCATTTGCATCTGAAGTCATCTGCATGTGACGTGCATCCATGAATCATTGAGAGGATGTTGTAGGCTGTACCATGGCAGCTCCTTCTTGGCTTCTCGAAAGAAGCCAAAATGTACTGCAAGACAAAGAGGCTTTGGGAGAGTGAAGCAGTGGATTTAATGGAGTCACCCAATTTTTATGGGGCAAGAGAATCCCACAACCTGGGTGCTACTACAAAAATATGTCCAGCCAACTGGACACATGGTCACAACTTTTAATTCATTCATTTTAAACAGAGCCGATCCATTTGTACAATGCAGTGTGACACATATTTGGTCATTAGAAATCCTTAGAAAACTGGCAGCATTTTAGTGTGAATTTGTTCTGTTGCTGTTGTTACATTTATTTATACCCTGCCCTTTTCCCCAATGGGACTTAATAAAGCTTACAAAGAAAAGCAACAACTGCTAAAAAAAAATAGAAAAATCAATCATTAAAATACAATTGATAGAATTAAAACTACAGTGGTGCCTTGCTTAACGAATGCCCTGCTTAACGAAATTTCCGCTTAACGAAAAGTTTTTTCTAGCGGAGGTTGCCTCGCTAGACGAATTCGTTTTATGAAAAATTCGTCTAGCAAATCGCGGTTTCCCATAGGAATGCATTCAAATTCAATTAATGTGTTCCTATGGGCAAATTTTTTTTAAAAAAAAATTCAATGCATTCCTATGGGATTCGCTTGATGAATTTTTCGCTATAAGAAAAGACCCGTGGAACGAATTAAATTCGTCTAGCGAGGCACCACTGTATCTAATTATATAAAATCTGTTTGAAGCATACCAATAATTACAATAAAAACAGCGTGTCATCAGCCCTTTAATTAAATTTAATTAGTCAGATCCCCCCAAGTCTGATGGAACAGAAAAGTCTTCACTTGCCAGCAGAATGACAGCAAGGAGGGAGCCAGTCTAACTTCTCTAGGCAGGGAGTTCCAAAGTTGCCTGGCAGCAGCCACCACCCAAAAGACCCTCTCCCACATCCCCACTAAGTGTGCCTGTCAGGGTGGCAGGACTGAGAGAAGGACCTCCCCTCAAGATCTCAAAAAACGGGCAGGTTTGTAGGTGGGAATATGGTCTTCCAGACATCTTGGACCTAAGCCATGTATATATCCTAATAAACACATTTTTGTACACAATTTTGCCTAATATACAGATTGTTATATGTTATTTCCACCAATATATACATTTTTTGCACACACTTTACACCAGTATGTGCATTTTTGCACACATTATTTGGCTGGAGAACAACATTGCAAAATCTGATGAATTGCATGTTTCAAACAATGGCTGTGTTTCGGTTTACACATTGTTTTGAAAAGTCTGAATTTAGTAGATTCACCTTCAAATAACTGAATTCCTTGCCCGTCTGTATTGGTCATAGATGCTGGAGTTACCCTTCCTTTCTCTTGCTGATGTGTATGTCATCTCATGATGAAACAATGGCCACCAGCATTCAGTTTGTAACTTCAGAGGCTAATTCTGCAGTTAGTGTTAAAATCAAGTAGCCAAAAGGAAGACTGCTTACAGGTGCTGCTTAGCAAGCAGTGGAAAGATCCTCTCTGAAGTAGAATGTGCTCTGATTGGTGGTATCGTTCTGAGGGAGTTTTTCCTCTTTATTTTCTGTTAAGTGTCTCCCTGCTACCAAAGTTCTCTGTTCTTTTCTCTTCAAATTATGCACTGTGGTGGTGGTGGTCGTCGTCGTTGAGGTTTTTTATCAGTGAACAGTTATCAAGTTTCTTTTCTCTTTGGACTACATTATCCAAGTTACTTTTCTAACAGTTGCCATCATTTACTAACTAACTAACTAACTAACTAACTAACTAACATCACTACTAACACTACTAACTAACATCACTACTAACATTTACTAACTAACTAACATCACTACTAACATATGACATTCTCCTCCACCAAACTGAAAGTATAGAGGAAAAGTAGGTCTATTTGAAATGCCACCTTTAGTGTCCTGAATTTTAGCGTTCCCCCAGCCTGTGGGTGGAACAGAAAGGGCTTGAGAGACTAAAGGAAAGTGTGGGAGCATGCAAGACCTCAGGACGTATTTAGTGCTTGCATGATAGGAAGAAGTTAAGTCTAAGGGCCTTAATTTACAATTTCCATGCTTTTTGGCATGTGCGAATTTGTGCTTTAGGTCTTCTTTTAAACCATTTTTTAAAGAATATGTATATACAGAAAGTGAAAGTTATCAGAAGCTATGAATGCTCAGAAAAACATTCTTTCATCTAACAGTCTTCCATTAACTCTGGTTTTGCCAGAATGCTTTATGACAACACAAAGCAGTAGTTCTTTATGCCTCTCTGACTAAGATATTTATATTGAACTCTGACATTTTAATCTAATAAAAATGCTTTTTTACCTCACTGCAGAATAAACAGAGAGCAACTCTATTATATAATGGGCATCTGTGGAGTAAGGCCTAATCCTTCCAGTGTGGAAAACCTTCATAACTCTCTTGTGGCTTCATCACCCTTTGAGTTATGAGGTCTTCCTTTCAATTACGGGATAAAATCCAAAACCCAGAGTAGCTTATTATAAGTCCCCTTTTAAGATGTTACTATTTAAAACAAAACACTTAGGAAGGATACTATGAAGTATTTAAGAATTAAAAAGTTGTCAGGCACAGTGATTTGTTGTACTGGAAAGTTTTACAAAATAAAGAGGTGGCGCGTTATACTTTGCCATAAATGCTGATGAATTTATTCTGTGTATTTTCTTCCGCTCTCTTTTTAGGGACAAACTAGATGAGGTGTGGGGGTGCATAATTTTAATGATCAAAGTAGTCGGGGGAGTCAAGTTGGGGGGATTATCTCTCCCCCTGCCCAATGTCATTTCCCAGTTAAATTTCCTACAATGCTGCTATTTGCCCTTTAAAAGTAAATGAATGACACCTGCACTTTTTCACCAGCGAGGCAAATAGCAGTTTCAGGGGGACAAATTGCAGTTGGGGAGGGGGGCATAGCTGCCAAGTTTTCGCTTTTCTCGCGAGGAAGCCTATTCAGCATAAGGGAAAATCCCTGTAAAAAAGGGATAACTTGGCAGCTATGGAGGGGGGAGCACAGTGAAAGTTAGCTCCCAGCACTGGGCCTCAGTCTATGGAGAACCCAACTAATGCAGAATGGGATTCATAACGTGGAATGCTATCTCAACTTTCTCTTAGTAGCTGTAGCTGCTCATATAGAGGGCCCAGTGTGGTACAAAACCATGTCAGTTGGAGCCAGGAGGATAAAAATCAATGATTTTTTACAAGTAAAAACAATTAAATCAGATTTTTTTAAAAAATTTAAATCAGATTTTTAAAATTTAAATTGGATTTTTTAAATAAAATGCTTTTGGAGGAAAAAGCTTTCTGAGATATTTTATCTTATCTACAGTATCTATTCTAAGATAGATATTTTCTATTTAAGTTACATTATCGTCCAAAATCGTCAGGAAATAAGGATTTGTTTTAAGTTTTTCATGTGTGCTAAAACTCAGTCTAAGTTTTTTTTTAAAAAAAATAGTTTAACCACGTCAGTTAACAAACATGGATACATATGCTATAATGTTTTTGTTTTAGTTAAATAAATTGTTGAAGTTGTTATTAAGGAAATGATTACTTTTTTCCCTTCCAAGAAAGTACAGCAGAAAAGTTGTCCAAATATAAACAATAATTTCATAATTATCTGTCTATTTCTAATGATATAACCAAATCAGTAATTTTTGATATAACTGTAAAAACTACTCTGAAAATGTATTATTCCAAAAATGAAACCTTCATCTGGTTGTAAATATTAAGAGGGTGCCAGCAAGGTTGACCCTTTCTGTAAAAAATGATATAAATCAAGTCTTACTGACGAGTGATTTAAATCATGATTTAAATCATGATTTAAATCAAATCCAACTTGGTTGCATACCTGCCAAGTTGCTGTCAGAGAAATAAGGGACCGGGCCGGAAATAGCAGACCGGAAGTAGCGCTGCCGCCATTTTGGAACTGGGCGGAGCATGCTCAGAAGTGACTTTTGATGCTGCTTTGCCCAGTTCCAAAATGGCTGCCGCGCCAGAAGGAGTTTTTATAAGGTGAATACTCTGATATAGAAGTTGCTAATTAAGAATTGTATATAAGAATCACAGGAACGGGAACCCGAGGAGGTCCCAAATCTACAATGTGAGGAGATAAGATATAATGTTTTATATGTCTTTGTTTTTTGTCTTCTTTTTGTATTTGTATTTTTCTTTTTATCTTGCTTTTTTCTTATTGCTTTTAGTGGCTTGTTAATCTTTTTTCTTTTTTGGAAAATTAATAAAATATTATTATTAAAAAAAAAGTCGCTTCTGAGCATGCTCCGCCCAGTTCCAAAATGGCCGTCGCGCCAGAATAAACCAGGGAAAAACAAAAAAATCCGTTTTTTCAGCTAGGAACAGCTGGGAAAATGGGAGACTTGGCAGCTATGCTTGGTTGGAGCTACTGGTAGCTTGAGATGGCGACTTGCCATTTTGCCTTGGAAGAATCGCCCTTCCTCCTTGGCATCCGTTGCCCCACCTCACAAGCCAGCTGACGCCTTTGATAGGCTGGCCATGCTGTGAGTGCTACCCCTTCATCTTCATGTAATATTTTTAGTCATGTTTCTTGCACATGCCAGGGTGTGGCGAAAAGTTGGGAGCTGGTTTTTAAGTAAATAAATATATTGTTATTATAATGTTTACCAAATGAAGAATGATACATACCACCTTGCTTCAAACTCCGATTTTGAGCTTCGTCTCTCCTAATATAAATTGGCTGGTCCCTGTGATCATCCTCTAGGGCCCTTCTTCGTGCACCCCTTCCATGAGAGGTCCGGAGATTGGCAACACAGGAATGGGCCTTTTCTGTGGAATGCTCTCTCCAAGGAGGCTCGCCTTGCGCCTTCATTACATATCTTTAGGCACCAGGCAAAAACGTTCCTTTCCACAGAGGCCTTTAGCTATTAACAATCTATGACCTTTTAAAGTGGGGGGGGGGGTTCTTGATGTGTGTGTTTTTCTTTGCTTGCTTTTAATTAATTGTATGGAGGGGGGTTGTTTGTTTGCTGTTTCATTTTGTTTTTGTGAAGATACTTTGAGTTGGCTGTGGCAAGAAAAAGTATCCAATAAATTTAATAGGTGAATGAATGAATAAAACAGATTATTTTCTCAGTATTGGACCTTAGTAAATGTTATCTACAAAGCCCTCTTCTGACTGTTATCCAACACATTGCATTGATCTCAACTCCTCACTGAACCAAAGAGATGTTCCAACTTGATGAGACTGGAGAGGATGTCTGGGTGCACTTGTGGGGACTACACCTTCCAGGGGTCAAAGAGGTCATCAACAAGACCACCAACCATATAAGCAGGAAACTCACCCCAGAGACATCAGGAAACTATCCAGATCACAAGCCTCTGAAAATGGACGATTCTCATAGATCTTCTACCCCATAAGAGGTTAAGGGGCAGCTCTAGTCTAAACCTAGCCAGGAAGCTGCCTATGCGTGACAAGAGGACCATTTCAGCCACTCCTACATGCTGACCATTCACTTCCTGCCCAGAACATCAACCTTGCTACATGCCAGCAAGGAGCAACATGCCCAGATAGTACGGTATAGAATTTCTCACCATGGGCAGGATATTATCTGCAGTAAGTAGGAAAAGTAACTGGTGTTGTGCTGAAATCTGACCTCCAATTTCTCAAAAGTATCCTTTCCCTTGCAACAGAAGCTTCCATTTTTTTCTGCCTCATTCTCAAGGCCCTTTCAAATTTCGCTGGGTGTTGGGTTTGAGGGATTGTATGTGGTTCCCACCTTCCCCATTAAACTTACCCAATGTTCGGCAGCCTCCCTGGCTGCTCTACTTCCTGATCTGAAAAATCCCCATGGGAGGAGTTATTTAATGAGATCTTCCATGGGGGCTTTCATTGTAGCATGGCGGTGGCATGCAAACCGCTTGTGAGATTATATCCAAAATGAAAAAAGGCCACCTCAAAAACAATGTAAATCATGGTGAAACAAAAACAAAACCTTGCACTCCACCCAGGAGAATTTATCCTACATTTTCTCTCCCTTTGATAATTTTCAAGGGCAAATTTGTTTGTGTTTGCATGGTGGAGAGTGGTTAAAAGAACACAGGACAATTTTTTAGCACAGCACTAAAAATAACTATTTCAGGCCAGACAGTATCTGAAAGTTGACCAGAGTGTGGGATCTCATATACCAGTACATGATCAAGATGACATATTATACAGTCTAGAGACATTTTGTGCTATGGTCTTGTGTTTGTTGTCCAAGCAAGATGAGATCCTGGAGATAAGTGATTGCAACATTTTCTTTCCTCGCGAGAGGATAACACAATCCAGATCAGATGCATAGTATGGGGGATAGAAGAGTAGTCCTTTTCTCAATGAACCCCCCCCCCCAACCATATGGAGACGGAACGTTCTGCTCCCACCTTATAATCCTGATCCAAGTATGCCCCCTCCCTCTATCTCTCCCTCCCTCTCTCTCCCACACAGCTGTTATTTGGAAACTATTTATAGAGATGAATATCAATTCCTATATATCTGCCATGAAGTGTAATTTGACCCTAAGCAGGAGTCCGGGTGTCAACAGTTGCTCTGATGGAACTAAAACTAAGAATAAAGAATATTTTAGCCGATATTGAGATTTGCATCCCGTAATGCAGTTCAAGCAAGTCTAAACAGCTTGAGGACAGGTAAGCTAAGCAAAACAGATTGCATAGGCAACAGGAAGTGAGAAAGTGGAGCATTTGTGCAAGAATGTAAATCAAGGGGGGTTTATGAGTGGCCACCCGGGTGACAGGACAAGAAGCAGGCTGAGTTGTTGTGAGAATAAACAACGAGGAACACACATGTAATAATATCAACTGGGGAAGAATATCCTGGATCAGGTCTTAATGTTATGCCAGACGGAGGGTCCCTTAAACTTTGCCTTTGTATTTTTTTCCCCTTTTACTAGCACTGATGGCCCACAAAAACCCCTTTGAACAATAAACATGAATGGCCCATGGTGGTCCTGTCAAGTTGGGATCTTTGTAAAATAACCAGTGATCCACAACATTTTCTGGAAGTGATTTCACAGGCTCATATCTTCTCTCATTGTCAGAGTTTCTTGGGGTGGGGTGGGGTAGTTGGCGGTGAGTAAAGGGGCTAAAAGTAATCCTTACAACACTACCAGGAATTTTTATTCATTGTATCCTTATTTTCAAAAGTCTGAAATCTACTGTACTAGCTAGATGAAAGTACTTTTTTTCCTGTGGGGTGTATGGGGGGAGTGAGAAAGGAACAATATGTTTACAAATAAAATAATATTTTCAGCCAATTATCTAACTTACTTAACACTTTAAAATGTAATAAACATGCATCCCATTCCAGTAAATTCACCTCATATCTTGCAAAATTAGCGGCTCTAAATTATCTGATTTTGGTGTCGATGACTGCTTAGAGATCTGCCATTCTTCTGGTTTGAGTTCCAGACCTTGTTCAAAGTGCTACACATGTCCAGTTTTCTGTACTTTTCAATTCATGTCTACTATTGCATGTGAATGCACTCTCATAAAACGCCGTGAATAATGAAATCTTAATATGGTTACTTACCATAATCACAGACTAACCCCATATTCCTCTCCTGTTTAGCCCTACCTCCATTCCCACCCCCACTCACCATGATAATTTTATTTATTTATTTATTTATTCATTCATTCATTCATTCATTCCCTGCCTGTCTGGCTGGGTTTCCCCAGCCACTCTGGGCGGCTTCCAACAAAATATTAAAATACAATGGTCTGTTAAACATTAAAAGCTTCCCTAAACAGGGCTGCCTTCAGATGTCTTCTAAAAGTCTGGTAGATGTTTTTCTCTTTGACATCTGATGGGAGGGTGTTCCACAGGGCGGGTGCCACTACCGAGAAGGCCCTCTGCCTGGTTCCCTGCAACTTGGCTTCTCGCAACGAGGGAACCGCCAGAAGGCCCTCGGTGCTGGACCTCAGTGTTCGGGCAAAATGATGGGGGTGGAGATGCTCCTTCAGGTATACTGGACTGAGGCCATTTAGGGCTTTAAAGGTCAGCACCAACACTTTGGATTGGGCTTGGAAACGTACTGGGAGCCAATGTAGATCTTTCAAGACCGGTGTTATGTGGTCTCGGCGGCCACTCCCAGTCACCAGTCTAGCAGCCGCATTTGGGATTAATTGTAGTTTCTGGGTCACCTTCAAAGGTAGTCTCACGTAGAGCACCATAGCTAAGCAGGAGATAACCAGAGCATGCACCACACTGGCGAGACAGTCCGCAGGCAGGTAGGGTCTAAGCCTGCGTACCAGATGGAGCTGGTAAACAGCTGCCCTGGATACAGAATTGACCTGCACCTCCATGGACAGCTGTGAGTCCAAAATGACTCCCAGGCTGCACACCTGGTCTTTCAGGGGCACAGTTACCCCATTCAGGACCAGGGAGTCCTCCACACCTTCCCGCCTCCTGTCCCCCACAAACAGTACTTCTGTCTTGTCAGGATTCAACCTCAATCTGTTAGCCACCATCCAACTTCCAACCGCCTCCAGACACTCACACAGGACCTTCACAGCCTTCACTGGTTCTGATTTGAAAGAGAGGTAGAGCTGGGTATCATCCGCATACTGATGAACACCCAGCCCAAACCCCCTGGTGATCTCTCCCAGCGGCTGCATGTAGATGTTGAAAAGCATGGGGGAGAGGACAGAACCCTGAGGCACCCCACAAGTGAGAGCCCAGGGGTCTGAACATTTATCCCCCACCACCACTTTCTGAGCATGGCCCAGGAGGAAGGAGCGGAACCACTGTACAGTGGTACCTCGGTTTAAGTATACAATTGGTTCCGGAAGTCTGTACTTAACCTGAAGCGTACTTAACCTGAAGCGAACTTTCCCATTGAAAGTAATGGAAGTGGATTAATCCGCTCCAGATGGGTCCGCAGAGTACTCAACCTGAAGCATACTCAACCTGAAGTATGAGTGTAATTGGTTCTGGAAGTCCATTCTTAACCTGAAGCGTACTTAACCTGCAGCGAACTTTCCCATTGAAAGTAATGGAACGTGGATTAATCCGTTCCAGACGGGTCCGCGGAGTACTTAAACTGAAAGTACTCAAACCAAAGCGTACTTAAACTGAAGTATGACTGTATGACATTGCCCCCAGCTCCCAAACCCTAGTCTAGACGGTCCAGAAGGATGTTATGATCAATGGTATCAAAAGCCGCTGAGAGATCCAGCAGAACTAGGAAACAGCTCTCACCTTTGTCCCTAGCCTGCCGGAGATCATCAACCAGTGCGACCAAGGCAGTTTCAGTCCCATGATGAGGCCAGAATCCCAACTGGAAGGGACCCCAGTTCCTTTGCCATTTCCTTCTTGTCTATTTAAAGTCCAGGGTACACTGGTGGCACTGTGGTCTAAACCAGGGATCCCCAAACTAAGGCCTGGTGGCCGGATGTGGCCCAATGGCCTTCTAAATCTGGCCCACGGACAGTCCAGGAATCAGCATGTTTTTACATGAATAGAATGTGCCCTTTTATTTAAAATGCATCTCTGGGTTATTTGTGGGGCATAGGAATTCGTTCCATTTTGTTTCCTTCAAAATATAGTCCGGCCCCCCACAAGGTCTGAGGGACAGTGGACTGGCCCCCTGCTGAAAAAGTTTGCTGACCCCTGGTCTAAATCATCAAGCCTCTTGGGCTTGCTGATCATAAGGCCGGCAGTTCGAATCCACACGACAGGGTGAGCTCATGTTGCTTTGTCCCAGCTCCTGCCAACCTTGCAGTTCGAAAGCATACCAGCACGATTAGATAAATAGGTACTGCTTTGGTGAGAAAATGAATGTTGCTGGCACTTATCATGGTGTTCCATGTGTCAGAAGCTGTTTAGTCATGCTGGCCACATGACCCAGAAAGCTTTCTGCGGACAAACCCTTGCTCCGACCTGAACGCGGAGAAGACCACCGCACTCAATAGTCAAATTCAAGTAGACTAAACCATCCAGGTTTAGTCCTTTACCTTTACGTATTTTAAGTTACTCAGGAGAGGGACCTGTCAAATGTATTGTGTGTACACGAATGGCAGTATATACATCACAGCAACCACAAGTTTAGCACAATTTCATCTGTACATGGCTGGGTTTGCCATTGTGAGTTTGGAATTTTTGAACATCTGAATCAGGGATATGACACAGGGACAGAATTGGCTTTTTGGCTGATGGTGTCATAACAGCCCTTATCCCTGCACTGAGATCAGCTCTTGTGTATTTCCTTAACTAGAAAGGCGATGGGCAATTTGGGCCTTCTTACCAGGTGAAAGATCACAGTTTCTTCCAGTTCAGCCTGTTGCCTTCTCGTTCTTGATAGCTTTCTAACATT